>NC_139809.1:4563463-4950963 GCF_963457635.1 Microchirus variegatus | reverse complement strand
TGTGCAGGTAATTGAATAAATTAAATTAAAGATTAAGTAAGTTTGACATAAAGTTTTAGCCCCAACCATCTCATCTACTCTTTTTTGGCAGGAGCGCAAACGGGTCTTAGAAGCAGAACGGCAGGCGAGAGTGGAAGAGCTGCTGATGCGGAGGAAGGAGCAGGACGCTCGCATCGAGCAGCAGAAGCAGGAAAAAGAGAAGGCGAGAGAAGATGCAGCACGGGAAAGGGCCAGGTTTGTAACTCCAAATCTTTTCAGTATGAGTGTAAATACTGTACATGTGTACACGGGTGGCTGCGCCAGTTCTCGTTTAAATTTTCCGACTGTAATTCAGATGTTAGAAAAACCCTGTTGTGCATTCTATCCCGAAAGAGACCGAGAGGAGCGCCTGGCTGCTCTGAGTGCTGCTCAACAGGAGGCCATGGAAGAGCTACAGAAGAAAATTCAGATGAAGGTAACGTAGCCTCGTCTCCCTCCAATGGACAACATCTAGGAAACTTCCTTTCCCATATGACCCCTGGTTTCTGCTTTTTACGGTTCCCTCCGTAGCACGATGAGAGCAGCCGTCGGCATATGGAGCAGATTGAGCAGAGGAAGGAGAAGGCTGCTGAGCTCAGCAGTGGTCGACATGCAAACACGGACTACGCCCCCAAACTGACACCATATGAGCGCAAGAAACATTGCTCCCTATGTGCCGTTGTGGTATGTACAGTTTAATCCAAACAGTTTTAGGATTCCACTTGACAACCTTACATTGTTTCTGCCATCGTCCAAAAATTAGAATGTCCATTAGTTTCAAATGAGACGTAATTGTCATTCATCGTTATACTGTGTCTTTGACAAACGTATACATGAAAAAGGAAACAGGCAGTTATTGCAGCAAATCAGCTTCGCTCTGCTCCTCTTTGTGTTTTGGCAGACTATAATATATAACATAAAAAAAGCAAGGTGATTCAAAGGATTTTTGGACGAGGCTACATTCAAATGAGGATTTAACAGCGTTGATTAAAGATGGACCCTTAAAACTAAGATTTATGACTGGGCGTGATTATGCGTTTTCAAGTATCAGGCAACAAATCCAATAAGCAGACATATTTATCTCGTAGACTGACTGCAGCAGTCGAGAGGGCGGAACACCTCGAGTCCTCAAACCACCATCAGATAAAGGGGGGGGGGGGGGGTTCGGGGGGGTGAATGAGGAAATCTTGTTAAAACGTTCGATGACCTTGGCCAGCATCTGACACCAGAGATCATGGATGGGTCAGCGGAAAGCACTTTATTTAATGACGTTGAACACAATGCATTCAAAATGGGATAAAGCAAAACCCAGCCTCATGCCTGCCTTGTTGTGGCCATTTCTAACACCTGCACTACATTTATTTATGAGTAAGATCTACTGTGTGGTATTTCATGCATATTTGAAACATGTAGCATCTCTTTGTTTTTAAATTACCATAATTCTAAGTATTGCGTTTCAAAAATAAATCACATTTTCTGTCTTTTGGTTTAAAGTGCAGTGGAAGCAGGTCATGTGTCATTGTTGTATATCATATTTCCCAGCATCCCATGGAGCCCCTGTTGACCCTTTCTCTCCTTTATCTCCATTGTGTCCTCAGCAGTGACCTCTGACCACTGTGTTTGTGTTTGCAGATCACCTCAGAGGTGCACCTGTTCAGCCACATCAAGGGCAAAAGGCACCAACAGGCCGTGCGAGACAGTAGCAGCATCCAGGGACGGGAGCTCTCCGACGAGGAAGTGGTGCGTATCACCCACACCCTGACCATGAGCAAACACCCACTTATCCTGCCAAAAAGACACTGCTGTACTGGTGCTTGTGTCACGGAAAAAGGGACAAAGACTCAGCGGCGGTCTTTTATGACGTGGTCATTATTTTTGTTTATGCTTCCCCTTATATACTTCTGTGGCTCTGTTGTTGGCATTGTGAGATTACAAATGGGCCTTGAAATGTACACAGTTAGGGGTCAGTGCTTCACTGGAGGGGTGACATCACCCCCTTGTCTCCAGGCTGTTTTTGTCATGGAGCGCCTTTCCATGGGAAGGCAGCTCGTTAATGCAAGGTAACCTCTCAGGCTGCAATATGAGATTGGCTTTTCAGCAGTGCTCATTGTGAGTCTGACAACTGTTGGTGCTATATGCAGCACCTTTGGCCCTGGCAGCTCCTCCATTCTAAGCTTTTTTCAGTGGGAAATAATTGATGGCCCCCTCTTTCCTTTCCTCTAAATGATTTCCTTTCCAAATACAGGTCATTTCATTCAGTTTGACAGTATGATAAACAAGGCGTGTGAGAGTGAAGAGTCAAGCCCTTCACCACTATAGCCATATAAACAGTTCATACTGTATATGAGCACTGCTTCATATAGTTTAAGCCCTTGTGAGCTTATGTCATAATTGACAGTTTTGTATTAAGTGAACTGTTGTGTATTTAATAGATACTGTTCTTATTGTATATATGAAAGCTAATAATGTAGTCGCATAGCTTTATATCAGGAGATTTTGTTTTGGATAGACTTATGTGCCCCCTTTGGTATTGCGATCAAAGTTCATTTTGATGTTCACCATTTCATTCATGCGACTGCCAACTATTTTACTGACTGCAGCTCCATAACTCTTCGTGCAATGAAAGATTTTTAATTAAAATGAAGACGGTTGGCTCAACTGTGCATAGGTCACTCCATAGGTTTTTTTTTTTTCCTCTTGCAGAAGTCAGCCACAAATGCCTTTTGCTGTCACATTTATTCATTTTCTTCTTTGGCAGTGCAGTGATTATCCACTAGACTGGAGCAGTCTGCTGGAAGACCACATGGGATCCCCCCACCCCCTTTTTTTTTCACAGCTTGTCTTTTTCTTTAATACTATGTAGGTAATATTTAGATAATATAAAAGAGATGCATGGCTTCTGAAATGAGCCATCATTGCCAAAGGGAAGTGGTGGTGGTTTCTCTTACACAAGGCAGTCTTCTGCTCTGCTTATCTGTAGTAGCTTGGCAAGGAGGGTATCAGAAGCTGACCTAACAAATTCACTTAGTACTCCTTAAGGTCTTGTTGTTGAAGCTCTGTTGATGACAAATTGAGAACCGTGATGAAATATCCAGACTGCCAGCTGAAGCTAGTCTCACCCTCCCTTTTCCCTGCTGTCTGGAGATCCAACTCTCGTTCAAGGAATGGCTACAAAGCTGTTGTGAAGACACAGATCCAATGAAAAGTATTCATTTTGTCTTGTTTGATGTGTTCCCTCCTTAAGTGTCACTGATAGGATGCAGCTTGTCATGTAAACCACTGTGGTAACGGTAACAGAATACAGTGCGGTATCATATCTTACCTCGTAGCCAACATGAAATACAGCTGTTTGTCTCAGACCAAAATGGAAAACTTACCTCTCAAGCCTTTGTATTTGACACAAGAGGCAGCGAATTCATACATGCCATAGAATTTGTATTTCTGCAGGTTGTCTCTTAGACCTGTTGTAGGTCTATTTGTGTCAGGGAAAGACGTTCAGAGTGGTATCACGTTGCACCAACCGGAGGGAATTTGTGATATTGTGGGCTAGCACTGCCCGTAGGCCAGCATCTTTGTTGCTTTGTTACCGTGGTGTGGCAGACACCTGTCTGTTATCAAGTCTGAATGTCTCCAACACGCACACAACATACATTTACAATAGCCGCCTAGCAACAGTAGAAGAGATGTAAGGATTAGAAACGTGTGTGTGCTAAAGGATCATAGTCTGAGTGACAGCATTTAGCCCTATATGTGTGAACTTCAGCTACCTTCATCTGATTTTTTTTTTTTTTCGATGTTTTGGATGCGTTACTTAGAAACATTTCCATTAAGGGAGTGGCTCCTGCACAGGATACCCTCTCAGAGAGATTACTGAACAGCTGCCTCGCAGGCAAGGGACAGCAACGGTCATGAGGCACAACTGACCTGCAGTATCAGGGAGGAGGAGGGGAGGGTCAGAGGTGTGTGTATACATGCTCGCTTCTTTAGAAACATAATATCCTCACTTGCAATTCCCTTTCCAAGTTATTATGATCCCTTCTTCTGTTTTACCTTACTTTATTGTGTATGTCTGTCCATGCACATCATCGACTTATTCAAAGCAGTGCTAATATGGATCACATTAAAGGGGACATGTTATGCAAAATCAACTTTTTAATCATTTAAATCCTTATATTTGGGACTCTGGAGGTCCTATCAGTCGGCGAAAGTGTGAAAAAAGATGACTCGGTTATGTTTTTGTGGTCCTCCTCAGTCTAAGTACAGGAGATGAAACGCGCGATGTTGACTTCCGCGCTCACTGGGACTTCACAATGCGCTAAATTCCTGGAATTGTTGTCTCGAAACCGGAAGTCTGCGAAGTCCACGAAACCTTCTACTCTTGGCTACACAGTGCAGCACAGAGTCCTACACAAACTTCCAGCCTCAGAGGATTGAACTGTCCAGTGGATGCATGTTATATATGACGGCAATGTGCCTGCCAGAGCCTGCAAATGATCACTTTTCCACATGA
The DNA here is from genome assembly GCF_963457635.1 of Microchirus variegatus. NCBI lineage: Eukaryota > Metazoa > Chordata > Actinopteri > Pleuronectiformes > Soleidae > Microchirus > Microchirus variegatus. The sequence continues at coordinate 4,946,435 of NC_139809.1, read as the reverse complement.
TAACTGCTGTTAGCTCCCAGTAGCCTGAGTGGCTGATGCCATTTCCTGTCCCTTAAGTTTAATTTTACTTTTTTTTAAGGTGGACCTAATACTACTAAACAGAGCGTTCTGAACAGGGCTGTTTTGGCAGGGTGATTGAACTGCTGTGGTGCTTCATCCTTAAAGCATGTCACAGACATGTTCATTAGGACACCAGGGAACTAGTTTAACTTAGAGAAATATGGTATAATATGACCCCTTTAAGTATTTCTTAAGGATATTGAACAGTCACTACAAGATCACATCAATCTGAAGCTTCAAACAGAATGTTATCCTGTCTTTGGGTGGTATGTTCAAACTCTCCCAATAACATCAGCTACTTTCAGCCTTTGGAAAAAGGTGTCTGTTGTGTTAATTAATCAAGACTATTCAAAAATGTTTATTCATGTGCATAGTTTGGCCGTAGAAGGTAATTACAAATGCATTCATGAGTCAAAATGGTGAAGAAATATTTAGATTTAGATCTCAGATTGGGAAACTTAAGCCCACCAAGGAACACCAATTTTTCCAACAGCTGTAAATAAGAAATCCCTATTCAATCAACGTGCACAAACACTTCCAACCAAAGGGGTATGGTGTTGTATCCCACACACAGGTTTTTAGTTGTATCGGTGAATGAAAGCCCTTTAGCGATGAGGCCTATCCTATTCACTGCTGGGGTTCTGGATGACAGCATAATTGGATAATTGCTTTGTTGCACATGCATCATGTTTTTTTCAAATTGGGTTCCATTCCCCCATCTGCTGGTGGAAATATCTTAATCATCGAACGGGGGCCAGACAGGAAGCAAACACCTTCATGTCTGTAATCTGTAATTACCTACAATAGTTTACAGTCTTTTGAAGCCACTCACTCACAAAGGACAGTTGTAGATCAACACAATATATTCAGTGCCTGACTTTAAACAGCCATGATGGTTAATATTTACTTAAGTGACTGTGTCACTTTGACAGCATGTTGTTTTGCAGTTAACCTTATATTGATAAACTGTCATTATTATTTTGATAGTTGTGCCAAAAACGTCTTACACACTCAGTAATGGAATGAGTAATTTTCCATAAATTCTGCCAGTGATGTCTTTAATATGTCTCGTTTTTTTGTCCACTTCAGGAACATCTCTCTTTGAAAAAATACATTGTGGATATCATGACGGAAAACTCGCTTACTTCAGAGCCAATGAACCACGCCGATGAAAGGCAGAAGGCAAGGAAGAAGGTGAAGAAGCTCCGCGCCAGGATGAATTCGAGGTAATGTATCAATTGTCCCTCTCTTTCTGCCTAATCAGTCTCTCGTTCTCCATCCTCTCAGAGACACAAAACTGTGCCAGGAGTTTTTTTTATGAGTGACAAGGAGAAGGAAAGCAGATATTATGTGCATCCTGGCTGTCCATAAGATAACCGTGATGAGCTTAATTTATGACCACTTTCTGTGATTGGGGAGCAAAACTGCAACTCCATGTGTAGCCCTCAGCTTTCACCTGTAAGAGCTTTCCTCCAAATTGCTGCCAAGGCTATGCCAAACCTGAAGTCTCCCTTGGTGTACAGGATATATGTTAAAGTATGCATGAGCCACGTCTATTTTTCTTCTTCCGAGTTATTGATTTTTGGTTTTTTATGAATGAAGTATCAAAGAAAATCCATAGTAATCAACAAATAGGAGGCAGAGCTGCTGTGTGTCAGAACCTGGACCTGAGCTCCATCAATTTAACAGGCTGTCACAACACGGATGGAGGAGAGTGGAGACAGACACTGTTATTGTTGTCGTTGATGTAGATTATGGGATGCCACCTCGAGCACAATGACGATGCATTTTAGATATAAAAATAAATACAGAAATGGGAAACTGTATCTGATCTATAAAGTAAGATGCTACTTTTTTCACGCAAGCATGGTCATATTTTTGGAAGGGGCAAACAAAAACAAAGAATAAGGGGAAATTCACAGAAGTGACACAACTACTTCAATGCTTCTCTTTTTTTTTAGCTTACTAATGTTGTGCTGGGTGTGTCTCTCTAACATCTATTGATGGAAAAATCAAAAATTGACCCTGGTATTGGTCATGAAGCAAATGAAAACAACTTTTTTTTATTTATTTTTTGTTTTCACTTTTTACTGTAGGCCATGAGCTCCGCACAGCACATTCACCAGCCAGTACTTGAAGTCCATTAAGGAAGGTCTGCTAATAATATGATCCTTATGGTAGAAAACAAGTTGTCGATGTTCTAAGGTTGTAAACAAATGAATCTCCATCTGAATTTCCATTTAGATATAATATGATTACTAATATGAATTATTTAAATGTTGCTTAATCCAGTGGAAGATCGGAGTCAGTATGGCTGGGCAATAAAACAGTAATAATAATTATTGCAAATTAAAAATTCACCTATAGCAATATAATTAAACTTTATTATATATATATATATATATATATATATATATATATATATATATATATATATATATATATATATATATATATATATATATATATATATATATGATGTTTACACATTGTGCAAACACATTTTGTGTTAAGTTGCATATATTTCAAAATAATGCAAAATGTTGTGTTTTATCTCAGTGGTGCAAAACTCTGGCTGTTTTATTAGTGTCTGTTTTATAGACTTTTACAATTTACTGGTTTCACCAGCCTTCACTCTTGAAAAGAAAATCAATTGCTATAATTATCAATATATTGACTGATTTTGTTTAGTTGAAAATGCTGAAAAAAGTGTTCTCCACAACCCTCATGTAGAGGATGATTGAATGAATTAGCCATAGGAGTAAGTGAGCAGGCAGGTCGTGGTTGCCTTTGTTTACACATGTGTACCACTTATTACTGTGTGCAATTCTTCCTTTATTATCAGTGTTCTTTTAAGAGTGTACACAGATGTAATGACCCTCTTATCATATCAGCCCAGGGTGAAATATTTGTAGCCGTTCTGCCACAGTGCTTTATTCTCAGTGCTGCCATTTGTGGCTTAGTGAGGCTCAGCAGTACTGAAAATGTGACAATTATGATCTGTCTCTGTTCACCGTCAACTCCTGCCATAGCCCTGCTGAGACTAGCACTCAAAGGCAGCAGCAGGCTTTGAGTGAGGTCATAAATAACATGGAGCCCCAGTAAACATAAAGGTGAGCCGCTTCACCATAAGGTGGAAATGAAGCGTTTTATTTGAACGCAGTATGGCGTCCGTAAAACGTGAGTGTTTCTTGCAAAGACACAGTAGGCTGACATGCTGTCATAAAGAAGTTCACACACATTGGAGCCCATGTTCTTTTTTTTCCCCTTTATTGCATCTTGGCTAACCTTCTCTAAAGTAAAATAAAATGCTGTAGGTAGCCTGTCAGTTTAGGTTTGTGTGGGATCTGAATTTGGAGACTAAATTCTCTACTTATGCTTTTGTACAGGCTGTAAAAAATGAGCTCTCAGCAGGGAACTGACTGGCCAGTGTGCGTGTGTGTGTGTATATGCATGCATGTATGTAGACCCCAGATGGTGGTGTGTACTAATACACTCCTGTATGTAGTAGAGCTGAAACTATTAATCGATTACTAAATTCATTGTCAACTATTTTGATCACATTTGAAAATTGTTTTAGCTTCTTAAATGTGAATATTTTCTTTGTTTCTTTGCTCAAAACAAAGAAATCATTAAAACTGAATCATTTTGGTTTGTGGACAAAACGAGACGTTCGAGAGCATCGTCGTTTCCGGGTTTGACAAACACTGATCAACATTTTTGAACATTTTCTGACATTTCATGGACCAAACAATTAATCGAGAAAATAATTGACTGATTAATCTATTACAGAAATAATCATTAGTATATTGTATTGGCTATATTATGAGACAGAAAGCATGGCTCTAACTAATGTCACTTTTTCAGTTTCTAAAATAAAGTATGCTTCCTAAAAACTTTGATAGAAACCCAAACAAATTATTTTCACAGACCATGAAAAAATAGAGGTTTCAAATAATAGTATAGTTTGCCATGATTGTGTGAAGACTGAGTCCAGTACAGACCAAAATACCCCTACAGCAGTGCTGCCAAAAAGTCCCACAGGAGGCGGATTTTTAGAAAGTTTCAGTGAACATTTAAGCAAAATGGAATGAGGTTTTTGTATATTTAAATCCTCTTTATTGCATTTTGAAAGTATGCTTGGTGTCCCTTTTTTTCAAGGGCTGTGTTGTACATTGCAGTCACCACATTTCACATGGACTGACTTGTTTCACCCCCTTCAATTATTGTGAAACTGTAGTGTCCCTGGGTAATGCAAGACCACATATTTCACAATAATTAAAGGATGTACTGCTATCGGTATCGTAGTTTCATAAACGCTGCATCGAGACGCGTTGTAAGTAAACAGTTAAAACCATGGAACAGCAGATGAGTAATAGGATTACAATCTTTGTGAATGCTGGAAATACAAATTGAGCAGTTGGGAAGGTTTTTTGTTATCTCGTTGTTCTGGTCCAGCGGTGAAGTGAGTCGTCTGTTGCTATTGGACGACTGCCCTTGGATACAAGTGATTGTGAACTGTAGATCAGGCTTTGGTTGGTCCACAGCCGGTCTGCTGGGACGAATTCTCTCATCATGTTCCAGGAAGTGTTTGATTGTATCAGTGAAGAGATGGGTGACTGGAAGACGCTCCAACTCTGATCAATAGTTACTTATCATGTCTGGGAATACCTGGTTGACTGATGGACAAACATGGAGATAGAATCCTCCACACAACACACACTCGCACACTCTTGGACTATTGCCACAGAGATGCCAGTCCCCTACTGACCATGACCTTTCAGGAGGTCACGTATTCAAAACAATGGTTGTGTTGTTTGAAATGTCCCTTAACTGTTTATTTGGCAATGAGTAAGTATAAAAGTAAAAAAAAATAAAAAAATAAGCCCCCCTTGTTGAATAAGACTGGAAGGCAGGAGTTCTTAAACTTAGAATTGGGTCACGACGATATGAGTTTATGGCAGCAGAAACGCGCGTCCCTGCAGAGCCAGTGTCTGATTATTTTAAGTTAAGTTACTTCGTAAACGGCTGACAGGCCAAATAAACACACTCGGTTTGAACTTTTTCTTTCCTCTTCACACTATCATCTGATGTGTTCTTTACTGACTGGCCAAACAATTTTTCTGGGATTCAAAGACATTTTTCCTATGTCTTCATCTGCAGGGGAAAGGAATATGAGACGTCGGTGGAGGCAAAGACACTGTTTCCTGACTCTCCATATAAGGCCAAGTGAGTATCTCGCTTTTCAGAGCTTAATATTTGCTATTTGACTGTTTAATGTTAAAGTGATTATAAAGCTGCTGTGGGTAAGGGCAACAATAAATGATTTTACTAGTGGGTGTTTTTTTTATCTGCTTTAAGCGTTTTGTATTAAATGAAATATTGTTTCAAAGCAGCAAATCTTGCCTTCTGCTTTAGGTTGCAGCGTCTGCTGAAGCAGCTGCAGAGCCAAGACAGCGGCCAGTGGGTCACCAACAAAGTGTCAAGTCTGGAAAGAACTCTGGGAGAGATCGCTCGCATCTTGGAGAAACAGGTAGAGCAACAACTGGGTCACGTACACAGAGTTCTACTCTTTTCTTCTCTTTATCGCACATATACAACCAATTATTTCATGTAGAGGTCTCTTTCAATCGTTCACATTTTCCTCAAACCAACCATAACATTATCAATTGGGTTGTGAGGGTGTTTAAAGCCTCAAGTTAAGTTTGCCCAGCCCCGTGTTTTGTTTGTTTGTGTTTGTTTCTGTACTCTGGATTCCTCCCGCATTCTAAAAACATGCAGATTGGGAACACCCTGTATTCGACCAATAGCGAATAGTAGTTTGTCTCTGTATGTTGGCCTTGAGATTGGCGACCTGTCCGGGGCTGTACCCAGCCTTTTGCCCTATGTCGGCTGGGATTGGCTCCAGCTCCTAATGCCACCCTCATGTGGAGGATAAAGTGGAAGAAAATGGATGGAAGAAGTAACCTCACTTGGAAGAGCAGTGTCTGGCCCTGACTGACAGTTCAAACCACCTTACATCCACCCACGCGCGCAACTATGCACCTCTTGAACAGTACTAGCTGTCAATCACACCAGGTTCATGCCTCAAACCATGTTGTGCTTTTTTTTTTTTTACCTAAATTGGATTTAGAGTTTTTAACATTTTTGCATCGGAGAAATTCTGAAACTAGTGATTGAGACGTTAAACTCCAGAGGTACAGTAATGTTCTCCAAGACTTATGTACAGGTCATTGAAGTCTCCCTCTGATGTCCAGTCAAAATTATGCGCATTGGCTTCCCGCTCCAGACCTGTTGACTAAATCCATTTTTATTTACAGTCTTTGGGTACAAGTCTGTTTTAGGGCTCCTGCTTTGTTGCTTTGCTGTTGACTCAACAGTCTGCAGCAGTGCGCGGGCCATGCCAGCCCTTTAACATGCCTCGGGTGAGAGTTGTGTTTGGCTGTGGTTCCCTCTGTCTCACCCTCCCGACGTAGAGTATCACTTACTCCAAACCAACTTTGCCTTTGGTTATTGGCTAACAAGGACCAGATTAGCTTGTGTTTTCATTGTCCACATGGTACCAATAGAGGAGCTTCCTTGCTCAAGAGCGTGCGTTTGTCTCATGTCTGTGTCTTGCATGACTCAGATGTCACTCGTTTAGATAATGGTAAATTGGATTTTCAGACAAATGCACAAGACTTGATTAAACAAAGGCGGAGAATACACTTTTTCAGGAATTACATTTCTATCACACGCCGTACTATAAATGCATAGAATTGTCTGATATTTTGGCAAACATTTATACCGTATCTGTTGTTAATTTGAAATATTTGTCCCAGATGTTTCTTTCTTTCTTTTTACAATTCATCACATCAATTTGAGTGGGGGGGAGGAGGGGGATTAAAACACCTGTCACAGTGTTTATGATGAGAGAATATATAGAGAGCCAATATACAGCCCACTTCCTGTAATGAGGCATAAATTTCCTGTCAAGTTGTGGTTTGAAACATCATAATATCCCTCTGTGCATGCGTCTGGGTGTGAGGATAGAGGGATTACGGTGTCCCATCAGTGACGAGGGGGGCGGCCGGAGAGGCTATTATGGTATTTCCCCAGAGAGGCAAAAGAAAGAGGTGGCTGAGGTGGGTGGCACAGCATCCTGTAAGGAGAGAGGAGGACACCAGTGTGATGCGAGTAGCTCACAAGCTGTCACTACACGACGGCTCCTCCCCCTAGTTCCACATACTCCCAGTGCGAGGTTGGAGGTCAGCAGGCCTCAGTCAATGTGCTGTTGCAGGCAAAGAAGAAAACTTGTTTGTTTAGGAGCTTTTTTATTTCATTTAAAACATACAACAAAACAACTGTTATTTATTTCCCCCCCCCCCCCTCCAAGTTCTGCTTTAGCGGTTTTTTTTTTTATTTAAACAACCTACCAAAGCTGAGTAAAGCAATGTGACTGGCTAATGAGGCGGTTGGTAGAACACCCTCCCTCTCTAATCCCTGCTCAAAGTCAAATAAATAGAGTCTCCATCAGCATGGCTGTCTGGCCCCAGAGTCACTTCAAGTCAGGAGCGTTTGTATTATTTGACCTAACAAGCATCTCTCATGTCATTGACTCACCTAAAGATTTGTTTTCCTCCCCCATATCTGATTCAGTCTCCACTTTCTTTGCTAATTTCTTGGACAACACCCTCTTGCACTGCTGCTTGCCCCCCCCCCCCCCCCCAAAAAAAAACTCCTCCCCTGCTTTCTAGGCTACGTCTAGACTCTGACCCAAGTGTGTTTCTCCCTCTGTGGCCTCTAATGGTTTATTTTGTGTCAAACCAGATTTTTGTCTTTACTTTGGGTGATTGAGAGGAGCAATTTTTTCCCAGTCAGCCGTTCTTTTCTTTTTGCTGCACACTTACAAGATTAATCACTTTTATTTATACATTGCCAGGAGTGTTTACCACTGCTTTCAGTTAAAACCTGCCTGGAAAAAAAAGGCCAATGTGTATGACAGGTCACTAACCTGGTCCTCTGATTGAGAACCAAACACCGCAGACTGTGTTACAGTAAGTGTGCTGTAGTGCAGAGAGCTTTGAGTGGTCAACAACACAAGAAGAGTGCTGTTCAACTTTTGCTTTGCCGGCTGTCAGGTTTTAGTTCGGGTGACGGGCGGAGTGGCAGGATATCACTTTCTAGGTTGTGCCTTCAGCAAACTGATAGATACAGCCCATAGCAGAAGGAAATCTAATAAAACACCATAAATAGATCACTGTTGCCTGTACTTTCTTTGTCTTTTCAAGCTTCTCTTTCAGCCCCTGTGTATTTTTTGAGCATTCTGCAGCTTTTACCACATCTCTCCCCGACTGCCTTCTTCTGCTGCTTGTTGACCACCATGATGTCCGATTGGTTAACGGTCCTTATTTAATAGTCTGGATCTAGAAGACCTGCAGGACATTGGCTACCATTCCCAAGCCATTTTGAAATTGGGACCTCCAGTCCTTGCTCTGGGCAGAAATTACTGTGCCATCCACTTGGTTCTGGCATTGCTCAATACCACTTTTTATGACTGATACAGATAGCAATATTGCACCCTTGAGTATCTGCCAATATCGGTCCAATACAGTCTTCTTAGGAAATTAAACTTGGCTGTTTTGCTTTTTTCTTCTTTTATCTTAAAATAGGTCCACAAATTTCACACGACTCATATTTACGTGTGGTATTTACTGGTTTTGGATTGTATTGCAAATGTCAGATATCTGATCCAGTGATTTTGACCAGTATCAGACTGGTAACAATACCAAATATCATATCTGTTCATCTCTAATGGCGTTCTATGCATCGGTACCTGCCTGCATCTCACATCCTTGTATTGTGTGTTGAAAATGTCTTGCGCGCAATCCTGCCCAGCCTCCACCAAGGCTTCTCTTTGGTGTGGGGGACCCTGGTGTCTATCAATATTGCGCTGTTCTTGTGCTGCTGTAATTAGTTCTGCTGTTCCTCCTCTCACACCGGCCTTTTCCAGGGAGTTCCTCAGTGGATTCCTCCTCCCCTTTTCATTAGTGTTTTCTGAGTGTACACAGACAAGTGTGTGAGATCAGCTGATTACGAACACATTTTTTTTATAGCTTTCCCTGTGGGGACATTTTTTAAACGCAAACACATTTGACAGAATTTGTGACAATGGACAGTATTGTTTAAAAACTCTCAGTAGATACAACTTTTCAAAACATCCCCAGAAACCTTCCAGATATGGTTTTGCATTCTTTTTTTCCCCAAACATGTTTTTCTTCACTACCTGGTGTCCAATGGGAAGTGAAATGATTCTATGCTTCTTGGTGTATTAGTTTACAACTAGACGCTGCCTGTGGTTTCTGTGGCAAGTTTGGTTTTCTACCTCGCTTTCCTTTGATTAATCTCGGCCCATTTCTTAGAATAAACAGAAGTTTGTAGATTTCCATGTTGGCCACGCACTCGCACATTGCACTCAATCATATGCTTGTATGTCTTGTAAACACACAAGTTTATACTCGACCCTAAAGTGTTTACTCCAGCGGCCTTGTTGTGGTTTACAGTCGACTCAGCCCACAGAGCTTTGTTTACCACTTTCGGGGCTTTTCTGTAAGACTGTGCAATGATGAAAATTCATGCGTCACATTCGGCTCCCGTCATCGTTGGATTGTAGTTCTGAATGAGTGAACTTGTGACTTGATGGTGCGGACCAAAGTCGAAGCCAGACCTTAATGACCTGTGACAGTTGTTGCCCATCTGTTTGTGGGGCAGGACAACTCGGGCTGTGCCCTCCTTCTCTGCTCTAATTAGAGTGTCTCGTAGGAGGAGTCTACGCAGTGCAATCTGTCTGCTCCGCTGTTCTGCGGCCACTGTCGCAGGAATCACCAGCTGCTTCGGGGCTTCCTATCAGCTGGTGTAACAATGGTCACCCCGGATGATAATTGGATAAGATTCACCCCTTTTGTATAATTCAGGAGCCATCTATCTCACTTGTGTCTTAATGCCCCGTCCCTTTCTCCCTGTCTCTCTTTCTTTTCCGTCTGTCTTTCTTTGTAGCATGGGTATTGACGAAGAATCATGAGCCCGTACTTTGGCTCAATTATACTTTAAGTAAAGTGCTGTCGCTGCTATGCTAATGAGGTCATAGTGACAATGTTAACATGCTGATAAGCAGGTGTGACATTTCAGTGTTGACCATCTCAGATTAGTGTGCTATCGGGATAAAGTTTGCTTATTTCCAAATACATTGCGTATTGTTTGAGCGGCATATCTCAGTGCTATACAAATAAAGTTTTGTGTTTATTGGCATTTTTTTTACAAGAAAAGCATAAGAAATTAATAGGTAATGGTGCAACAACGATTTTTCTCCAATAAAAGCTATCACATTTATTTATTTATTTATGTTAAAACAAGATATTTTGGAGGATTCTTATTCTGTATCTCAGGGAATATAGTTTGCATGTCTTTACTGATATTATGTGAATGAACACGTCTTGTTCATCCCGTTTAGTTTTATGCAAATTCAGCTTTTTTGTGTATACATTCGGTGTTGCAATAATTATATGCAAACAGGGTTTCTGTTGTGTATAGGATGTATTTATTACACACCAGATACTTTTTCCATTTGCTGAGACAGTCGGCTACTTTACATAACACAACGTTTCAAGGAACGCACAGAACTATTTCTGCTGTAATGTGTCCTCACTGTAATGCCTTTTTTTTTTCGTTTGTTGCCTTCGTAGACCACCTAATGATAGTATGTCAGGGAGGTTGAACGTAATCCTTTTCGTCATCGTTGTTCTATCATCATAACAGATGCATCTGTCAGCAGGGGGAACAAAAAGCCAGTGACGAGCGGAGCGACTCTTGTCTGGTTTTCTTAGACGGCCAGGAATGGGCAGGTCCCACTCACCCTCTTTAATACCATTTGATAAGCCGCTATGAAAGAGCTGCATTTTCTCTTTTTCTTTTTTTTCATTTAGCCCAGAAGCTTTTTAGGTAGGTGTGTTGATGGGAGGGTTAAGAGAGGGGTTAAGCCAAGCTCACTGATTCAGAAACCAGTTGATTAGGGCATGGAAACTGTTAGCAACGTACAACGAGGATCTTTATACAAACAGTGCTTCAACGGGCATTTTTCATTATGTTGAAGGTAAACGTTTTTTGTAACGTGTTTTTGTCGTGTGTGTGTGTGTGTGCATCTAACACCGGAATCAAGGAGCAGTTACCTCCGCAGCGGGCATGAATGACAGATGAAGAGCTTATCTGTAATTTGGTGAAGCGCTTCAATGTGTTCAGGCTTGTTGGCAACTTCCCATCTGCGGAACAAAAGCCCTGCTAAGAGGCTGGATTTTCATCTTGTCACAGCAGTGAGAGGAGCCTGTAGCCGCTGAAGGTGCAGGAGTGACCCGCAGTGTGTAACACGTACGTCTGCACAGTCGTGTGAAGAAAACCCTTCATCGGCGGCTCACCCTCCAGCTCCTTTCCTCCCGGGTCGACCCAGGCACAAACATGCCCGACAGTCATCGCACACTCCTGGCTTTATATTTGTTGAGTTTATAAGACTCTATAGCAACAGCATCTGACCTCCTGCCAATTATTCTATCATCACAGGACATAGAACCTAACTATTTACATGTGTCCATAAATCTAATGTGCTGCTGGAATCATGCATTCTTTTTTTTAAGGTAGAAAAATAATAATAATGAAGGATATAACTGGATCCGACTTGACAAGTTAATAATGATAATGAATAAAATGATTTTAAAATTACAAAATTACAAGATATATATATATATTATATATACACACGCATCATTTTTATTTTTATTTAAATCATTAGGTTGGAACAAATGATTATTTTCATGATAGTTAAAAAAATAAAATGTTGGGTTCGATGGTGTTTGATGGTGATGTTCTGAAATGTCTCGTTTTGTCCAGAAACCATTTTAATAACGCGCTCAAATTGTCTTATCGATTTAGTTATCAATTAATAACTGATGAATTGTTGCAGCCCTAGAAACGTACTGCGTGTGCTTTTAACCTTCCGTTAGTTGCCCTCTCAATCGTACAGCTGACGACCTTTTATCGGACAGTGCAGTCAATCTGTGCCGAGAAGTGAAGTCTTAAGTAAAAAAGACAATTGAAAGAAATTATAATTTGAACAAACTAAGTATAGGCTAAGCACCACTTAGGCTGTAATTTAAGGCTGCTATTAGCTGAAAACTTTCACATCTTAAGTGCGAGACGAGCGCTCCTCTGCGAGTAAGTGTGTCTTGATAGTGTTAAAGGTCACAGAAGGATCTCTGAACAGGATTACATGGTTCTTAAATCTGTGTAGATGCTGACACAACAGGTGAAGTGATGCAAGTGCTTTACACAGAAAACTTAATGCTTTATTATTTTAAGACGGCTCTGAAACTTTTCCTGTCCTCTCTCGAACATTTTTTTTTTAATAATTATTTTGCAAAATTTTACAGTACATTTCTCTTATCTATCGCTTTGTTCTTTGTTTGACCGAGTGGCATTTTCTCGGTTTCACTTACTCTGTGGTCCTCCGTCGAGACCACCCCGGTGCTAAGTGGAGCCTGCAGAGCTTTTTTTTTGCCTTTCACTGAAACTTGACTGTGGAGGGGGGCGGAGTTGGGTTGTGCACTTTTGAGATTAAACAGGAATACTTCAGGGATCACTTTGTTTCAGGTTTCAACCCCTTGCGCCCCCCCTCCCCCCCCCCATAGGAGAAAGAGAGGTTCTCTCCTTGGTGAGAGCCATGTAATCCCCTGTCCAGCCGGTGGCTCACCGTCGTCACCTAACTGTACCTCTGCTTCTCTGTCTGTCCCTGCCTCAACAGAACAATGCGGACCAAGTTGCCTTCAGAGTGGGCGGCGGCCTGTTGGCGCTGGAACAAATTCTGCATGTCATCACCACCGCTTCCACACCCACTGCTGTTCCTCGTATTCCTCTCAAGTGAGTATTAGCACCGAATTGAAAATATTTAATTACTTGTAAATAAAGCAGACAGCTTGAATTTAAGTATTTTCCTATGATTTCATACACAACACAAAACGGTTGCTATGCATTTTTTTTCCCCCCACTATCATGTCTTTTGACTCGAGTTCATATTTCGAGCTAATGCAGTAGCTTGTTTAATTGGCTTAAATCTAAATTTAGGTTGATTATCAGCACTGTGATTTTATTGTATTGAATTTGGCTTCGATAAATCATCTTTTATTCTATAATGATCTTAAAATAAAGTTGGTTTTTTTTCCTCACCTTGTCCTACAATGTATCTCCATAGTGGTAATCTAATGAACACTGACCTAATCAGAGGCACTGCCCTAGTGCTTTAGAGCTTGTTTGTGTCTCTGAATCGGGTGCGTACCATTTTTTTTGGGGGGCAATTTATGGATTAGAAGTTAATAAATATATCCCTACTTATTCAATTCAATTTGAGGTCACGAAGCTCTCGTGTTAAGCTGCTGTTTTTGCTACATCATTTTCACGGGGCAATAATGAAAAATATCAAAGTAACGCTTAATGAAACCAATCACTAGCAATCACTTTGCTTTTCTTTGGTTATGAAATTATCACATTAGCTGTTTTTAATTGGGGCTCAGCTGTATATTCACAAGGCCTTAACTTCTCTCTAAGTGCATCCTTTATCTAACCTCACTGACAACACACTGTATTCCCGATTTGTTGTTTACGCACTCGCAAAAGAGTGAGTCACTGCTTACGCTTACTTCATCCCAATAAATATTCTGGAAATGCAGTGATGAGTCGCAGCGTTGCCCGACTAGAAATGAAAGCCTTTTTATTTCCATAATCAATGTGTGTTCATTCTTTTCCCCTGAAAATACAAAAAAAGCACACGCGTCCCATTTGTCATTTATAGTGCAGAGTATTTTTGAGTTGTGTGTCTGACGTTAAGCGTGTTCTGCCAGTAGATAACCCTTAAAGAGGCTGCCTCACTCACTAGTGGGACTCCGTAATGGACTTGAATGGCCTTGCTCCCCCCATTCATTAGCATTTTCTGGTCTTTGAATCCCCGCTAATGGACGAATGCGTCTTATATTTATAAGGCTTTTAAAGGTCATCAGATGTATATTGATTTTCTCGTATTCCATCTTCCTCAGTCGTTGTAGTCTGAGAGAATTTTAAGCCGACTTCTGAACTGGGAGACATTTTATTTCTTAAATGGAAACACTTTGCTTGTTTTGTTTTTTTTGGGGGTGGCTTGTACAATCATACACAACATTGTGAATACCTCATTGGCGTTTTAAGACATCGTGACATGGTGTGGTGATGGAACAGGAGGAACTAAGCTTTGTATGTTTATTTTTTTTACCCTCCACACACTAGGCCAATCCAACACTGGAGTCAGTTATGACTAGTTGCTCTTGCGTCACAGCAAAACCTGTCATGTAGAAAACAGGGTTACTCTGCATTAAATTAAAATAGTCACACAGTGGTTCAGTGGCGGGTTTCACTTAGTCCTGTGTTGCAAATCCTGCAGGACCCTCAGGCAAAACAGTTTATCCAGTCGCTTATAGAGTGCACCTCAGTAAATGAATATAGTTTTTACTTTCACAGCGTTGTAAGCTGCACATCAAACCATGCAAAATACAAGAGAGGTCAAACTTGCGTTGCGGCGTGGTGAGATTGGCAGAGTCGGTAAGCTGGTGACGAAATGCAACACAAGGACACAGCCAGCTGTCCACTTATCACTATCCGTCATCTGGATGGCTGTGTGGCCTAATGGGCTGCTATACTGACGCTAGCCCCAGAGTGCGCTACATTATCTGTTTACAGTGATGCTGCCGTATTGATCACCTCCTCCCCCCCCCCCCCCCCCCCCGCCAGATAAGTAGAGTGATTTACAAAAAAAAGGCAGCTGCGGAGATGCTCCTGCCATATCTCCCCCCGGGGAGGCTGATTCCATCTTGTTACCATTATATTAATGAGCTAATTCCTCTACAAGGCTCTGCTAATGTCCTAGAGTAACTCTATGGTCACTTGAATGTCTACTCTAGCATCCACCGTCATTAACTGTAGCTGGAGAGACGGTACGTCAAAATGTGTCTCAAATGGTTGGAATGTAGACTAGGGCGGAACAATTAATCAAATGTTTATCTTAATTGCAATACGGCGCAATATTCTTTAAAGCCAAAATGTGTGTGATAATATCATTTTAGTTATATGCACATTATTTATTTATGCACTTATTCTACAGACTGAAGAAATTATTTTATGCTTTTCAAATGAAAATGAGAATAATGATGTACAAATTACCGTTCCCTCTGATATCGCGATGTAATGTATATATAATACATATAATGTATGTTTATATTATGTTGTTTTGTAGCAGGTTTGACATAAACTTTGCAAAGGACAAAAATGGGGCGTTCTGTTTTAGTGTTAAATAGTCAGGGTTGTGTTTTTTGTTTGTTTTGTCTTGTGGCTTTTGTTATCCAGTAGAGAAAAAGGAAAAGAAATACCTGTGAACAGCCTCTGTCTGCCTGTGCACATCGTTTAAAAGCCCACTTCTTATATTTCTTAATTCAAAAGTTTCGATTCTTATCTCTTAGTGGTCTGTTGACAATTCTCATCTGTTAAAAACAGTGGCAGAGCTAAGAAGGGTAACATGGTGTTAACTTCACATGTTAACCCAATTTGTATTTCCACCTCTGTCTCACATGACCTGGTGCATCCTGTGAAATTGGACCCCGCTACCTGTGGTTTTATTTCAGGATGTTTTCCGCCATTTGTGCGTACGCGAGTGCACACACACTCGTGCTCCTGTGCATGATGCGGTGTGACGGCTCATCAGATTTCTGCCCCTTCATACCTGGCCAGAGTTAGACGTCTTGGACGCACTCAGGGTATCAGAGAGATCAACAGCAGAATCAAATTAAATGTCATTTAGATAGCAGTGAATGAGGGAATTGTTTGACAGCACAGGGAGATGGATTTGCTCCTCACCTTTTATTTTGGCTTAGGATTCTTTTTCTTCCCCTGAACACAAATTTACCCTGTTTAAGAGGCAGGGACTCAACCTGATCTAGAGGTTGTTCAGATTTCTTCAGCGTTGCTCCAGTCAGGCTTGACTGTGCACATAGGAAATGCACAGAGAGGGCGAGAAATGTGAAACTCGGGTTGAGGAGCACCGATCGCCGGGCTGATAACTTGAGAAAAACGACAAAACGCATAAAGAGCCTTGTATGTGTTTATCTTGTTGTCAGCTGAAAGGAGAGTTGGCTATTTACTATAAGAAATGGCTTTTGTTGAATGATTGACAAAACCCGTAACCCCCTCTATCTGTCTGTGAGTTAAACCTTATAGTCTGTATTTCTTATTTATGCTTCAGTTAATGAACCCAAGGTTATTTTTTTAAACGAAACTGCATATAAACCTTAAATGAAGTAATATTTTAGTAAAATGTAGATTTAATGTTGAACTCTCAAACTCCCCCCACAGTCTCAGCCTTATCGAGTGTAGACCTGTAGGCCACCCAGGCAGAGACCCAGAGGGCTGCAGGGTGGCGAGACAGGATCAGGTGTGATCAGGTGTGCTTCATCCTTCTACACTCTTAGAAATAAGGGTTCCAAAAGGGTCCTTCTACGGGGGCTGAAGTTCTACCTGGAACCATTTGCTTCTGAAAAACCCTTTCCTTAAGAAAGGGATTTTCAAGGGTTCTTGGTAACACTAATGGTTCCAGTAAGAACCATTTTGATCCAGAGAACCCTTTAGAACCCCTTTCCCGAATAAAGGGTTCTTGGTGGAACCCTCCGAAAGGGTTCTCCTATGAGGATACGCAGAAGAACCTTATATTAGAACCATATAAGGTTCATTTATTTCTAAGAGTGTACCTTCTCTTTGGACCTGATTAGGTTTGTAAATGTAAAATGGTATTCACATGGCTGTGTGAGTTTTTTTTGGGTTTTTTTATGTCTGCATTTTTCCCAACACCTAAAACTCGGTGACAATATTTAAATGCTTCATTTTTCACTGCATCAATGTTCTAAAAGTGACAGGACGGTACGTGGGTGAAGATGGATGGTAGCTGTGGTCATTTTTGCCGCCGTTTTTTTTTTGTAATACAGTAAGAAGAATAAGAAGTGTAGGTGGGGGAATGTTGCCTCTTTGGATGGGGTAGGACACATCAGTCCCTGCAAAAAAAAGGAATTGTGCAACATGAGACTGGCTGGCATGGCACTTCACTAAATTGTTCCACAAAATCTTTGACTGGAGCTGTCATTGGAGGGGCATTGAGACAGAGAGATTCCCAGAGAGGGCGGACTATCAGGTGTCATGCTCATCAAGCTCAATTAGGTGGGAGGAAACCAAAGACAGATCACTGTGATGGTTCATTGTACAGGCTGGTGTAAGGGCATAACTCAAACATGTCTTTTTTACAGGCTTCGCATTTGTTCAAAGTCATCCAAAGACAAGCCTGATTAGCCGTGTTACAAAGCAATCGCATGCTCATTACATGAGTGGTTGAGTGAGTCGATTTGGGAAGCCTGAGGGTCAGATCTGTCCTGCGTGGAGGAAAGTGATTTAATTAAAATATGATAGGAGTCAGGTTGAGGGAAAGAAATTTCATGCCAATACTTGTATATAGATTTGTGTTTTTTTTTTTTTGTGTCCTATTTATACAATCAAGTATTAATTGTTAAATGGTTAACAGCCGCTTTTGCAACTGCTAAACAATGGGGAACACCATGAACACAGGCTCTTTTATAGTTGAACGTGAATATACCTAAATCACTATGTCATTGTGATTGTTTGTGATGAATCTGCCCCTTCTCTAAATCTTCAACGCTATTCTTATTTGAATATCACATTACTGAACGTTAAGGTTTTGCATGGCTGAATTCCAAGGAGTGTTGCTGCTCTGGATGCAGCTCGGACTGTTGATTTTGAGATTTCATCATCATTATATAATAATAATAATTATTATTATAAGGGGTATTTTTTTTTTTTTTATCGAAGTTGTCAGCAGGTGTCTAATCAACAGGGACCATGGTCCCTAAAACCACAGTAGTGACTTCGGGCCTCTGAAGTAACTCCTTGTCCTTTGCAGGAATGCACATGACAGCCATGACAGTTTGAATTTTATAAGCTGTGTGAAGCATATAATTATACAATTGTGTTTGAGAGCTGGCATTTGAGTTGTTGTTTTAGTGTTTTGCCGAGCTTTGTCTCATGTTCGGCTGGAGAGTCCTGATTCTGCATGGCTGCACACAAAGTATAGTTTTTGCTGGGATCTTGTGTTACCTCACCTCTTCAGTGCACTCGACCATTATGGGTACCGGCTAGACCTTTTTTTATACAGTCTTTATGCTTTAATATAATTACTGTCAATATAGCTGGCATGCTGGACTGTAACAATTTTCAGGAAAGCTTCTTTTTTTTTTTCTTTTTTTTTGTGAGTGGACAGAAGTAAGATTCCGTGTTAGATTTGGACACAATCCCATCGGACTAAATATAATTCTTCTCGCATTAACACCACATTCCATGTCTGACAGGCTTTACACTTGCAACGCCAGTTATGTTTCGACAAAACAACCAATCTGCCCACTAGCGAATCCAAAGCACAGGAGAGAGAAGGATAGAATATATATATATATATATACACTACCGTTCAAAGGTTTGGGCTCACTTAGAAACGTCCTTATTTTCGAAGGAAAAGCACTTTTTTTCAATGAATATAACATTAAATGAATCAGAAATCAACTCTATACATTGTTAATGTGGTAAACGACTATTCTAGCTGCAAATGTCTGGTTTTCAATGGAATATGTACGTAGGTGTATAGAGGCCCATTTCCAGTGTTCTAATGGTACATTGTGTTTGCTAATTGCGTTAGAAGGCTATTGGATGATTAGAAAACCCTTGTGCAATTATGTTAGCACGGCTGAAAACGTTTAAAGGTCAAACTTATTATTTTTGAATAAAAAGCATTATTTCTAATCTTGTCAATGTCTTGACTATATTTTCTATTCATTTTGCAACTCTTTTGATGAATAAAAGTGTGACTTTTAATGGAAAAAATTGTGTAGGTGACTCCAAACTTTTGAACGGTAGTGTATTATATGAGAGAGAAAGAGAGAGAGAGATCTATATAGAGGATAGAGGAAGTTATTGACAGACCTTGGTCTGCCCCCAGGCTAATCTCTTTTCCTTCACCATGCCATTGCCAGCATGGTTTAACTGAAAATGCACAGCAGATGTGAAGGTTTCGGTAGATATCAAAATGTTTACCATTTGAAATAAACATGGCCTACTTTAGGCACCGGAGAGACACATTTCTCTCTTACCACTGAGCAGATAGGACATGCCATTCTGCCAATGGAAAAAAAATATACAGTTGTCAGAAAATATTAACTGATGAAACTAGGGGTTAGAGGGGGAGTAGCAGTCACAGCAGAATGATTGGTCAGTTATCTGAAGCATTAATCTTCTCTGGGACTTGTTTTAAAGCAGACATAATACAGAGGCTGGGCTCAGGCCCTGGCTGCTGCCTGGCGGCTGTGAAGAGCTGCTGAGAGGAATAGTTTTATCTCTCCAGCGGAAACGCGGCACCATCTCGGCCAAGATGGGGCTGCGATTGTGTTCGGCTTCTCTGACGGTGGCTCTAGCGAGGGGGAGTCTCCACATAAGTAGAGTTTTTATTCCCCAAATCGGCTTCTTTACTTGCACTGACAGCGCGACAAACTATGCCCTTTAGGATCCACAAACACAGAGGAGTGTGTTTGGTTTCCTGATGACTGCTGATAGTCTTGTCCGTACCTCGGGGGGAAGACATTTAAATTACAGTTGTAGTGTTTCTCTAATGAATTATGAGCAGAGGACTGTTATTATCGTGCCTTGTGGCGTTTCTAACTTGTGTTTTAATAATGGTTTGTCATCTTTTTTGTCAGATCTCTCTGTGCTGCTGTAAACACCTACTACCTGGCATGTTCCTGTTGCCCGCTCAACTGTGCCTATGTGCTGCTTAGCAACAAGATAGCACTTCTCATTGACCTGCTGATGCATCAGCTAACGGTAAGTGTTTGCACCCCCCAAAAACAGCAAATTATTCAATATTTCACTTTTCTGGCTTTATTATATTTGATTCAAGTACTGTAACTTTGCAATTAATATGTTCACAAAGAATCAGAAATTCACATAAATGTATAGATCCTTTGTTTTCTCGACGTACTGTGATCACAGACAAAGTCCTGTCTTTGATGGTGGTTGTTCCTGTTGTAGTGTTAATAAAAGACAGAGCAAGACAAGCTAGCGGGTAACAAACCGTTGCTCAAGTCTGCTACAGATGCGTCCTGACTGACAGCGCAGGCAGGCAGGCTGCACTGTGGCAACATGTCGGCCCCGTATCCTTCAGCACTCTCTAAGAGCGACTGTAAACATCAGCCCACTCCAAACTTCTAAAGGTGGCGGCTCGCTGGGGCTGCCTAAACTCACAACACAGACGGGACGCGGCTCAGGCACAGGGTTGTGGTACATACATGAACTCTACTGGGGCTTCCCTTCTCCAGTGCCGAGTTCCAATCCAAAGCAGTCATATTTCCTTAGGGCGAGCAGGGGAAAGGTTAGCCCGTATGTTTCGGTTTATATAAAACATATCCCTGCAGCTGCTCTGCTGACTGACATATCCAACAGCGCTGCAGCAGACAAACTAACTGTTGTGAGCAACGCAGATTAAGAATTAGACTCGACAAACTTGTGCTCCTGCACACACACCCCCCCCCCCTCCCCCTTTGATGAGTTGCAATTTAACTATTACTTGTACGTGTGCATGTCTATGTTCTGGTATGCGTGTGCATGAGCAATAGAGTAAAGCAGTGGGGGTAGTGCTGCCATGTGAGCATGTCCACTTTTAATTAGATTTGTGGAGAATGTCGGTGGATTTACCTTTGCTGTCAGCGTTCACCCCGACCATTAGACCAAATGAGAACGGGTTTTAACTTCTTAGCAGCACTTTATTTAAAAAAAAACAAAAAAAAACAGACTTATGCGTATGTATTTCATTCAAGTTTGCCTGAAAATGTGAAACGGCAAAAATGCTCTAATCTAGTGTCTTGTATACAGCATTTGTTTTAGGATTTCATCTTTTTAGGCTGAAGGATGTTCAGAGTACATCTTTTCGTGATTGCACCAGCTTTCTTGCTGTGTTTGTGCGCCTCCACCATGAATATTATGATTGTTGTTGTTTATTATTAAAATGATTCTGCTTAAAAATGAATTAAAAAGTGGAATATAGCTAATAATTATATGTAAATGAAAAAACGAAGGCTGAGTGTTAATTGAATAACAATTTTACGCATGCTGGAAATTGAAGTACCTTGTTTGTTTAAGTGTCTAGTAGCATTAAGGTTTATTAAGAAAGCTGACCCAATAGTTTCCCCCAGTTTATTAATTCTTGAGTGTTTTTTCTCTCGCAGCTCTATGTCCCAGATGAGGACAAGCCCATTTTTGGGCGCACTGTGAACAAACAAGTATTTGAGGGTTTGACGACGTGCCTTCTACAGACCACGGCTACTATCTTTGGGTCCCTGTGGCTACATCTCATAGAGTTTGGACAAGGCGAAAACATACAGATTCCCTCCCCGGATGACAAGGTCAAGCCTACCACTGAGTCCTTCAACAATCGCACACAAGACCTCATCAGGTATTTTCCTTCCGGTGGCTACTGTCACGCTGCTTCTCTTCCCTCCAACATGGCAACCCTTTCCCTCTTGTAGTACACCCCCCCCCCTCTCCACTTCCCTACGCTGGGTTAAGAGTTGACCCACCTCTGATTTCCTCAGCCGCGTGTAAAGAATAGGCTGACAAAAAAAACTCAGATCTCTTGGAAGTGGTCCAACTGGTGTCTTAGTTTGGGAAGAATGGAAGAATGACGATTTATTCTGGCACACTTCCAGCTTGTACTTTTTCAGCACATTTAGTGCCACATTTCAAGTCAAATCAGTTCTTGGGGGTGGTGGACAAAGTAGCATAAACAAAGAGCACTTCCCAAAAGCTTTGAAAGGTCCTCTTGAATCTGGTGTTTGAGTTAGCCATGTGGGTACAGGCTGTAGGGGTCTGTGCAGTGTTGCAGTAATGTACGCTGTGAGGAAAGGCAGGCCCAGCCTGATGAAGCCTTATGGAAGAGTGCAGCCTTTTTTTTTTTTTCTTTTTTTTTTAACCATCCCTCCCACAAGCTATGATTCATCTGGACAGAGCAGCTGCACAGGCCCGCCACTCTCATCCACTGACCCAGTCGTAACCCTGGAGACAGGGGAGGGCCTGAGAAAAATGGTATCTCCAGGCTGGTAATCCCAAGTACGAGCTCAAGATTTAGCTCGACTGCCTCGTATAATGTATACGTTAGTGAGGAAGGACAAAAGATCAAAACATTTTTAGCTTTTGCAACACTCTGCCATTATACTAGTCCATATATCACATAGAAAGGAGTTTACCATTTCCTTCCCTCTTATTATTAGTTTCTCAGTTTGACTTTAAGTCCTTTTAGTCCCTTTCCTTATTATTAATGTTTCCAATGTGTGCTCAGATGTCGGGAATAAACGGAATAGGTTCGACCACCAAGCTGGTTGTCAAATAGCAAGCGGACATTAAAGTTTAGCAGTCACTGTGACGAAAGATTCTTTCAACCCAAGTAAAGCTGTGGAAGAGGATCAAGTCAAAACAATGGGACTTGGGTTCAAGTGTCACATGACCTGCCGTGGCAGTTGTAAATATGTCATAATCACCTGTTATTGTGGGCGAGGACCTGGTGAGTGACAGCTCGAACAAAAAAGGTATGCGAAGGCAGCAAAGAGTCAAGACCGCTGATAAAATAAGGAGCAGTGGCACAGATCGTATCGGTGACATTGATTGGCAGATGTGGCACTCGCTAGATTTTCATAGATTGTCGGGGCCCGAGCCTGAAGGTGCAGCCACACCGGAGAGCTGTGAGATGACGCGCCCAGGTCAGCAGACTGTCAAAGGCCTGGAGCTGGGCTGGCACAGGGGCCAGAACAGCCCTCTAATGACACTATTAGTGGTGATTTGTGGCTGAAAGAGTACAGGGAACATGATCATGAGCCCCTTACATTGGCAAAGACAAATTGGAGATATCACAGTAATAGCAGGGGGTGGAGGGCCCAGGTGAGGTATCCACTTTCAGCTACAGTGCTGTGGAAGTATGCACAGTAAAGGCCTTTGTTTGCCTGTGTGAGATGAGCTTTTTCGCAAAGGAACTCATTCATGCTAAATTTGCTTTTAAGTTTTCAGGGAAATTTAATCCATGCATGTTTTTTCTCCTGTGTGTGTGTGTGTGTGTGTGTGTCTTACAGCTATGTGGTAAACATCGGTCTGATTGACAAGCTGTACGGATGCTTCCTGTCCGTCCAAAGTCCTGTTGACGAGCACCCCAAGATGTCGGCTTTTCTCCAGCAAGCCTCTGCTCTGCTGCACAATATGTGCAAGCTTTGTTTTGTCGCAACTGGACGGTGAGTATGTTTCTTACACTAAAATTAAACACGTCTGTGAGCTCCTGATCTTCGCAAACAAACAAAAACTTGTTTCCGAGCATCTAACGGCAGAGACTCGGTCACTGTCGGTTCTTAAATGTCTGAAAGGATCCATAAAGACAGGCTCATGGTTACTCAAACAAAGACTGGTTCCTCTGCAATCAGCCAGCAGGTCGTTTCCTCCAGCCAGCTCGCCGGTTAAGCTGTCGTTACTGCAGACAGAGATAGGTATCTACTTGACCCAGCGCCCTGTCACTCACCATAAACCTTAGCCTGCAGTGCGGGGGGAGCCCACCCATGTGCGTTTCAGTGACCTCCACTAAGAGAGGTTTAGTGGCACTGCTGACAGAGGCTAAGCACACAGACACGCTGAGCGACATCAGCACCACAATCCCTCACCTAAAAGGAAAATAAATGTTGACCATGGTAGCAGCAGGTCCAGATATACCTTTGTATAATGTATTACCTTCAATGTTGAACTGGAATAAAACTATATGTATTTAGTGGTACACTACCCTTCAAAAGTTTAGGGTCATCTATACAATTTTTTTCCATTAAAAGTCACACTTTTATTCATCAAAAGAGTGGCAAAATGAATAGAAAATGTAGTCAAGACATTGACAAGATTAGAAATAATGATAAAAATAATCATTTTGCCCTTCAAACTTTGCTGTTTTCAGCTGTGCTAACATCATTGCACAAGGATTTTCAAGAGTTTCCTAATCATCCCATTGCCTTCTAACGCTATTAGCAAACACAATGTACCATTAGGACACTGGAGAGATGGTTGCTGGAACTGGGCCTCTATACACCTATGTACATATTCCATTAAAAACCAGACGTTTGCAGCTAGAATAGTCGTTTACTTCATTAACAATGTATAGAGTGTATTTTTGATTTATTTAATGTTGAAATGTTGAAAAAAGTGCTTTTCCTTCAAAAAATAAGGACATTTCTAAGATGAATCGTTCTTTCAATCACTGTGCTTCTGTACCGTGGCAGCTGCAAGGAAGCGATGACCAGTCACTGTTTGTCACCGAATATAATGAGAGAAAACTCTTGTGTCTGGTCTTGCAGGTCTCGTCGGAGCATGGTCAACAAGCTACGTTCTGTCTGTCATGTTAGGAGAATGCTTGATGTGCTTGTCGGAATATTTTGGCCATGCCAGTTGCTCTGTCAGGGGATTATGATGGCATTAGAAGGCTGTGTTCTTGCCTAGCAGCATATTTCACACAGAGGCTGTTGGCTAACATCAAGTATCGGCATGCACTGTAGCTTTCTACCCAGAGGTCACACGCCCTCTATTCTAAGTCATAGCTGGTGCTGGTGCAGTTAGTCTTGACTCATCAGTCTGTAGCCCCAGTGTTTTTCAACTGCAGGTGACCCAAAAGACCCAATAGAATGGTTTAATTATTAATTAATTAAATTTGCAGCCATTTTTTTAGGTCAAATAGTGGTTTCTCATCAAATTAGTTTGGTTCGTTTTTGTACTGATTGTTTTCACCATCTAGAATGGATGTCTTTATTTTGAAGCATCTCTCAGGCTTATGATGACCAAAAAGGTAATCACAGAAAAAAAAAATAATTGGTCATTATGACGAGTGAAAGCTGTCGCAACCAGCCGATTGTGATATTAAATATTCTTCATGGCAGAAAATAACGAGTCGGAGGTAAAACATTAAAAGAATCGTTGTTATTGTTTTATCATTTCTGAGAAATTCTAATATCATTGATTATTTAAAAAAAAAAATATATATATATATATATATATATTTTGCCAAGTTATTTTGAGTTCTGAATGTTTTTATGTCACTTGCCCAGACACATTGGTTAGATCTTTGACTTAAATGAAGCCTGATCTCTGTGCTGTCAAGCCCGTACCTCCTCTGCTTAAACCAGCATTATCCTTGGCTTTGTTATTAAATGTCATTTACAATGAAAGGATGATGTTACCAATCCCTTTAACCAATTGGGTCGCTTGTTGTTCCAGTGAAGCGAGCACCTTTTATCCTCGAATCCTCTCATGTGGGCTTTGATTTAATGTGCCAAGGCTCTCCGCGCCCTGCCAGACGAGCTCAGTTCAATCCGCCAGCGTTGAGCCCCTGAACTTAACGTCATGGCGTTACTATGTTTACTATTGCTGGAGTGGGAAGCGGAAGAGACCATTTTGACGGCTCCACTCTTCATCTGCAAACTAACTGGCTCGCAGTGGCTAATCTAAACCATTTACGTTAACAAGTGAGATATACTGGAAGCTCCTTACGACGCAAAGCGCAGTCGTTCCACGTACGTTTAAAAGCGAAGCACGCAGAGAGCTGAAAATGAACTTAAAGAGCAGCTGTGATCCAGCACGTCAACGAGCAACAGATTTTATACTTGGTACTCGTCCACCCGCAAGCACTGAGTGGAGTCAGGATATACAGCAGTGCTAGCAAAATATCCCTTATATATGGGAGATAATTTTACTTTATCTCTAAGGTCTTGTCTGGTGAATAAATCCAGAAGCTGCTGAAGTTCAGTTTGTGTCCTTCCTTGGCCTCTAGATAACAGTGAAGGAGATGCAACAGCAGAAAGGCACAGAATGAAAACTCAAAAGTGTGTGCTTTATTGAATTTTTTGTTTTTATTTTCTGACAAATCATGTCCGCCGTCTCACTCTCCAGAGCTTTTGACAACAAACATCAGGACCCGACTGGACTGACGCCCTTGCTGCAGTCCACAGACCTGGTGGGAGTGGTGCACACTCTGTATTGTATCCTGCTGCACAGCTTCTTGCCAGAGTCTGCTTCCCAGAGTCAGGAACCCTACGGCCCCGGGGTCATCCAGGTGGCTTTGCAAGGCATCCGCTTCCTCAACAGTTTTGCCCTGCTTGACATATCTGCATTCCAGGTATTCACGACAAATGCAAAATATATTGTTTGTCTTTTGTGTGTGTGCGTGTGTGTGTGTGTGTGTTTTAAAGCTTGGAATTAGCGGCGTCTGCATTGCCGTTCACAGTGGATGGTTACGATTTCAAAGAGCTGATACCGTGAAGTCATTTTTATCTTGCTACAAATATTTAAACAATCCTGCCTGGATTTAATAAATGTGTATACATGATCAAATTGATGCTGGCCCCTTTGTTAAGAGCAATTAGAAGAGGAGTTACTCTCCTTGGGACAAAACTGACCCGTGGACATAAACACATGTGCCCTTTGACCCCAAGGTCATAAGGCCCGGTGGGTCAGCCGTTAGGACGGAGCGCGCGTGATTAGCACTGTACGCCGGGCTGTACATTACCCGCTGCGAGAAGGAGCGGGGGGGGGGGGGGTGACAGCTTCACTGTGTTAAGTCATCACATAGACAGAGAGGCACGAGAACAAACGTTAATTATTTTAATGTCTCGGCGTTATTACTTTGAAGCGGTTTCCTCTCGCTGACCTGCCACGCTCGGGCAACTCAAAACAGCTGCGAATGAAAGAGTTCCACAGCAGAGGTTTTATGAACATTTTAAATAACTTTTTTTGGGGGGGGGGGGGGGGGTTGATTTTAGTTTTTTGGGCTTTGAGTTGTAATCACCTTGTATTTCACTTTACCCAACAGACTAAAAGTCACTCTGGTGGATGGACAAGCAGAATTCAACCCATTTGTTCTTCTCTACTTTCAGCTCCTAATTATGTTTTTATGAGAGAATTTTTACATAACTTTTACGGTAACACTTTAGATTAGGGAACACATATTCACCATTAACTAGGTGCTTATTAACATGCATATAAGTCGCATACTAGCCCTTTATTAGTAAATATTAAGCATGTATTAACACCTTATTTAGGAAAATCTTAATTCATGTTGTAATGGAATTAGAATAACGTTATGTAGAATAAGGTGAAAATATGTGCTTAATGATTAATAATAAAGGACTAGTATGCTACTTATACATGTTAGTAAACACCTAGTTAATGGTGAATATGTGTTACCACTTTTACTTAAACATATACTTTTTAAACTTTGTTTCCATGTTGACAGAATATGCAACAACCACGAAGTTAACCGTGGCGTTGTCCATACCGTCTTTTTGAAACTTTAATATGACTTTTTTTTCATTATAAATAATTATTCAGTTTAACAGCTGCTTAAATGCTTGTAGCATATTGAGAATGTGTGTTAATTTCCGTGTTTGACCACCACTGCGTGTAGCTTCTCAGGTGTTTATGGATGTTACACATACTAACACACCCAAACTTCCACTGGTACCGTTTGATCTTTACGGTGCTTTGTCACACTGACGTGTTTAATAAATACTGTCTCTGAGCTGCTTGTAGTATCTCATCTCTGAGCAGGATTTGGGTGTTTTATGGTGGAATTGCTTACACTCGTACGCCATGTATGTTCCCCACCAGCCAAACGTCAAACCTTTTTTTATTACTTTCTATTAGTATGGGGTTCAACTCTTTGTAATTACAATCGTCGACAATTTATGGTGATTTTACTTGTGAAACGCGCTAATATGCTTTGTCTGTCTGTGGTTTTCCAGTCTATTCTAGGAGCTGAGGGCCTTTCTTTAGCTTTCCGGCACATTGTCAGCTCCCTGCTCTGGTACTGCTCTCAGCATTCCTCTGAAGAGCTGCTACATGCAGTCATCACCTGCGTGGGATTCTTCACCGTCAACCACCCTGGCAACCAGGTAAACTGAACCTGAACCAAAAACTTTAATTTTAATCATTTGAGAAGGTAAACACCAAAATATAGAGTGTGTGTGTAAGAGGTTTAGGGTTTGTGTTCATTTGTGACAGTCGTGTTGTATGGCGTTGGTTAACTGTTAAATACATACAAAAAAAAACAACAGAAATGATACATCTTGATAAATAATGTTGAATAAATTTTATTCAAAATCTTCCAGAAATTGTCCATAACCATCTACAAATTGCGTGTTTTATCTGTCTATTGTTCCAAAATCAAAGAATATTAAATTCCTTATCATACAACTAGGAACAGCTTCTGAAAACCCATAAAAACCCTCAGAAATGCAGATGCAGAAAGGCAGAAATGGAAAATACTCTTTTAATAAAAAAAAAAGAAAAGTCAATGGAACAATCACGTTTAGTTTCAGTCCAACTTAACACAGTCTAGTAATTGCTACCGTTGCTGTCACTTTGCTGATTGTTCGCCAAAGCGCAAGCTGAATTAAACCCATTGTATTATGAAAAGGGCGTCTGTTGTATCAACAAGGCCCGGCTCGTATCGCCTTACCTGTGTTATTCTCATGTATTATTTGTCAGAAAAGGGGTGTACTTTTGTAATTGTAACAAAAAGCACCCGTTTAAAGATTCATGTCGTGGCACCTTTCTTGCTTTGGGTCCCGTGTGTGTCGTCTTTTGTCCCGCAGAGTGACCCCATTGTTCCTCCACGGTAAAGCAGGGCCGCACGCCCGGGCCGCGGCGTTAAAAAAAAAAAAAAAAAAAACTACAGAGGAAGCTACAATTGAAGTGAGCGCGATGTGATGGAGCAGACCTGGCTGCTGTGTAATTGGCTGTCATGCATGGCCCGTCTACCGGGCCCCTGATTAGCCATGCTACAGTTGGCTGGGCTTTGATTATGTTAAACCTGACCCACACAGGCAGCAGCCACAGCTTCATTCACAAACCTCTGTTACATTTAAATATGCAGTCACAGCCATCACATTAATTAATGGACTGATTACTTATTCTAATTTTTCCCCTTCAAATTAAAGGTCCTTCCTCTCGTCTATGGCACTTAAGTCCCCCTCTGTGTCCCCCTCTGTGCTCCTATCCAATTTAATTATCATGTACAGAATTAGCATTTGTTGCTCATTGTGGACCCGATTTGCATATTACATTGAATAATTAAATTTAGCCTGATTATTAAATTACATAGACGACAGATGATTTGTCTTTGTACACCCGCAGCGCAGACGATGGATTAAAAATATTTGCTTGTTGCTAATTTGATGCAAAATCTGTCATTCCTCCACAGCCTGAGAGCACTGCCGTGCCAAGACGAATGTTTAGAGAAAAGGCACCGAAAAAAAAATCACTTACCTTGCTTCTTGGTTTTAGAATTTAATTTAGACGGGAGGGGGTGAGGGGCGGGGGTGGGGTGGGGGGAGAAAAATCATATTTGAGTCTACATTGTCAGGAAACTAGATCCTACACAACCTCCACACAGAGTTGATCTTTGCCAGTGGTCCACTTCCTGGAATGCGTGCATTCACTTTCGGCACCAAGATGGACGGCGTTAAGAAGAATATTTAGAGCAGCTTGAGCTTTTCTCGACTTAATGTAAGCATTGGCAGAACAAAAAAGCAGCCCCGACCCGAGCACTTTTTTTTTTTGCAGTCGTGAGACTGCTGATTCACAGTCGGCACTCCGGCTTTTATGTTACACACATCTATGTGTGTGTGTGTGTGTGTGTGTGTGTGTGTGTGTGTGTGTGTGTGTGTGTGTGCGCGTGTGTGTATAAAAGTAGAACTTTGAAGCAGCACCATATGTAGTGATATATTCCCTCTGCTCTGGGGGGCATGAATAATTCACCTTGTGACACAAAAAGCCACTGGGAGTGTGACACATGTAGGCTTGTGTGTGTGTGTTTTCAAGTGTTTCTGCTCACGGGGGCCACTGAGCTATAGGTTTTTTTTTGTGCGTTTGCTGCACCAGACGAGACATTTTCACAAAATAAAGCAGAAAAAAAATACACCCTTACCCCCGTAACTGACATTTAGCAGCGTTGTAGTCTTTGAAGAGACGTGTTCCAGTAATCCCCTTGTCTTTAAAAAAGACAGTGATTCATTTGTTGTTCTTGCACAGTGATGATCTGGTAAATCTTTCAACTGATGGAAGTGTCATTTTAAACTGCTGACATCTTAACTCGCCTGATTCAAGCAATTTCAACGTGTGAAAATGTTAAGATGTAATTTCCTGTGTGTGTGTGTGTGTGTGTCAAATGCCCACACACACGCCAGCTGAGTGAGTGACACACACACACACACACACGCTCTCCTGGTATTCTCAGACTTCCCAGATTGTTTTTCACAGTTTGCTTTAAGCTTCTCATCAGCGTCGTCTCTCGGCTGAACATCCCGCACACATCTCCAGAGCTCAGCCTTATCTGCGGAGGTCATTCTTCTTCCCCTTCTCTACGAGGGCGTTTCCTCTTGCCCTGAAGGCCCAAACCGAGCTTTAGGCCCTGTAATTCCTGTTAACCTGATGTTGAAACGCTCCCTTCAGCAGTCCATTACATCCGAGACAACCAAGCGCTCACTGCCTGCAGGGTAAGTGCAGCTCATGCAGACCATAGGGAGCCAGCGTTGGGGAATGCACACTCTGTATCACCCAGCAGAGTAAACACAAGTAGGGAAACGCAGACAGAGCCACTCTATGCTGACTGACAGGAGAAGGCTTGATTGTTAGCTTGGTAGATGATCTACACTCTGCTTCGCAGGGTTAATTCAGGTCCAACACACTCAAACCGAAGCTGAGGACGTTTGTATCCGCGCAGACCATTCAGTGAGATGTTACCGTTTGTCCGCAAACGGGGTGTCGGGTCAGATTGAGGGCAGAATTATCTGCAGCAATGATCAGAGATGGAATGACAGTGTCAGCTCACGCGGAGATAAATCAAGAGTAATTGAGCTTTATTGTGTAAACAGCAGCGTTTTTATTGGGTTTAAAGACGGCCGACAGGCACCTTTTTTAAAAAGTCAAGTTGGAGCGTCTAAGTCAATGTCTGTTTCCGGGGATTCCAGTCGTCCCAAATGACGGTTTACACACACCCCACCCCCCCCCCAACCACCGTGCACGTCTCAATAAATCAGGTTGTAAAGAGGCACTAAACTGTTATTTGACCAACGTTGCTTTGCGGTGCCTGCCGTTTCTGTTCTGTCTTATCAGTCGGGCACTTCTACTGTGACGGACCTGGTTTGTATTGAGGACGGATGGAGTGTCTGGCTCTGCTGTGATGCTGGCTCTTTCTGAGCTGTCAAGACGATATGTGTGTACATATATATATATATATATATATATATATATATATATATATATATATATATATACATATATAATTAGATTTGTGCAGTAAGGTGGTAGTGATTTTTTGTCTCATCAATTGAAATTTCTTTGGCTAATCCGGCAGCACTTTATCTGCATGCACACGAGCTAATGACGCTGAGCTTTTCCCTTCTCCTTCCTGCACTTACGCTACCATTCAAAGGTTTGGGCTCACATAGAAATGTCCTTATTTTTGAAGGAAAAACACTTTTTTTTTTTCAATGAACATAACATTAAATAAATCAGAAATACACTCTATACATTGTTAATGTGGTAAACGACTATTCTAGCTGCAAACGTTAATGGAATATGTACATAGGTGTATAGAGGCCCATTTCCAGTGTTCTAATGGTACATTGTGTTTGCTAATCGCGTTGGAAGGCTATTGGATGATTAGAAAACACTTGAAAACCCTTGTGCAATGATGTTAGCACAGCTGAAAACAAATTTTGAAGGGCAAAATTATTATTTATAATCTTGTCAATGTCTTGACTATATTTTCTATTCTCTTTTGACGAATGAAAGTGTGACTTTTAATGGGAAACTTGGAAAAATTGTGTAGGCGACCCCAAACTTTTGAACGGTAGTGTAAATCCGCTTTAACTTTCTACTTGGACGCTGGGTTTTTCCCAGGGATTTGTTTTCGTTTCAGGACGTAAACTTTACCCACTCTTTGTTGTAATTGTGGACAGTGAGGATGTTATGTAACGTAAGCATCATAAAAACTCGGGGGAGCTGTTTGAAAAAGCCAGATCTGTGAACTTAAGAAAGAGCAGAGAACAGTCGAGACACTTGAGTTTTTTACAGGACCTGTGTTGTACCTGCGCCAGATGTACGAGTTCAGATGCTTGTTGTTAGTTTTATGATGTCAGGCTTTGAACTGCAGATACTTCAGCTGGAATGGGAGAAATGGCGCTCCGGCCGTAATCTCTAGTTTCAGGCTCTGGTGTTTCTGTTCACCTAGCAGAGGTGTGGAAAGTTGGCGTGGGACTCTTGTTCTTTGTTACCACCGGGGCTCTTATGTCCGACTGCGTCAGGCACTTGTAAGTGGACAACTTGTTTAGGCAGCTGAAGATGGAACTGTTCATAGAGAGGATTATGAGATGGCTGGTGATTTGTAGGTTTGGATCCCCCTCATCCAACACTGGCTATAGTGTTTAAATTATGACACCTGAACCGTTAATGTTCTGCATTAAAACACAGAGAATGATTCTTACGCTTTTTTGCAGAATCATGATTTTGGCTCTCGCATAAATTCCGCTTCATAAATTTAGAAATTTATGACCACTGCCACCAGCCCAGCCCCCCCCCCCCCACCCATCGCCAGCTCTTCTTCTTCTGGGCAAGATAAATATGATATCACAGGATGGGAAGTAATGTGAAAAAACAGCTAGATGGAGCTGAAACAATTAATCGTCAACTGTTTTAATAATCGATCATCGGTTTGAAGTTTTTTTTCATGATTAAAACAAGATTTCTGGTTGTTTTAGCTTCTTAAATGTTAATATTTTCTTCGTTACTTTGCTCCACATAACAAAAAGAAATCATTAAAAACTGCATTTTTTGTGGACAAAACCAAGACATTCGAGAACATCGTCATTTCCCGGTTTGACAAACACTGATCAGTGTTTTTTCTGACATTTTATGGACCAAAAGATTAATTCGGGAAAATAATCGACAGATTAATCGATTGTGAAAATAATCGTTAGTTGCAGCTCTGCAGCTAGAGCTTACCTTTTGTCACACATCATCATCTTTGACTGTTCTTGAATTCAATACTGTATACTGATACTATTCCCATGTTGTCAGGTTAAGAAATGCTGAGAATTTGTCTTCTAAACGAAAAATGTACGTATTATTATTATTATTTGAGGGATATAAATAGGTGCTACGTGGATGCTACTTTAAACAAATGACACCGTTTTCTGTGCCTTTTAAATGGCGCTGTAGAGGACAGCAGCAGCAGCAGCAGCAGCTCTGAGAGGCTTCACCTTGAACTGATAAAAGCAGAGAATTATTGCTTTGTTTATCCACGCTGCTCAAACTTGGAATGCACTATCAAAGGAGAACCCAATGGGAAAGTATTAGAGAGCATGTTTTAAAGATTTTGTAAATTTATGTCGCCGTGACTTTGGGGACCTCACCTTGCCCTCCTGGTTTTTATTGGCACTGAAAATCCAGCCTTGTAGTATTTTTTTTTTTTTTTACCTGTAAAGCAACATCAATTTTTTTTCTTCTTTGTACTTGATCCTGGCTCTTGGTTCTCCATTGCTCCGCAGAGATGACCCCTTCTCTTGCAGCAGTCCCCTTTCTAATCAAACAAGGCTGGGAGTGATGTGGTTTTAATAATGGTGGCCCGGATGTGATGGCTTGTGATTGATGGGCTGTGATGGAGAGCAGGATGTCAGTGGAGTGAGAATACCAGTAATGGTATTGCTCATTTCTTAAAGTGGGGGTGGCCACGCTCTCCACCCCCCCCCCCCCCCCCCCCCCCCCACACACACACACACACACCCATATGTGCCCCTGTCACACTGCGAATGCCCTCTCAACCTGAGCTTCACTCCTGCGCTGCTTCTGTGACGACCGAGCGTTGCCCGAAGAGCTTAATGCACGACTTGAAAGTGAACTTTTTATCCACTGATAATGACATTAGCTCTCATTTTTCCCTCCTCATGTTACAGCAGCTCTGCCATTGCTGTTGGTACAAAGGCAGAAAAAAAAACCATCCCATCACTGTGTTTTATAGCCTGTAAATGTGTAGTAGGAGGCTGTGCCCCCCAGGTCTACTCCTAATGGCTTTTTGTGTGTTGTTTTAGTGGCAGATTTACATGTGGGGAGGGGCCTGAGATGGTGATTTACAACTCGCAGTGCCACCGACTGGCCACTTGACTGGATTAGTGACTGACTTAGCCTCGGCTTCTTGTGTGTTCCAGGTGATAGTGCAGTCTGGCCGCCAGCCCAGCGTGCTGCAGAAACTGTGTCAGCTGCCCTTCCCGTACTTCAGCCAGCGGCACCTCGTCAAAGTGCTCTTCCCCTCCCTCGTGTCCGCGTGCTACAACAACTCTCAGAACAAGGTCATCCTGCAGCAGGAGATGAACTGCGTGCTGCTGGCTACGTTCATTCAGGTAAACACCGTGGTCACGTACGACGTATGCACTGTTTTTTAGGAGCTCCAGACATTTAGATTCATACATAATACGAATTGAATGCCTCTGACTAAAACACACAAGGAAACGTCTCCATGACACCTGATAAACGATTGTTTTCTCTGGTGAATCTGTAACAGATCTTGACAAACGCAAACAGCTTCCTTCACAGCGGATTTTACCTGCAACTGCTTCACCTCCCAGTAAACAGCTTGTCTCCTTCATCTTCCTCCGCAAACCACCACTGTTTAGACACCGATTAACTTCCATTCACAGGGGAAGACGAGCTATTGTCATTTCTTTCAAACAAAGCAGTAAAGCATGGCGTCCTGCTCCACCACCCTCATTGTTGAATTAACCCTCCACAGCATTCCTGAGAGGGAAGGCTTCTAAATCAGTCATTAGACTGAAAATCTTTAGTTTTGATTTGTGAGCCATTTTAATCAACTTAAAGGTTTAAATTCTAAATTTGACTTTCGATATTTTTTGTTGTTGTTTTTTCCCTCTGAGTTAATCTTGATTTTAGACTAATGAAATTGTATTCAGCACCACCAAGTAAATGCCATTTATTTTTGTGTAATTTAATTCAACTTTTATCATTAATGTTCTCAGGACTGTGCTACAGATGAGAAAATATCCAACAACAAAACAAAGCAAACAGGTATGATCTTTTGAATTAATCAAATAAATTACTGATTATGCCAATATTATCTGTGCCAATTTCATATGATTTTAATCACCTTTGTTAAAAAGTGTTGAATGTAGTTTTTTCCCCAGTCTTTCCAGTAATATTTTTTCCTGCTATTTTATATGTTGGTGTCCAACACAGTATAATATAAATGTCCCTTTTTTCTTGTCTTTTGAAGTTTCCCAGCTGCACGATTACAATGAGATGTCCTACCGCTTCCCACGTGATCAGTGGGACTCAGCGCTGCAGTTTTTCCTGAAGGAGCAGGAGTGATGGAGTGATGGAGTGATGGAGTGATGGAGTGATGGAGTGATTCGCTCACTGTCCTCACATCATCCAAGAACAGTAACGAAAAGAAAAGAACACTACAAACAAGATGGACACATGGACATGTTATTTTTTTCTAAAAATTAACTCTTCATGTGGGTTATTTATTCTGAAGAATGTGTCAAACTGAAGATTGTGAAGCGTTTTTTTTTGTGTTTTTTTTTTTGTTTGTTTTTTTATATATATATAAATGTCAGTTCAACAGTTTTCTCTGAAACCGGTTCATTAGGGACTTAATGGAATTTGCACAAAATGTCTTATTTGTTGAGTGCAGTCGACGCACACGCACAAATGTTTCATTTCATGTTTGAAAAACAAGCCAAGTGTTTCTTTTTTTTTTAGGTACAAACTGATGTGTTTTAAAGCAGCGACAACTTAACTCTGAACCATTTCTTTTCCTTCTTTTTTTTTCCATCATTAATGTTTGGGTTAATTTATTGCATGTGTTTTCCATTTGGAAAGTTAACCAGAATGTTTTCTTCACCACTTCACACTATGCCAGGTGTAAGTTATATGACCTGCCTTGATCTCGTTACGTGTTCAATTATATTTGAATTTTATTTTTCCTTTTTTTTCATTCTCTGTTGAGACGCACTTAAAGCTGTCATAATTTATTGAGTTATTTACTATGTAAAAAAACGGTTATGTATTGTTCTTCCTCGGTTTGTTTGTTTTACTTTTAAAGTAAAATCAAACATTAACTCTTCGGCTCTGGTTTGGATTTATTGTTGACTCCTGTTAAATCCTCACTAACATGGCTGTTGAGGACTTGTTTATTTGACGTATGAGCTGCTGGGTATTTTATTAAGTGTAGAAAACAAATGGCGTTATTGAATTTATGTCAATCAATATACTGTACGAGGCAATCCTCTAATGTGCCTAATAATTGGAAAAATACTGAGTGATTTATGTTTTGTGTTTGAAAATAAAGGCAGTTATTGAGCATCAACTTTAGAAACAGGATCTGTGTTCAAACTTGAGCCAAGTACTCTGTGTTAATTAAATCACTGTTTAGTCACTTGTTTATTAGACAGTGCTGTCTAATATATATATGTTTGTTTTTTTTTGTAATTGTCTTCATGAATATCTTGTCGCCTCTTGTCCACGCTTTAAAGATTCAGCACGTCGGCATGTCTTCAAGACTGAACAGGATTTTGATTTCACTCCTTTTTCCTTCGCCGATTAGTTGTCCAGGGGCTATTTGCCGTTCAGGATTTCTACTGGAATGAAAATAAACGTCAGGATGCGTCTCCTCTGGGCTGCAGCGTGGCTGCTCTTTTTTTTTCCCCTCCTTCTTCTTCTTCTTCTTCTTGTTGTGGGTCCACTCTGTGTATCCTTTGCAGGTGATGCCAGCTGCAGATAAGGGGCCGCCTCTGCCTGTCCTCTGTCTAGACTTGTGACCGTGGGCCTCAGGTTCGTATGGCATTAGGACATTTGTTTAGGTAACATCAGTCTTATCATTTTCTCACTATAATAGGAACCAAAGCAGGCTGTGAATTTGTTCGAACCATGCCAAGAGCAGTCGGAGGCTACGATAATAATACGAATAATGGACTAATGGTGATCACGTGATGGGGATGAACACAAAAAGGCCTGAGCCTATTGTCTCTCATCCTGTGACCTTTGACTCGCAGGGTAAATGGTTACTAATATCTTGTCAGTCATCAGTCACTGATCCACTTGGTGAAGATAAAGGGTTTAAATAAATGTTTCAGTGAGTGGGTTTTGCAGCTTAAGAGCAACTGAACAAACAGTAACAGTGAAATATTGAGTACCTGACTCCTCTTTGTGGGCCTATATTAATGAATTTGTATTCATTAAATGATTAAACTGTATTGTAAACACCTCCAGCTTCAACCTTATTTTAAATATTTCCATTCACTTGAACACTGATTTATTTTGCAGGCTGTTATTGAAAATCCCTTTTGAGAGTGAAAGCAACAGATTGATTTTTTTTTTTTTTTTTTTACATGCAATAATCCGTTAGAACCATGATCTTATTTTATTTTTTATTGATCAGATATTATGTCTGTCCTCATAATAAATAATAATAATAATAATAACTTATTTTCTGGAGAAAACGCGACCAATGCGCATGTCACCATCTGCTTCGTTAATTTACAAGAGTCGATATTGAAACTTAAAAAAAAAAAAAAAAAAAAACATGCTCATATTATTACACAGTTTCTATTTTCCTGATAAACATACTGTACGACGTCCACGAGCGCCATCGTGTTTGAATCCCACAATAATCCCCACGTTATGTGTCCACTTCGCCCACTGGCATGGTGGTAAAAGGGCAGGTTGTCCCACTGTCACACAGCTGTGGGTCCTACCCACGTGTCCTTAAAGCAAGAGTTTGAAAAAGCTCCAGTTTGGACCTGAATGCATCCTCTGATATAATCCATCCTGGTCCTGAAATGTCTTCTCCCACTTTGATTGGATGTCACTGAGGTCTTTGCGCCTCTCAGCTGCAGAGGACACGCGTGGGGGGGAAAAGGGGGGGGGGGGTATAGGTTGGTTTGATCCAGCTGTGACCTCCTCACGTGTCCACGGGACTCGGCACCATACTGTTCGGCGTGTCCGGTAACTGCGACGACAGAGAGGTCACGTCGCTGCCGGACGAGTTTCCCAGAGATCCAGACTCGGAGAAAGACACCTGTCACAGACACCGAGAGCAAAAATACGTTTTAACTTTATAGAATAAATAGAAATCCACAAAAGTAACTTTAAAAATTTAAAAGAAATCCAATGCATTTGGGATTAATTTGTCAGATTATTTCATTTTAAATGGACAAAGGCAACTGTCATCACCATTATTAATATTGTTATCGTCAAAAATAAATAACGTCTTATTAAATCACCAATATAGACTGTATCCTTTATTATAAGACGCATGCTGCGTATAATATAATGTATTTTATTTTTTTAATTTATGTGTTTGTTTTTTATTCTTATTCTTATTAATAATAATTTCACTCACCAGCTGTTGGAAGGCGGGCTGGTCCAGGTCGCTCTGCAGAGCGAAGTCGCTGAGGCTTTTCCACGGAGGCTGGTAAGTCTGCACCTCCACTGGATTCCCCTGCACCGTGTTGTCGTGTCGGATGGGACTCCCTGCCACCAGAGGAGTGCCTGTCATTCCCTGCAGGTTCTATACAAGAAAAAAGAGTAAAAAATTCAAACAATATGGTACCTTTGATGAGGTTAAGTAATCTCAGCATCAGGGATTATGAGATGCTGCAGGGATTAAGACAATTGTTGCTTTTAAACTGTGGGGGGAAAACAAAACAATTTCTCTTCAGAAAAACAACATCATTCTGCGTAAACTGTGTTTTATTTAGTCCGTCTCAAAAGCAAAATTATGATAAATAAATTAAAAGCTATTTTAATTAACCAACAATTTTGTAAAACTGTGTAGTCTGCATATATGGAAATACTCTGGAAGAGCTGAGATTGAAACGGCATATTTGAAGATTTGATGTCTTTATTTGTATTTTATTATTATTATTATTATTATTATTATTATTATTAATATATATATATTTCTTTTATTATTATTATTATTATTATTTAATTCACAGTGGCTTCTTAAGATAGTTTATTTTGAAAATCTGATTGCATTCAGTGTTGCCATGTGGTAGCAATTCTTCTCCATATCTTTATCTTATCACAAACACAACAGTGATTATTTGGTTATGAGGTTATTCAGGCTGTTGTTGACCTCTATGTGTCCAGTATATCCACTTTGAGAGGGCTTATACTACTACTCATAATAATAATAACAACAACAACAACAATAATAATAATAATAATAATAATAATAAATGGCACTCACTGTCTTGTCGCTGTGTTGCTGCTGCTGCAGCTGCTTCATCAGGATGGTTCTCTTCTTGTCTTTGCAGCGCTTGTTCTGAAACCAGACGCGGATGACCCGCGGGCTCAGGCCGGTCATCTCCACCAGCTGTTCCTTCATCAGAGCGTCCGGTCTGGGGTTGGCGTTGTAGCAGGTCCGCAGGGTGTGGAGCTGCTTCTCGTTCAGCACCGTCCGGACACGCGTGGGCTTCTCCGTCTGCTTGTGGCCGTGGTTCCGGTGATGAGGAGGGTGTCGCACTGAAATCGGCTCTGGAGAACAAGCAAAAGGGTGAATATCTTATATATTATGTTATTATATTCATAATAAACTTGTTTTTACTCACCGAGGCCCTAAATTGGCCCACTATAAATATTATTGTATATATTATAT
This sequence comes from Microchirus variegatus, assembly GCF_963457635.1. Classification (NCBI taxonomy): domain Eukaryota; kingdom Metazoa; phylum Chordata; class Actinopteri; order Pleuronectiformes; family Soleidae; genus Microchirus; species Microchirus variegatus. The sequence continues at coordinate 4,906,432 of NC_139809.1, read as the reverse complement.
ATATTATATTATACGTTAAAGTTAAATGTCAATATTATTAAGGCTTCTTCAAACTTTATAGATATTTCAGATATATAAAAAAAATTCACATGCAAAAAAAAATATTATATATTACAATGATTATTAGAAAGAGACGAAATCTGGAGTAGAAACAGGTCTTAATAAGAATACGATTATGAATAATAATTCGTATTATTATTGTTATATTTAGAATAAGTCAGTATATACCTGAGATGTGCAGCGGTCTGCTGCTGTGGATGTTCCCCGGGCTGAGTGGACTCCCCGCGGAGGCCCGCTCCTCCAGCAGACCGTGATCCGCCCGGCACAGCAGCTCGTCGTCCCGCAGGGAGAACTCGTCTCCGGGCAGGAGGTGTCGACTGCACACCGAGCACCGAAAGCACTCCATGTGGTAGACGTGGTCGCGGGCTCTCATCACCAGGTCGCTGCTGCAGAAGCCCATGTTGCACTTTGCACATTTGATGCCAAATAACCTGGAATTACGCACGTTGTTCCATGTGCATTACTGCCCTCGTTAGAGAGTTATAATGTGTATTAACGCTGGTTTGGACACTTAGAATAAACACATATAATTTGAATGATAATAAAAAATAGGCCTGGTGCACATTATTGCGCACTTTTATTTGCACTTTAGTGCGCTTTTAACATATCAACGACAATGTTACACAGTGTTTCTTTAATGTGATGCTTCTAAAAATTTGGGAGAGTAAACAAGAAGATGTTTGAGCTCACGTGTTGAGGTCCTACCTCGCATAATCTCGTTTACAGTAAGTCTTTCCGTCTCGGACGAAGCACGTGCAGGTCTCGTCCAGGTACTGGCTGCACTCTGCGCACTTGAGACAGGCTGCGTGCCACTCCAGGTCCGGGGACACTCTCAGGATGTACTGGTCGTGTATCTGACTTCCACAGCCCACACACATTGCGATTCCCGACTTCTCTATATGAGAGTGAGTGAGTGAGTGTGAGTGAGTGAGTGGGTGAGGGAGTTGGGGGGGGGGGGTTTGCATTAATGGCAACACCGTGTATGTGTGTGTGTGTGTGTGCGTAATAGTATGTGTGCGCACTATTTTTAATCCCCGTGACATCCCCGGTAAACCTCCTTCACCCTTTCACCTCAAGTGGAGAAATAGTTGCGCGCGTATCACAACAAACACACAGTGTCATAATTCCACGAAAATGACTGAATAATCACGACGAGGACACGGGACGTGACTATGTCTCCAGTGACAGGCGACACTTTAAACTACAACAGCAAAGTAAATGTACACATTGTACACACATAAAATACTCTCACGTCCTGTTTTGCTTGTGTTTTATTCTGCAAAACTTTACATGACATTGATCGAGTGTGAGACGCCGGTTAAAGGACAAACAGACCTCACATTATAATAAAACACACTGAATGCTTAAATAGAAAGGTGCAAAAAAAAAAAGGAGAGGATTGTCTTACTTTTTGAATGATCCCCCATATCATCCAAGAAAGAAGTGTTGAGCAGTATATCCACCATACAGGAGAAATGGCCCAGTGCAAGTCGACAGATGAAGGAGAAGGAGGAGAAGGAAGAGGAGGAGGAGGAGGAGGAGGAGGAGGAGGAGGAGGAAGAGAGAGCGCAGCAGAGCAGAGGAGACCAGTCCCGTCCCTGGCTGGGTGATAAACTTGTATTCCTCCAGCGAGAGAGAGAGGTGGAGAGAAAACAAAGATCCTCGACCAGTGACGTCTGTAAACCTGGACCTCTCCAAGTCCGGGAAGAGAGGGTGTCATGCAAATCCTCTCCTGCCTGCAGGACCCTTACTGGGTTTTTTTAGTTGCAGTTTTTTTTTTTTTTACTTGGCTGTGAGTGCAGTTTCTTTTTTTTAATCTTTATTTCCTCCTTCTATCACAGTTTTTTCCATTTATACTCACTGTGCTTATTTTTAAACTACAGTGACATGTTGTTTTGATTTGCCAACAATATTTAAAAAATATATTTTTGATTTTTTTTAAATCAAATCATGACATGTTATGATATGAATTTTATTTTTATATGATTATGCAACTGACAGAAATAAAGAACTGAAAGAAAACAATTATACATAGGTACACGGAGTATTTTCTTATTTCATAAAATAACAAAAGAATAGAAGAATAGACTCAGGCTTATTTTCCTCCTTACACCACTATATTTAATTATTTATTATTATCCTTATCCTAGATTATAGATTTATTTTATTTCAGTGATTTTTTTTTCAAGCATAACAAAAATTAGGTGTCGTTATACAGAGTGGTAATTACACAAGAAATAAGTTTAATAAATTGGTTGTTATTTGATTACCTATAATTATCGTTATATTATTATTATTATTATTATATACCATTATTATTAAGGTTGTTGTTATTATTCTGGTTAAAATCTGGTTTGATCGTAAATTAAACGTGTTCTGTTTTTTCTGTACATGACTCCTATGAGCTCATACTGCATTCTCGCAGTAGCGCGCCCTCTAGTGTCAAATAGAAATAAAGGCAAATCCATTTAAAATGTTTTATCATATTCAGGTCATAATAAATAGATTTGTTCTCTTATTTTGACCCAAGGAAAATAATAAATTATATATATATATATAAACATATATATGTACTTTATATATAATTAGATACACACACACACACACACACACACACACACACATATATATATATATATCACTTACCACTTAAAATGTAGTCTTTTTAAGGGTAAATCAAACATAAACAAATCAGCAGGAAAAAAACCATCAGGTTAATTTCAAGTTCATATCAGATAGTAATTCCATTAATCTTTCCATCAGAGGGCCGAGGTAATTTATTATTGTATTTTTTATTGATGTATTTATTTTAAATAAGTCTATTCTAATTCCATAACAATGAATAGCCCACTCGCTGTTACTGAAACTGGAAACAAGTGGATAGTAGATAGTAGGGGGAAAACCACACATTGTATAAACCAATGTGTCAAGTTTTAGTATTTCGTAGATTATATTTTGTATAAGTTACTATACTATGGACCTATTTTGCTCTTCAAAGTCATGGGATGTCTAGTATCAGTGGATATATTGGCATGAATCGTCCCTAGACCAGAGTGATCCAAATGTACCACCGTGTTCACGCTTTGTCTCGCGAGAAGAGCGCACACGTCAGGTGACCTTTGGCACAGTTTGTGTGTCTTTAGCAGCAGCAGCGTTGAGTGCAGACCAGACACACGAACCCAACATGAACAGGGCTTTGAACAAAACTAGTCTGAAACGTTTGGTAAGTGCGAGACCTTATAGCTTTGTAACATACTGTACGCGTACTGTCATCGTGTGTCTGTTTTTTGCAGACCGAGAGCACGACACACGTCAGTTAGCTTGCTTGTTGCAGCTGCTAGCCATAGACATGTACGTGTCTGTTGCTGTCAGCTAGCTGCTTTTCAAACATATGCCATGTCCTGACAATGTCCTGCTTATATTTTTGACTTGTTATGCAAGAGACGGTAGACTTTGACTTATTCTGAGTGTGTGTTTACTCACATGTCGCTATATAACCAGAATACATTACAAGTTAGCTAGTTCTGAGTGCTATTAGCATGCCTAGCCCAGGTGGGTTATGAAACCTCTAACCGTGAAACGGTTACGAAAGACCATTTATTGAAAGCATACATTGTCTCATGAGACACAAGTGAAGAATAGATGGTAGAATAAAAGAATAGGATGAGGTATTTGTTCTTGGGTTGTATCAGTTTTCACGACTGTTATCTGAATGACCTTTTAATACTGACCATGGTCAGTCGTTTCCAGATGAGGCTGGTATTAACCTGACTTACTATGAGTCTGATATGCAGCTGTTTCCACACCAGCCTGCCTTTATTCCCGAATTAATTTGTTAAAACTTTTAATTCATGGGCACTTTTAATAGCCCTACATGTAAATATAGAATATATGCAATCTTTGTTCTAGGGATGAGCCGATATCACACTTAATATCACAAATGCTCTGATTCTGGATAAAATTACTGCGCTGGATTGTCGTTCTTCTTTATTGGGTGAAGCATTGTGTTGTATGTATCAAATGTATCGGCATTTATTTGTTTAACTGATGCACTTGAGAATAACAGGATAGTAGGTGAACAACCTACTATCCTGAGGAAGTCAGGATAATACCTGTCTGATCTGGAAATGAGTGAACATTTATAAAAAGGTAAATAGTTGTAAAATGGTTGTATGGCTGGGCAACAATAACCGTATGTATCGTGAAAGAATATTCTTCAGTATCAGTATAACAAAGTTTCAAATGTATTTTGAAATAATGTTTATGCACAGTGTAAAACAAACTTTCAGACACAACACACACTTGCTATGAATGTTTTGCCTCAGATTTGTCTGTGTGTTTACCGAGTTTATTGCAACTATAGTCAACTGTTTTCTTCAAAATATACTGAGGACCAAAACGTAATTTTATTATCTGACATTTTGTTGCAATAATGAGTGAAACTGATCTGAAATTTGATTCTGTGTTAAAATAGTTAAATTGTTGTTTGATATCATTACTTTCCTGCAGTAGTAGTCATTTATTGCCTTGTAACAACACATCAAGATAAAGTAAAACATGTTTTCAGTTGTAAATGCTACCCAGCTCAAATCTTCACTTAGTTTACTAACTCTGAATGCTGTAAGAAATCCTGTAAAGTAACTGAAATGCAAGCCATTCAAAAGGCAGCACTACCGGATGTGTGTGTGTTGTTTACTAACATGTCGATTTTCAACATGTTTTCTCTTGCAGACTGGTTTCCTGCAAAGGTTCCAAAGCACCTTGGTGGTTGCAGAGCACAACAATGACAACCTGACGCCTATTACACTAAACGCCATCACTGCTGCCAGTAAACTGGGTGGAGAGGTGTCTTGTCTGGTCGCGGGAACAAACTGTGCAAAGGTAAGTCAATCTTTTGCATGTTATTGTGTGACAGTAATTGTGTATTAATTATGTGTCAACAGTCTGATATGTAACGACAAAGGAGAGTGAATAATTAAAATAAGTGTGAAACACAAAGATTGTGTATTTGAGCGATAAAACAATAGAGAATCACCAGTGAACGAAGAAATCGCAATTGTTGTTTGTGTGTTTTCAGGTTGCAGAGCAAATTAGCAAAGTACAGGGTGTGAAGAAGGTTCTGGTGGCTCAACATGATTCCTATAAAGGTGCCCTACCAGGTATGTAACACCAAAGATTCTTAGAGTTTCATCTTTATTTTAACTTTTTGCACAGAGGAAATCAGCCCCCCACATTCTTACATGAGGGGGATCTATGCAGTAATAATTGAAAGGGTGGGTGGGTTGTTTTTTAATTGATTTCCCTGCTTGTATGGTAATGTATGCTAGAATTGGCACATTCTCATCTGCAGTTTGTGCTTTATAAATAAACAACTGCCTGTAACATTTTTTTTCCCTCAGAGGAGTTGACTCCACTTATCTTGGCAACACAGAAACAATTCACTTTCACCCACATCTGTGCCGGTGCATCAGCCTTTGGAAAGGTAAATCACACACAGCAGCAGTGCTGATATAATTACTTTTGCAGTACATTAGTTTTGCTATGCTTAAATTTCCCATCTTACACCATTTCTGCAGAGTCCAAATACTTTCTGCTCCGTCCACTTAAAATACACAAGTATCATATGAGCTTTTAATATTTGTCGGCTTCTTCTTGTTTGCAGAACTTGCTTCCAAGAGTAGCTGCTAAGTTGGACGTAGCGCCAATTTCAGATATCATTGAGATCAAGTCTCCAGACACTTTTGTCAGAACCATTTATGCAGGTAAGCTTGTAATCATGGTGAATACGTTTTCTCTGATGCTTTTTCTTTGTACCTATTTAAAGATGTAATGCTAATAAAACTTTGTTTTATAGGAAATGCTCTCAGCACTGTGAAATGTAATGAACCAGTCAAGGTCTTCACTGTCAGAGGGACGTCCTTTGAGGCAGCTTCAACAGAGGGAGGAAGTGCCTCATCGGAAGATGGTACAGTAGCTTACGGATTCAGTAAAATCTCAGGAAGTTTTATAAAAATTAAAGCCAAATTGCAGTCAGCCTGACGTGTATTTGTTTATTATTTAACATATTGTTATTCCTATTGATCTCTGATCGGCAGTGGCTGCTACTTCACCCGCTGGAGTTTCTGAGTGGCTGGAGCAGACTTTGTCGAAGAGTGACCGTCCAGAGCTGACGAGTGCTAAAGTCGTGGTGTCAGGAGGTAAGGAAAAAATATTTATAAACGGTGGGACCATAGTGACATAATCAGTGTTTGTTTGTTTTTTGCCCAATATTATAGATTTATTTGAATATACTATTAGAAACACATTTTTGCATTTACACAGGAATAGTGAATTGTTGCCAGTAGCACACGTTATGATAAATAATCATTACTCTGTGGAGAAAAAGTATGAGTAAGCAGCGATGACTAACAAATGCATCGTGTTAAGGTCTCTGCTGGGATATGAGACTTTGGTCCTATTGAATCGCTGTAATGGTGCGTCGTCCAATCACTGCCACACCACTGATGTCATGTCCTTTTGTCTGGTGATGGAATGTCAGTAGCTTGTGTGCTTGTTTTTTGTACATGTTCTGAAAACTATATATTTTCTTCCCAGGAAGAGGCCTGAAGAGTGGTGACAACTTCAAGCTGCTGTATGACCTTGCTGACAAACTGAACGCTGCAGGTGATAAGCATTTAATGCTCTAAATGATGTGGAGATTTTTTTTTTTATCAAGATTGTTTTTTTTAACTGCTAAAACATTCTCATTTCCAGTTGGTGCATCCAGAGCCGCTGTGGATGCTGGGTATGTACCAAACGACATGCAGGTTGGACAGACTGGCAAAATTGTAGCACCGGTAAGTTATTTTATTTCTCCACATCTGAAAGTAGCAGGAAGAACATTTATCATTTAAAATGTGACTTGCTGCCGATGTAAATATGTTTAAAGGCAGGAACCTTTTGAACTCAGTCATCAGTCTTTATAAACCGACTGCACGGGATAAATGGCTGTTAGCTGTTTGCATGCTTGCACTCTCGTATCATCAGGATGTCTGCGCTGCCCTTTTAAAAAGGTTAACTTCCCATTATGTGATTCAGCAGGGTTAGCCCAGCTGTGATTATCCACACATTAGGCCCTGCAAAATGCTCTTGATGGCACATTTAGTGCTCTAAATGATTTAGCTGATCCATTAAAGCAGAGAGTGCATCGATGTCCGGTCAGAGTCTCAGACCAGGGCAGACCTTCCAAACTGGATTTTCAAAATGTTATGACAGCCCTGTAGAAGTTTATTTTATGTCATTTAAATCTGGTTTGTTTAATCCCACCCCCACTAATTTAGTTAATTCTGTGAAATAAAGTTTTGCATTTTATATTAGTTGAATGCATGTAGGATAGTATTCGTTCTCTGCTTATTAAAGTGTCATTTATAAATGTACAAATATATATGTTTCTGTGATAAATTAAAATACTCACTGAAATATTCATATGGCATTAAACACAGAAGAGGAGGTGTTTTTCCCCAGCAGTTTTCATCCTTCGCAAGCACGCACGCACACACGCACCATCCCAGCATTCTCTGATCGTTTACCCAACAGTGTTCATTGTACCACCAGTCAGAAAACCCTATGATTTTCTCTTCATGTTCGCAGGAGTTGTACATTGCTGTCGGAATCTCTGGAGCCATTCAACACTTGGCAGGAATGAAAGACAGCAAGGTAATGTAAATGTGGCCAAGGGACCCCTGTCCTTTTCACTGTTCCCTTTTCTGTTTATTTTTAACTAAATAGTCACCTTTATACAATATGGTGTTCGAAGTAGATTTAATACAAACTAATTGAATTGAGCAGCCTCAGCTCTTTTGAGGCAGAAACCGACAGTTACCTGCCACAAAGAAGCTAGAACTACTTGAAGTACAAGTTTAGATTGCCTGATATAATATGTAACATTTCTCAATTTTCTTTTTGAGTGGAGGACTTGGATTAGACAAGACATTGGCTTGCAATATTTTTTAAGTCTGTCCTTATTTACAGTATATTGAAGGTAATGGACCGGTTTGTTGTTTTTGGTCACCTTTTAATGACTTCATGTGCTGCATTGTTTTATCTGTTTTATTTGCCTTTCAAAATTCCCATGAATACCAAACCTTTAAATGCTCTGTAAATTTGAAATTTGAAACCAGGTACAGAAAGTGTCATTTGTGACATGTGAAGGTTAAAGACATTAAGTTAATTGTTGAATGGCATATGCAAATTTAAAAAAAGTGGAATACAAAGTGAGAAAGTGACACAATCCAGTCACTTAATCATGAAGAGAAACAAAGCTCATGATCCCACCCTTCTTCCCAGTCACATCCAACTGGGTCTTAGAGAGAGAGAGAGAGACCCCTAGTGGCAGAAGTTACAAACTGTGCAGACCCAATATTGGACTCAAGCCAAAAATAAAGAAAAAATGTGTCTGTGCCTTTGACTGCTATTTAATGTGAATGCTAAACATGTTTTTTTCATTTTTTTTATCCTCAGACTATTGTTGCTATCAACAAAGACCCAGAGGCTCCCATTTTCCAGGTGGCTGACTATGGCTTGGTAGCTGATCTTTTCAAGGTGAGCATCTGGGACTGATAATGCTGCAGTTATGCCAAGCAGTGAGGCGGAAACACCGCTCTTGTACTTATGTCTGGACTTTTAATACATGTTTTGACTGTGCACAGTCGAAAAAGCAACTGTCGGAATATAAAATTGCTTTCTCGCTTACAAATGTTGCACACTGACTTGTTCCAGCTCATGGAAAAATTCCTGTGTTGAATTATCAAGCCCTTGATTTAATTAGAGGAACTTGCTGCTTAGAATTCATTAGCTTCATAAGATACAAATAGTTAATATTCTGCTTTCACTCATCTGGCCTTTTACTCACTTTGCAGTTTGCTTGTATCAGCAGAGCCAAGATTTTAGTGCCGCGTGTTAAACGTTAGCCGGTTATATTTTCATGTCCTGTCGCTCATGTTTTATTCAGCCCCTGCAGCAGAGCATGAGTCCGCACAGGTGTCCCGACAAACTCTGTGGAAGTGATTAGCAATCATAGCTAGTGGCAGTAGAGCTGTGACCCACTGGGTGAGGATCGGCTTACATGTGATCACTCCTCAGATAGCAGATTAAAATGAATGGGCTTGTTCTTCAAAAGGACAGTTGATACCTTAGATCGGCCTGGGCACTGACTGATGATTCAGCTCCGAAGTATCTTCCCTTACAAGAAGAGCCTTTTAAAAGAACCTTGTCCTCTTATTTACCACAAAATGCTTTTTGGCTTTGATTTCTTTTTATTCTGCACTGTGCAACATTGGCGTGTTTGTTAATGGTCCAGACGAACTGGATAAAGCTCAGTCATTTACTGGGAGCAGCACCAGCATGCTTAACTGTTTCTATAATACTCATAAATCTTTATTATATGATATACTTGGAGTGCTGGGGATTAATATCATACGTGGCGGGCCACATGTAAAGCCTCGAAAGTATTCACTGGACGTAGGCTTTAACAAAGTCGGTAATGCCGACGTGTAAAATGTGGATCAAGTATTTTTTTTTAATTCTGTACGTTTTCTCTTTCAGGCTGTTCCTGAGATGATTGAAACTCTGAGCAAGTGAAGCTTTACCGCACGTCGGTAAGAGCGACTTCAGTAAATTGTGAGAGCGCGTGTGGCGGAGCAATTACAGCGTCACCATCTCGCGGACAGCAGAAAACAAAGAAAACGAAACAAATGCCAGTTTTTATGAATAGTGTATAAGCGTTAATCGTCAATGAACATCTTTGTACTTACCTTTGTGCCTCCTGGAGCACACGCCTTGTATTTTATATCAAGGTACAGCAAAAGCTTACCTTGTCTTCAGACTTGTGACTTGTATGTACAGTAGTTTGATGTAACCCAAGAGGATGTAATTATTGAGGTGCTCTTGTAAAGAAAAACATTAAATCCACAACTAATAACTATTGTTGTCATTTTTGTCACATTGTTCCTTTTATTGGGTTCATTTTATAATGTCCTCCTTCCATGGTCAAGATAAAAAAAAAAAGCCTGTTGACAGTACAATGAACTAGGTTAGTTTGCAATATTTAAAAGGCAAATCTTGAAGGTTTCATGCTTTATAATTTTCTTTTTCCAACCTTGTGTTTTAGTGCTAGTCCCTCTATTTTAAACATGACATCGTCAAAACCCAACCTGATATATTTACATAGCTTCAGAATTCATAAAAGACCTGAATGATACGAAATCGATCATATGCAGGTAGCTCTTTTTTTATTGTTTTGGTTTGTGAGGGACATGCTGTGGTTTTCAAGATTCACGTAAACGCTGACTCGGCCCCGGGTTTGGTCAGTTTCCAATCATGGCACCTGGATAGAAAACTCCAGTCAAAAGATTTTTGCGCTCTTCCCACTTATAGAATTTCCGATAAAAATGTCAACACTGATAATATAGAAAGACAAAGATTAGAAAGACGTTGAGACTGATCTGATGTACCCTGCAGCAGTCCAACGAGGAGGACTGTTCGTGGTGAGTTTGGAGACACTCGACTGAATAACTAAACGGCTCTCACACGCCTGCACTTGTAATAACTCCGCGCCTTGAAGCTCAGAGTAACTGACCCACAGTTTGTAGCTCTCCAGTGGATCAGTCCAGCATCTCCAATTCATGTATGAGAGGAAATCTACATATCAAAAGCCAGATTTTCTGTTGCTGGTTTCTTTTGGTAAAACTTTTATCATAAAACTCAAGTGTTTTTTTTTTGTTTGTTTGTGAGTTTCAATTCCTGAAAGGTGGTTCCTGATAACAAGTCTGCCTCCTTCTGTTCTGTCCCCTGTGCCCTGTGTGTGCTGCTGTGGTAAGTTCATCCACTATGCTCCCAATAGTACAAAGAGGATGACAGATGTACAGTTTATGTCACTGACTCGTGACACAGCGTGGTAGTTAAGTAAAGCGTACATTTTTGCTGTTGATCTAAGAGCACTCCACACGTAGGACTGGTCTTATGTCTCGGACAGACGGTTGACCGGAGCGTCCACTGGCTCCATCATCCTGTACTTCTCCTCCAGGAGAGGCTCGTTGCCCTGCAGATGGATGAGTGGCTTAGAGCGGAGCCCCACTCGGCTGTCCTGGTTCCTCTTATTGTAGATGTTGACCCTGTGCTCCAGCTCGGGGCTGGTTTTGGTGGAGCCCGCCGGGCTGGGCGGCTTAAGGTTGACGGGGTCCAGCCCCTTCTGCGCGAGACAGGAGTTCTCAGACAGAGAGGAGAGCAGCTCCTGCACCACGGCGCTGGGACTCCCTCGTAGCTGAGAGCCCAGGGCCAGGGGGCTGCTGTAGGGCGGAGGGTAGCAGCGTTGGTCGCTGTAGTCTGTGGAGGTGGACGTGGAGGCTTCCCGCACCGTGGAGCTGCAGTCCGTGGTGGAGCCGAGCGTATGGCTGCTAAAGCTGTGCTGGCGGGCGCTAAAGCTGGTGCGGGACACCGTGGTGGCGGAGGCCTCGCTGACCAAGCTGCCCGTTCTCTGCAAATGGCTGGACGGCACCGCGTCGGCACTCACCAATGTGGAGGGAAGCTGGCTAGGGTTGTTTGGCAGGTGCACATCTATGGCTGCTGTGGTGATGATGCGGGCAGGGTCTGGGATCCCCATATCTGTAAGAATAAGAACAACACGCGTAGTGAAACATTGTGATGCAACATGGGCGGTAGAAATGAAGCCAAACCCTGTTGATGCTCACCACTGCTTGGCTCACTGTAGTACTGGCTAATGTAGTTGTTCATGTCATCATGGCCATGGAGATCTGAAGAAGAGGAAACATTTTATTTTTAAGGTCCAGTGTGAAAGATTTCATTGAAATGATTTGTTATTATTGTTGTGTACCACAGAGTGTTTACATCAGGACAGTGTCTTCTCTACAAAGGCTTGACCACCGTGTTTTAATGGACAAACTTTAACTAAACACCTTTTGAGTTTTAATGATATGATACCTGATTTCAAGAGATGCTGCTGACCCTGGGAACTCCCAACACTTTTTGTTTTGTTTCAGTTATATTGACATTTTTGAAAACTTTATTGACTGTAGAAAAGTTTAGTGAGCTATTATATTTGTTTATGTTTTCATTTAACTTATAAGACATGCTGCGGGAAGTTCCTGCACTTTTTGTTAGAATTTTAAAAGAAAAAAGATGTCTATTGTCTGAGATGGGGAAAAAAGAAAACCTTTAACATGTTGCAAATCTGAAAAGCTCTTTAATAAACATATGCTCAAAGGCATAAACGAAGTTAAGTGTTGGTGTTTGTATTATCCAAAATGTTGATACCAATGTTTTCACTTTTATTGCAAATGAGTATTGGTTCCAAATATCAGTTATCGGCCTCCTTGACGACTAATAATCGGTATCAGCCCTGAAGAAAACATATCAGTCTATCTCTGAATTGAAATTTTGAAGAAGAGGCACAGGGAGTGTACAAACATTTTAAGCAACAACACACAAAAGTGCAAGTTACAAAAATAACTTCTTTAAATCCACTCTCCCTATGAATGATTACGATTTATCAACAACATTTTAGAAAGTAGTCATCAATCCAGAGCTCGCAAGGGTAACAGTTGTTACCTGAATCCATCGAGATCACCACGAATATCTACCAAAATCCATCCAAATCTATGACTTTTTGCTAAAATTTTGGACCACATACTATACTATGACTTTTTGGTCAAATTTAGGACAACATACTAAACTATGACTTTTTGGTCAAATTTTGAACGACATACTATACTATGACTTTTTTGCTAAAATTTTGGACGACATACTATACTTTGACTTTTTGGTCAAATTTTGGTCCGTAATGTCACAAAACATTATACTTTACTGTCATAACGTCATAATATACAATGTTGTCCAGAATTTGACTTTTTTTTTTGAAAAAAAAGATTTTGCTCCAAAATTTGACAAAAACTTCATACTATACTATGTCGTAACGTCATACTATACTATGTTGTCCTGAATTTGACTTTTTTAATTTTTTTTAAAAAATTGCTCCAAAATTTGACAAAAACATCATACCATACTATGTCTAAATTTGGCAATTTTTTTGAAAACATTTTTTGGTCCAAAATGTGACAAAAACGTCATACTATACTGTGTCGTAACGTCATACTATACTATGTCCTCCAGAATTTGAATTTTTTTTGAAAAAAATACTTTTGCTCCAAAATTTGACAAAAACGTCATACTATATACTATGTCGTCCAAAATCGGACATTTTTTTGAAATATTTTTTTTGGTTCCAAAAGTTGACAAAAACATCATACTATACTATGTCGTCCAAATTCTGAGAATTTTTTTGGAAAAAATGTTTTGGTCCAAAACTTGACAAAAACGTCATACTATACTATGTAGTATGTCATACTATACAATGCGTCCAAATTGTGACAATTTTTGAAAAAGGTTTTGGTCCAAAATTTGACAAAAACGTCATACTATACTATGTCGTCCAAAATCTGAAAAATGTTTTGAAAACATCTTTTTGGTACAAAACTTGACAAAAACGTCGTACTATACTATGTCGTCCAAAATGGGACCATTCTTTGAAAAAAAAGCTTTGGTCCAAAAGTTGACAAAAACGTCATACTATACTATGTCGTCCAAAATCTGAAAAATGTTTTGAAAACATTTTTTTGGTACAAAACTTGACAAAAACGTCGTACTATACTATGTCGTCCAAAATGTGACCATTTAAAAAAAAAAAAAAAATGTTGGTCCAAAAGTTGACAGAAACGTCATACTATACTATGTAGTACATCATACTATACTATGTCGTCCAAAATGTAACAATTTTTTGAAAAAAAATTTGTTCCAAAATTGGACAAATACGTCACAAGATACAATTTTTTTGAAAGACATTTTCTTGGTCCAAAACTTGACAAAAACGTCATACTATACTATGTAGTACGTCATAATATACTATGTCGTCCAAAATGTGACCATTTTTTGAAAAAAAAAATGTTGGTCCAAAAGTTGACAAAAACGTCGTACTATACTATGTCGTCCAAAATGTGACAATTTTTTGAAAAAAAAGTTTTGGTCCAAAAGTTGCCAAAAACGTCATACTATACTATGTCGTCCAAAATCTGACAATTTTTTTGGAAAACTTTTTTTTGGTCCAAAACTTGACAAAAACATAATACTATACTATGTAGTACGTTGTACTATACTATGTCGTCCAAAATGTGACAATTTTTTGAAAAAAAATTTGTTCCAAAATTGGACAAATACGTCACAAGATACAATTTTTTTGAAAGAAATTTTCTTGGTCCAATACTTGACAAAAACGTCATACTATACTATGTAGTACGTCATACTATACTATGTCGTCCAAAATGTGACCATTTTTTGAAAAAAAAATGTTGGTCCAAAAGTTGACATAAACGTCATACTATACTATGTCGTCCAAAATCTGAATTTGTTTTGAAAAACATTTTTTTGGTACAAAACTTGACAAAAACGTCGTACTATACTTTGTCGTCCAAAATGTGACAATTTTTTGAAAAAAAAGTTTTGGTCCAAAAGTTGATAAAAACGTCATACTAAACTATGTCGTCCATAATCTGACAATTTTTTTGAAAGACATTTTTTTGGTCCAAAACTTGACAAAAACATCATACTATACTATGTAGTACGTTGTACCATACTATGTCGTCCAAAATGTGACCATTTAAAAAAAAAAAAAATGTTGGTCCAAAAGTTGACAGAAACGTCACACTATACTATGTAGTACATCATACTATACTATGTCGTCCAAAATGTGACAATTTTTTGAAAAAAAAGTTTTGGTCCAAAAGTTGACAAAAACGTCATACTACACTATGTCGTCCAAAATCTGACAATTTTTTTGTAAAACATTTTTTTGGTCCAAAACTAAACAAAAACGTTATACTGTGCTATGTAGTACGTCATACTATACTATGTCCTCCAAAATGTGACCATTTTTTGAAAAAAAAGTTTTGGTCCAAAAGTTGACAAAAATGTCATACTATACTATGTCATCCAAAATCTGACAATTTTTTTGAAAGACATTTTTTTGGTCCAAAATTTGACAAAAACATCATACTATACTATGTAGTACGTCATACTATACTATGTCGTCCAAAATGTGACAATTTTTTGAAAAAAAAGTTTTGGTCCAAAAGTTGCCAAAAACGTCATACTATACTATGTCGTCCAAAATCTGACCATTTTTTGAAAAAAAAATGTTGGTCCAAAGGTTGACAAAAACGTCATACTATACTATGTCGTCCAAACTCTGACAATTTTTTTGGAAAACTTTTTTTTGGTCCAAAACTTGACAAAAACATAATACTATACTATGTAGTACGTTGTACTATACTATGTCGTCCAAAATGTGACAATTTTTTGAAAAAAAATTTGTTCCAAAATTGGACAAATACGTCACAAGATACATTTTTTTTGAAAGACATTTTCTTGGTCCAAAACTTGACAAAAACGTCATACTATACTATGTAGTACGTCATACTATACTATGTCGTCCAAAATGTGACCATTTTTTGAAAAAAAAATGTTGGTCCAAAAGTTGACATAAACGTCATACTATACTATGTCGTCCAAAATCTGAATTTTTTATGAAAAACATTTTTTTGGTCCAAAACTTGACAAAAATGTCATACTATACTATGTTGTACGTCATACTATACTATGTCGTCCAAAATATGAGCATTTAAAAAAAAAAGTTGACATAAACGTCATACTATATACGATGATCATGATCATGCTGCTGCGCTCTACAGGAAGGGTCAGAGCAGACTCTACCTGCTGAGGAGTCTAAGGTCTTTTGGAGTGCAGGGAGAACTCCTGAAGACCTTCTATGACTCGGTAGTGGCATCAGCCATTTTTTACGCAGTGGTCTGCTGGGGCAGTGGCATCACAGCCGCAGACAGGAAGAGGCTGGACAGGCTGATTAAAAAAGCCAGCTCTGTCCTTGGATGTCCCCTGGAACCAGTGGAGGTGGTGGGAGAGAGGAGAATGGCTACCAAGCTATCATCTCTGATGGACAATCTCTCCCACCCCCTGCAGAACACCATCGCAGCACTGGGCAGCTCCTTCAGTCACAGACTAAAACATCCAAAATGTCTGAAGGAGCGTTATCGCAGGTCGTTCCTCCCTGCAGCTGTTAGACTGTACAACAAGTACTGCTCTAAGTAGACCACACACACACACACACACACACACACACACACACACACACACACACACACACACACACACACACACACACACACACACACACGCTCCACTCTCCATGTGCAATATACTGTTAATTTTCATTGTTGTAATATACTGTATATATTTTTTCATAATGTACATTTTTTTAAGTGCAATATATTGTCATTTTTCATACTGTCAAATTTTTTATACTATAGTTTTCTCATCAGTGCAATTTCCATATCCTTATTTAATATCCTTATTTAATAGCTCAGCCTTGTTTCCTAACACTGTAAATACCATGTGCATACTGTGTATATTCTGCAGACCGGTTGTAATGTACATTCTACATTCTATTTTTAAACCTATTTTTATAGTCAGTGTTAATATCTTTATATATTGTACTTTATATATTCTATTTCTTTTTGGTAATGCATGTTTATTATTTATTATCCTTATCTTTATTGTCTTGCTGCTGTAACAATGTTTGCTTAATTTATTTCAAAGTGGGTTCATTTTAATT
This sequence comes from Microchirus variegatus, assembly GCF_963457635.1. Lineage (NCBI taxonomy): Eukaryota > Metazoa > Chordata > Actinopteri > Pleuronectiformes > Soleidae > Microchirus > Microchirus variegatus. Next base: position 4,889,640 of record NC_139809.1, on the reverse strand, counting down.
TCAATAATTTGTCACAAACAATGAAACAATGGAAGAACTATCTACATCAATGTGTGTTTTTATTTTTGCTCCACTTTATAAGAGGCTGGGTATAAACTGAACATTTTGTAGTTCTTAAAGTTCATAAATGAAAAGAACTATTGCTCTTTTATGTATTATATCTGCATAAAACCTTTATTCCTGTTATCTTCATTTTATGGGTTGTTTTGCAGCTCCAAATGAATTTTATTTTGGTGGAGAGGTGACAAAAATAGCTCTTTTCATCCTAAAGGTTGCAGACCCCTGTACTATACTATGTCCTCCAAAAATTTGGCAAATTTTTTGAAAGAAAATAGTTTCGGTCCAAAATGTGACAAAAACGTCAAACTATACTATGTTGTCCGAAATTTGGCACATTTGAAAAAAAAAAATAGTTTTGGTCCAAAAGGTGCCAAAAATATAGTCATACTATACTATGTCGTAACATCATACTATACTATGTCGTTCAGAATTTGACTTTTATTCGAAAATTAAAATGTTGCTCCAAAATTTGACGAACATACTGTACCATGACTTTTTTTTTTACATTTTGAACGACATAACATAGTATGAATTTTTGGTCAAATTTTAGACGACATACTATACTATGACTTTTTTGACAAATTTTGGAAGACATACTATAGTATGACTTTTTTTCAAATTTAGGACGACATACTATAGTATGACTTTTTCGTCAAATTTTGGATGACATACTAAATTGTGACTTTTCGGTCAAATTTTGGACGACATACTATACTTTGACTTTTTGGTCAAATTCTGGACGACATACTATACCATGACTTTTGGGGAAAGTTTTGGTCGACATACTATAGTATGACATTTTGGTCATATTTTGGAGGACATACTATACTATGACTTTTTGGTCAAATTTTGGAAGACATACTATACCATGACTTTTTGGTCAAATTTTGGAAGACATACTATACCATGACTTTTGGGGAAAATTTTGGTCGACATACTATAGTATGACTTTTTGGTCATATTTTGGACGACATACTATACTATGACTTTTTGGTCAAATTTTGGAAGACATACTATAGTATGACTTTTTGGTCAAATTTTGGATGACATACTATACCATGACTTTTTGGTCAAATTTTGATAGACATACTATAGTATGACTTTTTGGTCAAATTTTGGACTACATACTTTACTTTGACTTTTTGGTCAAATTTTGGACGACATACTATACCATGACTTTTTGGTCAAATTTAGGACGACATACTATACCATGACTTTTTGGTCAAATTTTGGACTACATACTATACCATGACTTTTTGGTCAAATTTTGGAAGACATACTATACCATGACTTTTTGGTCAAATTTTGATAGACATACTATAGTATGACTTTTTGGTAAAATTTTGGAAGACATACTATACCATGACTTTTGGGGAAAATTTTGGTCGACATACTATAGTATGACTTTTTGGTCATATTTTGGAGGACATACTATACTATGACTTTTTGGTCAAATTTTGGAAGACATACTATAGTATGACTTTTTGGTCAAATTTTGGACGACATACTATACCATGACTTTTTGGTCAAACTTTGATAGCTTTTTGGTCAAATTTTGGACTACATACTTTACTTTGACTCTTTGGTCAAATTTTGGACGACATACTATACCATGACTTTTTGGTCAAATTTTGATAGCTTTTTGGTCAAATTTTGGACTACATACTTTACTTTGACTTTTTGGTAAAATTTTGGACGACATACTATAGTATGACTTTTTGGTCAAATTTTGGACGACATACTATACCATGACTTTTTGGTCAAATTTTGGAAGACATACTATAGTATGACTTTTTGGTCAAATTTTGGACGACATACTATACCATGACTTTTTGGTCAAATTTTGATAGACATACTATAGTATGACTTTTTGGTCAAATTTTGGACTACATACTTTACTTTGACTTTTTGGTCAAATTTTGGACGACATACTATACCATGACTTTTTGGTCAAATTTTGGACGACATACTATACGATGACTTTTTGGTAAAATTTTGGACGACATACTATACCATGACTTTTTGGTCATATTTTGGAGGACATACTATACGATGACTTTTTGGTAAAATTTTGGAAGACATACTATACCATGACTTTTTGGTAAAATTTTGGAAGACATACTATAGTATGACTTTTTGGTCAAATTTTGGAAGACATACTATACCATGACTTTTGGGGAAAATTTTGGTCGACATACTGTAGTATGACTTTTTGGTCATATTTTGGAGGACATACTATACTATGACTTTTTGGTCAAATTTTGGAAGACATACTATAGTATGACTTTTTGGTCAAATTTTGGACGACATACTATACCATGACTTTTTGGTCAAATTTTGATAGCTTTTTTGTCAAATTTTGGACTACATACTTTACTTTGACTTTTTGGTCAAATTTTGGACGACATACTATACCATGACTTTTTGGTCAAATTTTGGAAGACATACTATAGTATGACTTTTTGGTCAAATTTTGGACGACATACTATACCATGACTTTTTGGTCAAATTTTGGAAGACATACTATAGTATGACTTTTTGGTAAAATTTTGGAAGACATACTATACCATGACTTTTGGGGAAAATTTTGGTCGACATACTATAGTATGACTTTTCGGTCATATTTTGGAGGACATACTATACTATGACTTTTTGGTCAAATTTTGGAAGACATACTATAGTATGACTTTTTGGTCAAATTTTGGACGACATACTATACCATGACTTTTTGGTCAAACTTTGATAGCTTTTTGGTCAAATTTTGGACTACATACTTTACTTTGACTCTTTGGTCAAATTTTGGACGACATACTATACCATGACTTTTTGGTCAAATTTTGATAGCTTTTTGGTCAAATTTTGGACTACATACTTTACTTTGACTTTTTGGTAAAATTTTGGACGACATACTATAGTATGACTTTTTGGTCAAATTTTGGACGACATACTATACCATGACTTTTTGGTCAAATTTTGGAAGACATACTATAGTATGACTTTTTGGTCAAATTTTGGACGACATACTATACCATGACTTTTTGGTCAAATTTTGATAGACATACTATAGTATGACTTTTTGGTCAAATTTTGGACTACATACTTTACTTTGACTTTTTGGTCAAATTTTGGACGACATACTATACCATGACTTTTTGGTCAAATTTTGGACGACATACTATAGTATGACTTTTTGGTCATATTTTGGAAGACATACTATACGATGACTTTTTGGTAAAATTTTGGAAGACATACTATACCATGACTTTTTGGTCAAATTTTGGAAGACATACTATAGTATGACTTTTTGGTCAAATTTTGGAAGACATAGTACACCATGACTTTTGGGGAAAATTTTGGACGACATACTATACCATGACTTTTTGGTCAAATTTTGATAGACATACTATAGTATGACTTTTTGGTCAAATTTTGGACTACATACTTTACTTTGACTTTTTGGTCATATTTTGGAGGACATACTATACGATGACTTTTTGGTAAAATTTTGGAAGACATACTATACCATGACTTTTTGGTCAAATTTTGGAAGACATACTATAGTATGACTTTTTGGTCAAATTTTGGAAGACATACTATAGTATGACTTTTTGGTCAAATTTTGGACGACATACTATACCATGACTTTTTGGTCAAATTTTGAAAGACATACTATAGTATGACTTTTTGGTCAAATTTTGGACTACATACTTTACTTTGACTCTTTGGTCAAATTTTGGACGACATACTATAGTATGACTTTTTGGTCAAATTTTGGACGACATACTATACCATGACTTTTTGGTTAAATTTTGATAGACATACTATAGTAAGACTTTTTGGTCAAATTTTGGACTACATACTTTACTTTGACTTTTTGGTCAAATTTTGGACGACATACTATACCATGACTTTTTGGTCAAATTTTGGACGACATACTGTAGTATGACTCTTTGGTCATATTTTGGAGGACATACTATACTATGACTTTTTGGTCAAATTTTGGAAGACATACTATACCATGACTTTTTGGTCAAATTTTGGAAGACATACTATAGTATGACTTTTTGGTCAAATTTTGGAAGACATACTATACCATGACTTTTGGGGAAAATTTTGATAGCTTTTTTGTCAAATTTTGGACTACATACTTTACTTTGACTTTTTGGTCAATTTTGGACGACATACTATACCATGACTTTTTGGTCATATTTTGGAGGACATACTATACCATGACTTTTTGGTCAAATTTTGGACGACATACTATACCATGACTTTTTGGTCAAATTTTGAAAGACATACTATAGTATGACTTTTTGGTCAAATTTTGGACTACATACTTTACTTTGACTCTTTGGTCAAATTTTGGACGACATACTATAGTATGACTTTTTGGTCAAATTTTGGACGACATACTATAGTATGACTTTTTGGTCAAATTTTGGACGACATACTATACCATGACTTTTTGGTTAAATTTTGATAGACATACTATAGTATGAGTTTTTGGTCAAATTTTGGACTACATACTTTACTTTGACTTTTTGGTCAAATTTTGGACGACATACTATACCATGACTTTTTGGTCAAATTTTGGACGACATACTGTAGTATGACTCTTTGGTCATATTTTGGAGGACATACTATACTATGACTTTTTGGTCAAATTTTGGAAGACATACTATACCATGACTTTTTGGTCAAATTTTGGAAGACATACTATAGTATGACTTTTTGGTCAAATTTTGGAAGACATACTATACCATGACTTTTGGGGAAAATTTTGGTCGACATACTATAGTATGACTTTTTGGTCATATTTTGGACGACATACTATACTATGACTTTTTGGTCAAATTTTGGAAGACATACTATAGTATGACTTTTTGGTCAAATTTTGGACGACATACTATACCATGACTTTTTGGTCAAATTTTGGAAGACATACTATAGTATGACTTTTTGGTCAAATTTTGGACGACATACTATACCATGACTTTTTGGTCAAATTTTGGAAGACATACTATAGTATGACTTTTTGGTCAAATTTTGGACGACATACTATACCATGACTTTTTGGTCAAATTTGGAAGACATACTATAGTATGACTTTTTGGTCAAATTTTGGACGACATACTATACCATGACTTTTTGGTCAAATTTTGGAAGACATACTATACCATGACTTTTTGGTAAAATTTTGGACGACATACTATACCATGACTTTTTGGTCAAATTTTGGAAGACATACTATAGTATGACTTTTTATTCAAATTTTGGACGACATACTATACCATGACTTTTTGGTCAAATTTTGATAGACATACTATAGTATGACTTTTTGGTCAAATTTTGGACTACATACTTTACTTTGACTTTTTGGTCAAATTTTGGACGACATACTATACCATGACTTTTTGGTCAAATTTTGGACGACATACTATAGTATGACTTTTTGGTCATATTTTGGAGGACATACTATACTATGACTTTTTGGTCAAATTTTGATAGACATACTATACCATGACTTTTTGGTAAAATTTTGGAAGACATACTATACCATGACTTTTGGGGAAAATTTTGGTCGACATACTATAGTATGACTTTTTGGTCATATTTTGGAGGACATACTATACTATGACTTTTTGGTCAAATTTTGGAAGACATACTATCGTATGAATTTTTGGTCAAATTTTGGACGACATACTATACCATGACTTTTTGGTCAAATTTTGGTAGCTTTTTTGTCAAATTTTGGACTACATACTTTACTTTGACTTTTTGGTCAAATTTTGGACGACATACTATACCATGACTTTTTGGTCAAATTTTGGAAGACATACTATAGTATGACTTTTTGGTCAAATTTTGGACGACATACTATACCATGACTTTTTGGTCAAATTTTGGAAGACATACTATGGTATGACTTTTTGGTCAAATTTAGGACGACATACTATACCATGACTTTTTGGTCAAATTTTGGACTACATACTTTACTTTGACTTTTTGGTCAAATTTTGGAAGACATACTATAGTATGACTTTTTGGTCAAATTTTGGACTACATACTATACCATGACTTTTTGGTCAAATTTTGATAGACATACTATAGTATGACTTTTTGGTAAAATTTTGGAAGACATACTATACCATGACTTTTGGGGAAAATTTTGGTCGACATACTATAGTATGACTTTTTGGTCATATTTTGGAGGACATACTATACTATGACTTTTTGATCAAATTTTGGAAGACATACTATAGTATGACTTTTTGGTCAAATTTTGGACGACATACTATACCATGACTTTTTGGTCAAATTTAGGACGACATACTATACCATGACTTTTTGGTCAAATTTTGGACTACATACTTTACTTTGACTTTTTGGTCAAATTTTGGAAGACATACTATAGTATGACTTTTTGGTCAAATTTTGGACTACATACTATACCATGACTTTTTGGTCAAATTTTGATAGACATACTATAGTATGACTTTTTGGTAAAATTTTGGAAGACATACTATACCATGACTTTTGGGGAAAATTTTGGTCGACATACTATAGTATGACTTTTTGGTCATATTTTGGAGGACATACTATACTATGACTTTTTGGTCAAATTTTGATAGCTTTTTGGTCAAATTTTGGACTACATACTTAACTTTGACTTTTTGTTCAAATTTTGGACGACATACTATACCATGACTTTTTGGTCAAATTTTGGACGACATACTATAGTATGACTTTTTGGTCAAATTTTGGACGACATACTATACCATGACTTTTTGGTCAAATTTTGGACGACATACTATACCATGACTTTTTGGTCAAATTTTGGACGACATACTATAGTATGACTTTTTGGTCAAATTTTGGACGACATACTATACCATGACTTTTTGGTCAAATTTTGATAGACATACTATAGTATGACTTTTTGGTCAAATTTTGGACTACATACTTTACTTTGACTTTTTTGTCAAATTTTGGACTACATACTTTACTTTGACTTTTTGGTCATATTTTGGAGGACATACTATACTATGACTTTTTGGTCAAATTTTGGAAGACATACTATACCATGACTTTTTGGTCAAATTTTGGAAGACATACTATAGTATGACTTTTTGGTAAAATTTTGGAAGACATACTATACCATGACTTTTGGGGAAAATTTTGGTCGACATACTATAGTATGACTTTTTGGTCATATTTTGGAGGACATACTATACTATGACTTTTTGGTCAAATTTTGGAAGACATACTATAGTATGACTTTTTGGTCAAATTTTGGACGACATACTATACCATGACTTTTTGGTCAAATTTTGATAGCTTTTTGGTCAAATTTTGGACTACATACTTTACTTTGACTTTTTGGTCAAATTTTGGACGACATACTATACCATGACTTTTTGGTCAAATTTTGGAAGACATACTATAGTATGACTTTTTGGTCAAATTTTGGACGACATACTATACCATGACTTTTTGGTCAAATTTTGGAAGACATACTATAGTATCACATTTTGGTCAAATTTAGGACGACATACTATACCATGACTTTTTGGTCAAATTTTGGAAGACATACTATAGTATGACTTTTTGGTCAAATTTTGGACGACATACTATACCATGACTTTTTGGTCAAATTTTGATAGACATACTATAGTTTGACTTTTTGGTCAAATTTTGGACTACATACTTTACTTTGACTTTTTGGTCAAATTTTGGACGACATACTATACCATGACTTTTTGTTCAAATTTTGGACGACATACTATAGTATGACTTTTTGGTCATATTTTGGAGGACATACTATACTATGACTTTTTCGTCAAATTTTGGAAGACATACTATACCATGACTTTTTGGTCAAATTTTGGGAGACATACTATAGTATGACTTTTTGGTCATATTTTGGAGGACATACGATACTATGACTTTTTGGTCAAATTTTGGAAGACATACTATAGTATGACTTTTTGGTCAAATTTTGGACGACATACTATACCATGACTTTTTGGTCAAATTTTGGACTACATACTTTACTTTGACTTTTTGGTCAAATTTTGGACGACATACTATACCATGACTTTTTGGTCAAATTTTGTAAGACATACTATAGTATGACTTTTTGGTCAAATTTTGGACGACATACTATACCATGACTTTTTTGTCAAATTTTGGAAGACATACTATAGTATGACTTTTTGGTCAAATTTTGGACGACATACTATACCATGACTTTTTGGTCAAATTTTGGAAGACATACTATACCATGACTTTTTGGTCAAATTTTGGACGACATACTATACCATGACTTTTTGGTCAAATTTTGGAAGACATACTATACCATGACTTTTTGGTCAAATTTTGGACGACATACTATACCATGACTTTTTGGTCAAATTTTGGAAGACATACTATAGTATGACTTTTTGGTCAAATTTTGGACTACATACTTTACTTTGACTTTTTGGTCAAATTTTGGAAGACATACTATACCATGACTTTTTGGTCAAATTTTGGAAGACATACTATAGTATGACTTTTTGGTCAAATTTTGGAAGACATACTATACCATGACTTTTTGGTCAAATTTTGTAAGACATAATATAGTATGACTTTTTGGTCAAATTTTGGACGACATACTATACCATGACTTTTTGGTCAAATTTTGATAGACATACTATAGTATGACTTTTTGGTCAAATTTTGGACTGCATACTTTACTTTGACTTTTTGGTCAAATTTTGGACGACATACTATACCATGACTTTTTGGTCAAATTTTGGACTGCATACTTTACTTTGACTTTTTGGTCAAATTTTGGACGACATACTATACCATGACTTTTTGGTCAAATTTTGGACGACATACTATAGTATGACTTTTTGGTCATATTTTGGAGGACATACTATACTATGACTTTTTGGTCAAATTTTGGAAGACATACTATACCATGACTTTTTGGTCAAATTTTGGAAGACATACTATAGTATGACTTTTTGGTCAAATTTTGGACGACATACTATACCATGACTTTTTGGTCAAATTTTGGAAGACATACTATACCATGACTTTTTGGTCAAATTTTGGACGACATACTATACCATGACTTTTTGGTCAAATTTTGGAAGACATACTATAGTATGACCTTTTGGTCAAATTTTGGACTACATACTTTACTTTGACTTTTTGGTCAAATTTTGGACGACATACTATACCATGACTTTTTGGTCAAATTTTGGAAGACATACTATAGTATGACTTTTTGGTCAAATTTTGGAAGACATACTATACCATGACTTTTTGGTCAAATTTTGGAAGACATAATATAGTATGACTTTTTGGTCAAATTTTGGACGATATACTATACCATGACTTTTTGGTCAAATTTTGATAGACATACTATAGTATGACTTTTTGGTCAAATTTTGGACTACATACTTTACTTTGACTTTTTGGTCAAATTTTGGACGACATACTATACCATGACTTTTTGGTCATATTTTGGACGACATAATATAGTATGACTTTTTGGTCATATTTTGGACGACATACTATACTATGACTTTTTGGTCAAATTTTGGAAGACATACTATACCATGACTTTTGGTCAAATTTTGGAAGACATACTATAGTATGACTTTTTGGTAAAATTTTGGAAGACATACTATACCATGACTTTTGGGGAAAATTTTGGTCGACATACTATAGTATGACTTTTTAATCATATTTTGGAGGACATACTATACCATGACTTTTTGGTCAAATTTTGGAAGACATACTATAGTATGACTTTTTGGTCAAATTTTGGAAGACATACTATACCATGACTTTTTGGTCAAATTTTGATAGATTTTTGGTCAAATTTTGGACTACATACTTTACTTTGACTTTTTGGTCAAATTTTGGACGACATACTATACCATGACTTTTTGGTCAAATTTTGGAAGACATACTATAGTATGACTTTTTGGTCAAATTTTGGACGACATACTATACCATGACTTTTTGGTCAAATTTTGGACGACATACTATACCATGACTTTTTGGTCAAATTTTGGACGACATACTATAGTATGACTTTTTGGTCATATTTTGGAGGACATACTATACTATGACTTTTTGGTCAAATTTTGGAAGACATACTATACCATGACTTTTTGGTCAAATTTTGGAAGACATACTATAGTATGACTTTTTGGTCAAATTTTGATAGACATACTATAGTATGACTTTTTGGTCAAATTTTGGACGACATACTATACCATGACTTTTTGGTCAAATTTTGGAAGACATACTATAGTATGACTTTTTGGTCAAATTTTGGACGACATACTATACCATGACTTTTTGGTCAAATTTTGGAAGACATACTATAGTATGACTTTTTGGTCAAATTTTGGACGACATACTATACCATGACTTTTTGGTCAAATTTGGAAGACATACTATAGTATGACTTTTTGGTCAAATTTTGGACGACATACTATACCATGACTTTTTGGTCAAATTTTGGAAGACATACTATACCATGACTTTTTGGTAAAATTTTGGACGACATACTATACCATGACTTTTTGGTCAAATTTTGGAAGACATACTATAGTATGACTTTTTATTCAAATTTTGGACGACATACTATACCATGACTTTTTGGTCAAATTTTGATAGACATACTATAGTATGACTTTTTGGTCAAATTTTGGATACATACTTTACTTTGACTTTTTGGTCAAATTTTGGACGACATACTATACCATGACTTTTTGGTCAAATTTTGGACGACATACTATAGTATGACTTTTTGGTCATATTTTGGAGGACATACTATACTATGACTTTTTGGTCAAATTTTGATAGACATACTATACCATGACTTTTTGGTAAAATTTTGGAAGACATACTATACCATGACTTTTGGGGAAAATTTTGGTCGACATACTATAGTATGACTTTTTGGTCATATTTTGGAGGACATACTATACTATGACTTTTTGGTCAAATTTTGGAAGACATACTATCGTATGAATTTTTGGTCAAATTTTGGACGACATACTATACCATGACTTTTTGGTCAAATTTTGGTAGCTTTTTTGTCAAATTTTGGACTACATACTTTACTTTGACTTTTTGGTCAAATTTTGGACGACATACTATACCATGAATTTTTGGTCAAATTTTGGAAGACATACTATAGTATGACTTTTTGGTCATATTTTGGAGGACATACTATACTATGACTTTTTGGTCAAATTTTGGAAGACATACTATACCATGACTTTTTGGTCAAATTTTGGAAGACATACTATAGTATGACTTTTTGGTCAAATTTTGGACGACATACTATACCATGACTTTTTGGTCAAATTTTGGAAGACATACTATACCATGACTTTTTGGTCAAATTTTGGAAGACATACTATAGTATGACTTTTTGGTCAAATTTTGATAGACATACTATAGTATGACTTTTTGGTCAAATTTTGGACGACATACTATACCATGACTTTTTGGTCAAATTTTGGAAGACATACTATAGTATGACTTTTTGGTCAAATTTTGGACGACATACTATACCATGACTTTTTGGTCAAATTTTGGAAGACATACTATAGTATGACTTTTTGGTCAAATTTTGGACGACATACTATACCATGACTTTTTGGTCAAATTTGGAAGACATACTATAGTATGACTTTTTGGTCAAATTTTGGACGACATACTATACCATGACTTTTTGGTCAAATTTTGGAAGACATACTATACCATGACTTTTTGGTAAAATTTTGGACGACATACTATACCATGACTTTTTGGTCAAATTTTGGAAGACATACTATAGTATGACTTTTTATTCAAATTTTGGACGACATACTATACCATGACTTTTTGGTCAAATTTTGATAGACATACTATAGTATGACTTTTTGGTCAAATTTTGGATACATACTTTACTTTGACTTTTTGGTCAAATTTTGGACGACATACTATACCATGACTTTTTGGTCAAATTTTGGACGACATACTATAGTATGACTTTTTGGTCATATTTTGGAGGACATACTATACTATGACTTTTTGGTCAAATTTTGATAGACATACTATACCATGACTTTTGGGGAAAATTTTGGTCGACATACTATAGTATGACTTTTTGGTCATATTTTGGAGGACATACTATACTATGACTTTTTGGTCAAATTTTGGAAGACATACTATCGTATGAATTTTTGGTCAAATTTTGGACGACATACTATACCATGACTTTTTGGTCAAATTTTGGTAGCTTTTTTGTCAAATTTTGGACTACATACTTTACTTTGACTTTTTGGTCAAATTTTGGACGACATACTATACCATGACTTTTTGGTCAAATTTTGGAAGACATACTATAGTATGACTTTTTGGTCAAATTTTGGACGACATACTATACCATGACTTTTTGGTCAAATTTTGGAAGACATACTATGGTATGACTTTTTGGTCAAATTTAGGACGACATACTATACCATGACTTTTTGGTCAAATTTTGGACTACATACTTTACTTTGACTTTTTGGTCAAATTTTGGAAGACATACTATAGTATGACTTTTTGGTCAAATTTTGGACTACATACTATACCATGACTTTTTGGTCAAATTTTGATAGACATACTATAGTATGACTTTTTGGTAAAATTTTGGAAGACATACTATACCATGACTTTTGGGGAAAATTTTGGTCGACATACTATAGTATGACTTTTTGGTCATATTTTGGAGGACATACTATACTATGACTTTTTGATCAAATTTTGGAAGACATACTATAGTATGACTTTTTGGTCAAATTTTGGACGACATACTATACCATGACTTTTTGGTCAAATTTAGGACGACATACTATACCATGACTTTTTGGTCAAATTTTGGACTACATACTTTACTTTGACTTTTTGGTCAAATTTTGGAAGACATACTATAGTATGACTTTTTGGTCAAATTTTGGACTACATACTATACCATGACTTTTTGGTCAAATTTTGATAGACATACTATAGTATGACTTTTTGGTAAAATTTTGGAAGACATACTATACCATGACTTTTGGGGAAAATTTTGGTCGACATACTATAGTATGACTTTTTGGTCATATTTTGGAGGACATACTATACTATGACTTTTTGATCAAATTTTGGAAGACATACTATAGTATGACTTTTTGGTCAAATTTTGGACGACATACTATACCATGACTTTTTGGTCAAATTTTGGACGACATACTATAGTATGACTTTTTGGTCAAATTTTGGACGACATACTATACCATGACTTTTTGGTCAAATTTTGGACGACATACTATACCATGACTTTTTGGTCAAATTTTGGACGACATACTATAGTATGACTTTTTGGTCAAATTTTGGACGACATACTATACCATGACTTTTTGGTCAAATTTTGATAGACATACTATAGTATGACTTTTTGGTCAAATTTTGGACTACATACTTTACTTTGACTTTTTTGTCAAATTTTGGACTACATACTTTACTTTGACTTTTTGGGCATATTTTGGAGGACATACTATACTATGACTTTTTGTTCAAATTTTGGAAGACATACTATACCATGACTTTTTGGTCAAATTTTGGACGACATACTATAGTATGACTTTTTGGTCAAATTTTGGACGACATACTATACCATGACTTTTTGGTCAAATTTTGGACGACATACTATACCATGACTTTTTGGTCAAATTTTGGACGACATACTATAGTATGACTTTTTGGTCAAATTTTGGACGACATACTATACCATGACTTTTTGGTCAAATTTTGATAGACATACTATAGTATGACTTTTTGGTCAAATTTTGGACTACATACTTTACTTTGACTTTTTTGTCAAATTTTGGACTACATACTTTACTTTGACTTTTTGGGCATATTTTGGAGGACATACTATACTATGACTTTTTGGTCAAATTTTGGAAGACATACTATACCATGACTTTTTGGTCAAATTTTGGAAGACATACTATAGTATGACTTTTTGGTAAAATTTTGGAAGACATACTATACCATGACTTTTGGGGAAAATTTTGGTCGACATACTATAGTATGACTTTTTGGTCATATTTTGGAGGACATACTATACTATGACTTTTTGGTCAAATTTTGGAAGACATACTATAGTATGACTTTTTGGTCAAATTTTGGACGACATACTATACCATGACTTTTTGGTCAAATTTTGATAGCTTTTTGGTCAAATTTTGGACTACATACTTTACTTTGACTTTTTGGTCAAATTTTGGACGACATACTATACCATGACTTTTTGGTCAAATTTTGGAAGACATACTATAGTATGACTTTTTGGTCAAATTTTGGACGACATACTATACCATGACTTTTTGGTCAAATTTTGGAAGACATACTATAGTATCACATTTTGGTCAAATTTAGGACGACATACTATACCATGACTTTTTGGTCAAATTTTGGAAGACATACTATAGTATGACTTTTTGGTCAAATTTTGGACGACATACTATACCATGACTTTTTGGTCAAATTTTGATAGACATACTATAGTTTGACTTTTTGGTCAAATTTTGGACTACATACTTTACTTTGACTTTTTGGTCAAATTTTGGACGACATACTATACCATGACTTTTTGTTCAAATTTTGGACGACATACTATAGTATGACTTTTTGGTCATATTTTGGAGGACATACTATACTATGACTTTTTGGTCAAATTTTGGAAGACATACTATACCATGACTTTTTGGTCAAATTTTGGGAGACATACTATAGTATGACTTTTTATTCAAATTTTGGACGACATACTATACCATGACTTTTTGGTCAAATTTTGATAGACATACTATAGTATGACTTTTTGGTCAAATTTTGGACTACATACTTTACTTTGACTTTTTGGTCAAATTTTGGACGACATACTATACCATGACTTTTTGGTCAAATTTTGGACGACATACTATAGTATGACTTTTTGGTCATATTTTGGAGGACATACTATACTATGACTTTTTGGTCAAATTTTGATAGACATACTATACCATGACTTTTTGGTAAAATTTTGGAAGACATACTATACCATGACTTTTGGGGAAAATTTTGGTCGACATACTATAGTATGACTTTTTGGTCATATTTTGGAGGACATACTATACTATGACTTTTTGGTCAAATTTTGGAAGACATACTATCGTATGAATTTTTGGTCAAATTTTGGACGACATACTATACCATGACTTTTTGGTCAAATTTTGGTAGCTTTTTTGTCAAATTTTGGACTACATACTTTACTTTGACTTTTTGGTCAAATTTTGGACGACATACTATACCATGACTTTTTGGTCAAATTTTGGAAGACATACTATAGTATGACTTTTTGGTCAAATTTTGGACGACATACTATACCATGACTTTTTGGTCAAATTTTGGAAGACATACTATGGTATGACTTTTTGGTCAAATTTAGGACGACATACTATACCATGACTTTTTGGTCAAATTTTGGACTACATACTTTACTTTGACTTTTTGGTCAAATTTTGGAAGACATACTATAGTATGACTTTTTGGTCAAATTTTGGACTACATACTATACCATGACTTTTTGGTCAAATTTTGATAGACATACTATAGTATGACTTTTTGGTAAAATTTTGGAAGACATACTATACCATGACTTTTGGGGAAAATTTTGGTCGACATACTATAGTATGACTTTTTGGTCATATTTTGGAGGACATACTATACTATGACTTTTTGATCAAATTTTGGAAGACATACTATAGTATGACTTTTTGGTCAAATTTTGGACGACATACTATACCATGACTTTTTGGTCAAATTTAGGACGACATACTATACCATGACTTTTTGGTCAAATTTTGGACTACATACTTTACTTTGACTTTTTGGTCATATTTTGGAAGACATACTATAGTATGACTTTTTGGTCAAATTTTGGACTACATACTATACCATGACTTTTTGGTCAAATTTTGATAGACATACTATAGTATGACTTTTTGGTAAAATTTTGGAAGACATACTATACCATGACTTTAGGGGAAAATTTTGGTCGACATACTATAGTATGACTTTTTGGTCATATTTTGGAGGACATACTATACTATGACTTTTTGATCAAATTTTGGAAGACATACTATAGTATGACTTTTTGGTCAAATTTTGGACGACATACTATACCATGACTTTTAGGTCAAATTTTGATAGCTTTTTGGTCAAATTTTGGACTACATACTTAACTTTGACTTTTTGTTCAAATTTTGGACGACATACTATACCATGACTTTTTGGTCAAATTTTGGACGACATACTATAGTATGACTTTTTGGTCAAATTTTGGACGACATACTATACCATGACTTTTTGGTCAAATTTTGGACGACATACTATACCATGACTTTTTGGTCAAATTTTGGACGACATACTATAGTATGACTTTTTGGTCAAATTTTGGACGACATACTATACCATGACTTTTTGGTCAAATTTTGATAGACATACTATAGTATGACTTTTTGGTCAAATTTTGGACTACATACTTTACTTTGACTTTTTTGTCAAATTTTGGACTACATACTTTACTTTGACTTTTTGGTCATATTTTGGAGGACATACTATACTATGACTTTTTGGTCAAATTTTGGAAGACATACTATACCATGACTTTTTGGTCAAATTTTGGAAGACATACTATAGTATGACTTTTTGGTAAAATTTTGGAAGACATACTATACCATGACTTTTGGGGAAAATTTTGGTCGACATACTATAGTATGACTTTTTGGTCATATTTTGGAGGACATACTATACTATGACTTTTTGGTCAAATTTTGGAAGACATACTATAGTATGACTTTTTGGTCAAATTTTGGACGACATACTATACCATTACTTTTTGGTCAAATTTTGATAGCTTTTTGGTCAAATTTTGGACTACATACTTTACTTTGACTTTTTGGTCAAATTTTGGACGACATACTATACCATGACTTTTTGGTCAAATTTTGGAAGACATACTATAGTATGACTTTTTGGTCAAATTTTGGACGACATACTATACCATGACTTTTTGGTCAAATTTTGGAAGACATACTATAGTATCACATTTTGGTCAAATTTAGGACGACATACTATACCATGACTTTTTGGTCAAATTTTGGAAGACATACTATAGTATGACTTTTTGGTCAAATTTTGGACGACATACTATACCATGACTTTTTGGTCAAATTTTGATAGACATACTATAGTTTGACTTTTTGGTCAAATTTTGGACTACATACTTTACTTTGACTTTTTGGTCAAATTTTGGACGACATACTATACCATGACTTTTTGTTCAAATTTTGGACGACATACTATAGTATGACTTTTTGGTCATATTTTGGAGGACATACTATACTATGACTTTTTGGTCAAATTTTGGAAGACATACTATACCATGACTTTTTGGTCAAATTTTGGGAGACATACTATAGTATGACTTTTTGGTCATATTTTGGAGGACATACGATACTATGACTTTTTGGTCAAATTTTGGAAGACATACTATAGTATGACTTTTTGGTCAAATTTTGGACGACATACTATACCATGACTTTTTGGTCAAATTTTGGACTACATACTTTACTTTGACTTTTTGGTCAAATTTTGGACGACATACTATACCATGACTTTTTGGTCAAATTTTGTAAGACATACTATAGTATGACTTTTTGGTCAAATTTTGGACGACATACTATACCATGACTTTTTTGTCAAATTTTGGAAGACATACTATAGTATGACTTTTTGGTCAAATTTTGGACGACATACTATACCATGACTTTTTGGTCAAATTTTGGAAGACATACTATACCATGACTTTTTGGTCAAATTTTGGACGACATACTATACCATGACTTTTTGGTCAAATTTTGGAAGACATACTATACCATGACTTTTTGGTCAAATTTTGGACGACATACTATACCATGACTTTTTGGTCAAATTTTGGAAGACATACTATAGTATGACTTTTTGGTCAAATTTTGGACTACATACTTTACTTTGACTTTTTGGTCAAATTTTGGAAGACATACTATACCATGACTTTTTGGTCAAATTTTGGAAGACATACTATAGTATGACTTTTTGGTCAAATTTTGGAAGACATACTATACCATGACTTTTTGGTCAAATTTTGGAAGACATAATATAGTATGACTTTTTGGTCAAATTTTGGACGACATACTATACCATGACTTTTTGGTCAAATTTTGATAGACATACTATAGTATGACTTTTTGGTCAAATTTTGGACTGCATACTTTACTTTGACTTTTTGGTCAAATTTTGGACGACATACTATACCATGACTTTTTGGTCAAATTTTGGACTGCATACTTTACTTTGACTTTTTGGTCAAATTTTGGACGACATACTATACCATGACTTTTTGGTCAAATTTTGGACGACATACTATAGTATGACTTTTTGGTCATATTTTGGAGGACATACTATACTATGACTTTTTGGTCAAATTTTGGAAGACATACTATACCATGACTTTTTGGTCAAATTTTGGAAGACATACTATAGTATGACTTTTTGGTCAAATTTTGGACGACATACTATACCATGACTTTTTGGTCAAATTTTGGAAGACATACTATACCATGACTTTTTGGTCAAATTTTGGACGACATACTATACCATGACTTTTTGGTCAAATTTTGGAAGACATACTATAGTATGACCTTTTGGTCAAATTTTGGACTACATGCTTTACTTTGACTTTTTGGTCAAATTTTGGACGACATACTATACCATGACTTTTTGGTCAAATTTTGGAAGACATACTATAGTATGACTTTTTGGTCAAATTTTGGAAGACATACTATACCATGACTTTTTGGTCAAATTTTGGAAGACATAATATAGTATGACTTTTTGGTCAAATTTTGGACGATATACTATACCATGACTTTTTGGTCAAATTTTGATAGACATACTATAGTATGACTTTTTGGTCAAATTTTGGACTACATACTTTACTTTGACTTTTTGGTCAAATTTTGGACGACATACTATACCATGACTTTTTGGTCATATTTTGGACGACATAATATAGTATGACTTTTTGGTCATATTTTGGACGACATACTATACTATGACTTTTTGGTCAAATTTTGGAAGACATACTATACCATGACTTTTGGTCAAATTTTGGAAGACATACTATAGTATGACTTTTTGGTAAAATTTTGGAAGACATACTATACCATGACTTTTGGGGAAAATTTTGGTCGACATACTATAGTATGACTTTTTAATCATATTTTGGAGGACATACTATACCATGACTTTTTGGTCAAATTTTGGAAGACATACTATAGTATGACTTTTTGGTCAAATTTTGGAAGACATACTATACCATGACTTTTTGGTCAAATTTTGATAGATTTTTGGTCAAATTTTGGACTACATACTTTACTTTGACTTTTTGGTCAAATTTTGGACGACATACTATACCATGACTTTTTGGTCAAATTTTGGAAGACATACTATACCATGACTTTTTGGTCAAATTTTGGACGACATACTATACCATGACTTTTTGGTCAAATTTTGGACGACATACTATACCATGACTTTTTGGTCAAATTTTGGACGACATACTATACCATGACTTTTTGGTCAAATTTTGGACGACATACTATAGTATGACTTTTTGGTCAAATTTTGGACGACATACTATACCATGACTTTTTGGTCAAATTTTGGACGACATACTATACCATGACTTTTTGGTCAAATTTTGGACGACATACTATAGTATGACTTTTTGGTCATATTTTGGAGGACATACTATACTATGACTTTTTGGTCAAATTTTGGAAGACATACTATACCATGACTTTTTGGTCAAATTTTGGAAGACATACTATAGTATGACTTTTTGGTCAAATTTTGGACGACATACTATACCATGACTTTTTGGTCAAATTTTGGAAGACATACTATACCATGACTTTTTGGTCAAATTTTGGACGACATACTATACCATGACTTTTTGGTCAAATTTTGGAAGACATACTATAGTATGACCTTTTGGTCAAATTTTGGACTACATACTTTACTTTGACTTTTTGGTCAAATTTTGGACGACATACTATACCATGACTTTTTGGTCAAATTTTGGAAGACATACTATAGTATGACTTTTTGGTCAAATTTTGGAAGACATACTATACCATGACTTTTTGGTCAAATTTTGGAAGACATAATATAGTATGACTTTTTGGTCAAATTTTGGACGATATACTATACCATGACTTTTTGGTCAAATTTTGATAGACATACTATAGTATGACTTTTTGGTCAAATTTTGGACTACATACTTTACTTTGACTTTTTGGTCAAATTTTGGACGACATACTATACCATGACTTTTTGGTCAAATTTTGGAAGACATAATATATTATGACTTTTTGGTCAAATTTTGGACGATATACTATACCATGACTTTTTGGTCAAATTTTGATAGACATACTATAGTATGACTTTTTGGTCAAATTTTGGACTACATACTTTACTTTGACTTTTTGGTCAAATTTTGGACGACATACTATACCATGACTTTTTGGTCATATTTTGGACGACATAATATAGTATGACTTTTTGGTCATATTTTGGACGACATACTATACCATGACTTTTTGGTCATATTTTGGACGACATAATATAGTATGACTTTTTGGTCATATTTTGGACGACATACTATACTATGACTTTTTGGTCAAATTTTGGAAGACATACTATACCATGACTTTTGGTCAAATTTTGGAAGACATACTATAGTATGACTTTTTGGTAAAATTTTGGAAGACATACTATACCATGACTTTTGGGGAAAATTTTGGTCGACATACTATAGTATGACTTTTTAATCATATTTTGGAGGACATACTATACCATGACTTTTTGGTCAAATTTTGGAAGACATACTATAGTATGACTTTTTGGTCAAATTTTGGAAGACATACTATACCATGACTTTTTGGTCAAATTTTGATAGATTTTTGGTCAAATTTTGGACTACATACTTTACTTTGACTTTTTGGTCAAATTTTGGACGACATACTATACCATGACTTTTTGGTCAAATTTTGGAAGACATACTATAGTATGACTTTTTGGTCAAATTTTGGACGACATACTATACCATGACTTTTTGGTCAAATTTTGGACGACATACTATACCATGACTTTTTGGTCAAATTTTGGACGACATACTATAGTATGACTTTTTGGTCATATTTTGGAGGACATACTATACTATGACTTTTTGGTCAAATTTTGGAAGACATACTATACCATGACTTTTTGGTCAAATTTTGGAAGACATACTATAGTATAACTTTTTGGTCAAATTTTGGACGACATACTATACCATGACTTTTTGGTCAAATTTTGGAAGACATACTATACCATGACTTTTTGGTCAAATTTTGGACGACATACTATACCATGACTTTTTGGTCAAATTTTGGAAGACATACTATAGTATGACCTTTTGGTCAAATTTTGGACTACATACTTTACTTTGACTTTTTGGTCAAATTTTGGACGACATACTATACCATGACTTTTTGGTCAAATTTTGGAAGACATACTATAGTATGACTTTTTGGTCAAATTTTGGAAGACATACTATACCATGACTTTTTGGTCAAATTTTGGAAGACATAATATAGTATGACTTTTTGGTCAAATTTTGGACGATATACTATACCATGACTTTTTGGTCAAATTTTGATAGACATACTATAGTATGACTTTTTGGTCAAATTTTGGACTACATACTTTACTTTGACTTTTTGGTCAAATTTTGGACGACATACTATACCATGACTTTTTGGTCATATTTTGGACGAAATAATATAGTATGACTTTTTGGTCATATTTTGGACGACATACTATACTATGACTTTTTGGTCAAATTTTGGAAGACATACTATAGTATGACTTTTTGGTAAAATTTTGGAAGACATACTATACCATGACTTTTGCGGAAAATTTTGGTCGACATACTATAGTATGACTTTTTAATCATATTTTGGAGGACATACTATACCATGACTTTTTGGTCAAATTTTGGAAGACATACTATAGTATGACTTTTTGGTCAAATTTTGGAAGACATACTATACCATGACTTTTTGGTCAAATTTTGATAGATTTTTGGTCAAATTTTGGACTACATACTTTACTTTGACTTTTTGGTCAAATTTTGGACGACATACTATACCATGACTTTTTGGTCAAATTTTGGAAGACATACTATAGTATGACTTTTTGGTCAAATTTTGGACGACATACTATACCATGACTTTTTGGTCAAATTTTGGACGACATACTATACCATGACTTTTTGGTCAGATTTTGGAAGACATACTATAGTATGACTTTTTGGTCAAATTTTGGACGACATACTATACCATGACTTTTTGGTCAAATTTTGGAAGACATACTATACCATGACTTTTTGGTCAAATTTTGGACGACATACTATACCATGACTTTTTGGTCAAATTTTGGAAGACATACTATAGTATGACCTTTTGGTCAAATTTTGGACTACATACTTTACTTTGACTTTTTGGTCAAATTTTGGACGACATACTATACCATGACTTTTTGGTCAAATTTTGGAAGACATACTATAGTATGACTTTTTGGTCAAATTTTGGAAGACATACTATACCATGACTTTTTGGTCAAATTTTGGAAGACATAATATAGTATGACTTTTTGGTCAAATTTTGGACGATATACTATACCATGACTTTTTGGTCAAATTTTGATAGACATACTATAGTATGACTTTTTGGTCAAATTTTGGACTACATACTTTACTTTGACTTTTTGGTCAAATTTTGGACGACATACTATACCATGACTTTTTGGTCATATTTTGGACGAAATAATATAGTATGACTTTTTGGTCATATTTTGGACGACATACTATACTATGACTTTTTGGTCAAATTTTGGAAGACATACTATAGTATGACTTTTTGGTAAAATTTTGGAAGACATACTATACCATGACTTTTGCGGAAAATTTTGGTCGACATACTATAGTATGACTTTTTAATCATATTTTGGAGGACATACTATACCATGACTTTTTGGTCAAATTTTGGAAGACATACTATAGTATGACTTTTTGGTCAAATTTTGGAAGACATACTATACCATGACTTTTTGGTCAAATTTTGATAGATTTTTGGTCAAATTTTGGACTACATACTTTACTTTGACTTTTTGGTCAAATTTTGGACGACATACTATACCATGACTTTTTGGTCAAATTTTGGAAGACATACTATAGTATGACTTTTTGGTCAAATTTTGGACGACATACTATACCATGACTTTTTGGTCAAATTTTGGACGACATACTATACCATGACTTTTTGGTCAGATTTTGGAAGACATACTATAGTATGACTTTTTGGTCAAATTTTGGACTACATACTTTACTTTGACTTTTTGGTCAAATTTTGGACGACATACTATACCATGACTTTTTGGTCAAATTTTGATAGACATACTATAGTATGACTTTTTGGTCAAATTTTGGACGACATACTATAGTATGACTTTTTGGTCATATTTTGGACGACATGCTATACCATGACTTTTTGGTCAAATTTTGATAGACATACTATAGTATGAGTTTTTGGTCAAATTTTGGACTACATACTTTACTTTGACTTTTTGGTCAAATTTTGGACGACATACTATACCATGACTTTTTGGTCAAATTTTGATAGACATACTATAGTATGACTTTTTGGTCAAATTTTGGACGACATACTTTACCATGACATTTTGGTCAAATTTTGGACGACATACTATGACATTTTGGTCAAATTTTGGACTACATACTATAGTATGACTTTTTGATCAAATTTTGGATGAAGGATTTCTTACAACAATGAAAAATGGTCCAATAAAATTCATATCTAAACTTTGGAAAGATATGGGACACCTGGGCAATTTAAGACCTATAACCCTTTTAAATATAGATTATAACCTTTTTCAAGTCAGTGTTGCCAGCAAGATTAAAATCAGGCATATCAAAGATCTTCTCAAAGAAATATCCATCCACAACAACATTCGCTTGGTTCAGGACCTCAATGATGATGTTGATTTAATAGATGATGATGATTTTATGCTATTTTTGGATTTCTATAAAGCATTTGACTCTGTTGAACATAATTTTATCTTAGATACACTGAAGCACTGATTGTTCTTAAAGAATAAACTCATGAGTAACTATCTGCCTTCCACCAACAAGTGCTTTCACACTGGAAACTGATTTAGAAGCAGAAGAAAATCTATATTTATGGAAAACTGTATGAGGAATCAAAACTGGTCAGTCATGCGTCTGATGGATAGAAATGGCAAGATACTGAAACTACATGAATTTAATCATACGTATAACTTAGATTGTTCTGTTAAAGATTATGTCAAGGTAATGCAAAATATTCCAACAGTACTCATTCAGATGATCAAGAATAATAGATAGATGATGTCAGATGTCAGACAAAAAAATCCAATAATATATTTCTGAGGCAGTCCTTGGTAAAAACAATGTACCCTGGGACACATTATTATTCTCCAGAATTATAAGAAATCTGAAATTCGGGCTTTGAGAACAAAATTCTTGAAATTACCAATTCCCGCTAAATATGAAGAAATACATTTTAAAACTATGAATGAGATTTACCCATCTAATGAATTCATTAGAGCAATATTTAAATTTGAAGTGGAAAACTGTTATTTATGTAAAACAAATGTAGAAACTGTTACACGATCCAAATCCTGTGGAAATCCTTATATGATTGGTTGATAGAAATCCATAATTGTAGATTGAAAACTAAATTCACAAAATAATTCTTATGACCATACATAAATGTCGACTTTCGGTGTGGAATGCTTAGGAAAATGATTTGTATAAAGAATGTACAAAATGTCCCAATTTAATTTAACCCCTTGCTAAGTTTCCTTTTGTATACCGCTCAACATGCAACGTGCATTCTCTTCTTATGTTTTACTTATTTTATTCTATTTTCTTTTCAATTCTTAAATATTTATCTTTCTATAATATATCTGTATTTGTTGTAAGTGATTAACAGGATTCATTAGGAGGTATGAACATGATTTTGAGTTTAATAATTGTTACATACCAAGAGTTTGTCACTGCAAAATGTTTTTGATACTATGTTCAATAAAGCATTTTTGAAAAAAAAATGATAGCTGATGATATGATAAATGATAAATGATGTGGCACAATGAGATGACTGATTTTGACTGTTTTGCATCACCAGAAAATGTCGAAATAGCAGCCCGAGATTTGTTATATTCCTATAAAAGGATAAATACGCTTTTTTTAAACCTACACATTTTTTTTCTTCATTTAACCAGTCACTTATGTGTATGTGGACTTGGATTAAGGTTAAAAACACAGCCAGGATCTCTTTGAAAGACAATTCTACTGTAGCAGTAGACATTTACCTGCAGGCCCCCCTGGCTCTCGAGCTTTAGTAGGACCATGATGCTCAGAGACGCGAGGTGACAGTCCGTCCACTTCCTGGAAAGCGCTGCTTTGTTTACCCCACATATGGTGGATCTGCATCGCTGCTTCGCGTTCTGCCACTAGATCCAGGTCCTGCTGGGCCAGGTGAGCCCTCAGCTGCCTGATCTCAAACTGAAAGCAAAGAGGAGACGATGGGAAACAAAGTCATGTTTTCCTTTATGTTATTCAGTTCAGAAACACATACAATCTAATCTCAAACTGTTTATTTTACCTGATAGATCATCCACTTATGTTAAAACATAACAATATGCATATGCAATATTTGCATTAAGGGCATCATAGCTGACCATTGCATATACAGTAAAGTGTGCTTATGGGTATGTGATAGTAGGAAAAATATTATATCTAATAATAATGATAGGTGGTACTATTCTGGTACACATATTTTAAGACTATATGAGTGAATAATAGCCCATTCTCATCCTGTTTTGTACTCTGCTGCCCTCTGTTGGTTGAATTCAGTTAATTTTTTTTTTACTTATGTGAGAGATGAGAGGACATACTGCCTGTTCCTGACAGATCTGAGTGAGACGGTCAAGCTGTTCATCCCTCACGGCCTTGGCCTTCTCGTACTGTTGGATCTCCAGCTCCATCTCCACCTTCACTTGCAGCACATATGCTAGAAAGACAGGACATAATATTGTCAGTTAATTTCTCAAAAAACACACATTGGATAGTTGTTTATTCTAATTTGAAATAAATACTACGCTGACTTATTTATACATCTTATACACAGTGGATTTTCTAGGTTATACCACACAGTTATCTATATAAATAAAGCCTGCGTATATCTAGGACTAACACACTGTAACATACCAGGTGAACACAATGGCATTGCTGTGGTTCAGTTTTGAGCTGAAATTCTCTTTGAAAAGATGAAGTCAGTATTTTTGCAGTGCTGTACTAGATGGTGTTTTTAATGTGTCAACATATTTGGGGCAGCTTCTGCAGAGGCGCTGTGTTATACTGAAAAATAAACACCAGGGGGGGCAACAATGCTACATAAGCAGTTTTTTTTTTTTTCCTTACAGTGAATAAAATGATTTCTTAAATGTGCACCTATGTTTAAAAACAAATCAAGTGGAAGCTATTGTGTGAGATCCACAGGTTTATGACAACACATGTTGTCCTGCTTTTGTGTTTTTTTAATGACTCGAGCTCAAGACCGGACTTAACAAACTACCACAAAGCGCAGACTGCAGTATCCATCTCTGTGACCTGACAGTAAAGGACAGGACACAGGGGACGACGGCCCCTCCCATCCTCACCATCGATGATCCTCTTCACCCTCCAGATGCGCAGTGTGATGATGAGACCAATAGCGTCCCAGGGGCTGCTGGGGCCGTTGGCCACAGTGGAGGCCACCATGGGGGCCAGAGAGAGGACGATGACAGCTCCATCAAACACCTGAGCAAAATACACACGGACCAGATTACCTGGTGTGTCTGCAGCTTTGCACTGTTCCCGCATCGAGGTATGACATTGAGTGAATGACACTGCAGTGAGAGTCAGGACTAATGGGACCCATGGGAGCTTACCTCTACTTTGTTCTCGATGTAATCCCATATCCCCAACACCACGATCCTGAACACAGTCTGATCCAGACCAGGGGGACAGAAATGGAGACGGAGCATGTTAGTCTCAAGGTAAGACTGAAGAAAACAAGGGCATTTTTTAAAACCAAGAGAGACTGGCTGATGGCGGCAGGGGAGCAGAGGGGAGTATAAATGCCATTTGCAGTTGTGATTCAGATCTCTTTTGTCCCTCCACTGGTAATTAATCAATGACACCAAATTCAAACACAACACAGATGGTAAGATATGTGTTATATTACAGACACCACATTTGGTTCCTCGTGCTGACTCAGCAGGGGCCGCAGAGGGCAAACGACTCCCTCCTTTTCTCTCGGTTACTCTCCTGCTATTCCCTAACCCCCATTCTCATTTCAGACAGTCAAGGTTGCGGTAGCCAGCCTATTGCCGTTTTCCACTGTTTCAATTTAACACCGAGAACTCGCTTTTATTGATAAGTGAAGACTGGGGGAGAAAAAAAAAAAAAAAGTTAGCCGTGTTGTGATCGAGTGCAGGGAACGCAGACAAATGTGGCTGGCAGAAAAGAAAATGGTAATCAATACAAGCACACCTGAGGCTCCAAAATAATTTAAAACTAGTGGCACAGCTTCATCTGCATCTGAGTATTTTTGTTGTGGATCAATGGAATAACCCGAGGAGGACCAACTGTGCCAACATTCACGTAGCAGTATACAGTCTATGCTATTCGCTGTGTATAAGTTCACCTTCACTAAAGGAAATCAAAACATGTGGTGGAGTGGGGCATATTTAAGTGTAATTATTATTAAATAGCATTAACGGAATGCCAACTGCATCACCTGTTAGACTCACCTCGGTGAAGAAGACGGACAGGATAGCCAGGCTGATCCAGTGGATGATGCTGGCAAACTGGAATGCGTTATTAACTGTGGGAATGAAACAGATTCACTGGTTAGGTTCTTTTTTTATGTCACAGAGAAAGATAGATGCTGTATATACGCTGGTGTTGATATGGCAGAATATCGTCAGGCACACTTTGTGTATAATGCCAGGCAAATGCTGTGATGGTAGTCTTAGACACACATCACCTAAGGTGTGGTGTGAGGTAAAGCCAGTCGGTGGCAGCAGAGGTCAATTGACATGATGCAGCACGTAATTAACCTTAGAACACAGAGCATAAGATATGTGCAATGTAGAGTGTCTATTGTCCTCACCAACTATGTGAACACACCTAAACAAAAATTAAAGGCGCCATATGTAAGAATGTGGCCAAAAACGGTTACTACATTCAAATTCAAAATACAAAGGTTTTTTAGATTTCATTTTTTGATGCAACTGGCAGCTGAGACTCTTCTGACTGCAATGATTGGTAGACGGCAGTAGGTTTTGTCTGTACTGTTGTTGGTGGTGAGTTCAGTTTGTTATATGAACATTATTCCTGAGTCTCTGTGACATATTAGGAGGATTTTATGGAGAGTTTAGCTTTAGATTTATTACATAATGCACCTATAAACTCTAAAATTAGATTTCATTTGTGAAATGTGGATATAATACACAGTTCAAAGTTTGCTTGGCTTGTATTTAATGAACATAAACAAAATAAAAACGGTCTAATTTGTGACTTATGCAAAATTAACGCTATTCCCAGTTCAAAATAATAAAAAAGTGATATAAGATGAATCATATATTTGACTCAACAACAACATAAGACGACGAAAAATGCATTTTGTAAAAGCCTGAAGGTGTGACCTGCAAACACGCCCTGAGGATGTCCATATAAGGAGTTGTGTATCATTCCCACAGCAATATACCAAGGGTAATAGTTAATTCTGTGTAGGATATGATCATTATTCAAAAATAACAAATCCCTGCTTTTCATGGTGTTGGAAAAATATAAACAGACATGAACTAACATCTTTAAAAGCACAAATTTGTCAAATACTACATGTATCTGAATCTTCCTGTCTATTCCTCAAGCTAATAGTTAGCAGCCTCAAACACCACTTGGCTGTCAGATGAGTAAATTTCTCGTCACGCACCAGCTCTCCCTGCCATCTGTCTTTGTTTGCCGTGTTCACTGATCTGTCCATCAGTCCATTCATCTTCCTCCCATCGTCCCCGCACTCGTGCACCGGCCAACT
The DNA here is from genome assembly GCF_963457635.1 of Microchirus variegatus. Taxonomy (NCBI): domain Eukaryota; kingdom Metazoa; phylum Chordata; class Actinopteri; order Pleuronectiformes; family Soleidae; genus Microchirus; species Microchirus variegatus. The sequence goes on along the minus strand of NC_139809.1, from coordinate 4,860,163 downwards.
CTGCATTGCCCGATGTCTTTGTCCACTAATCTCCCTTCGCAGTGTCAGTTTGTCCCAGAGGAACGAAGCCAAGACTCAAAAGCATTCAGATACAGTAGTGAGCGACATTGTTCTTCATTCAGCTCTCTGACATCGCACATGTCACAACCTCTGGACTTTAGACGTATGATAGATGAGGATGTTTCCACCGAGCCTGCGCTGGGTGCGACATGGGGTCACACCGGTGTTGAGACCACCGGGGGTTTCGTGTTTCGCTGAGGAATACTAATGAGAGGGTTATATTCCCCAGGCCATGACCGATCTCAGTCTCACATGATCAGTGATACACGCAGATGTATAGACGGGGTTAACAGATAATGTTTACAATCCTCTGCACGTTTAAAAAAAAAAAAAAAAAAAGTCAAATATTCTTGTATAGTCAAGTATGACCTTTTTAGCACCCCACTGTAAATACAACATTCACAGACTGCTAATACGAGGAAATGAATATGGCTATGTGTGTTGGATGTATTGATAGATTGACTTGTCATTAAAAGTCCAATGACTAAAAATGAGGAAGATTGATTATTGGCGAGACAAACTGAGGACTCCTCTGCTCACATATCCCGTTTCCAAGCAGATCAGGGAACCCAGAGAGGATCTTAAGCTCAGAAAACTTTCCTTGTTCATTAAGTACATATGAAAGGCTTATATTATATTCTCCAAACACACACATTTTTATTTAAAGTGATTAGATTCTGAATCTCTGCCAATAAACACATCTAAATATCGCACATTGGTCCTTTAAAGGGTAAAAAAAAAACAATAATAAGCCAAATGGGTCAATTGTTGATATTTTTGAGAACAGTGACCTCATTTTCAGATGTGGTACTTCACACATTAACTTGGTTGTGTGAATGTAAGAGAGACATTTTCTCAACTTTTGCCAGGACCATGATAGATGTATATGTGAGAAAAGCATTACCAAGTGCAGTTAAATGTTATTTCCTTATCCACATTGTGAAAAAAAAAAAGATGTAATCCACTTTACTGCTGTAACCTCTTTAAAAAAAAAACAGCTCTTGTGCTAATTAAGAGTCTTGAGAAGCCGTTCCTTTGTGTCGGGTCTTTATTTGTAGTCTGTACACTGACCCAGTGCCTTTGTGTAATAATTAGTAAACAACTGTGCTGAGTGGTCTACTTTCCAAGAGTGGAGTGCAGACGAGTGGAACAAACTCCCCAAACCACAACTGTATCATTCTTTCGATTGTCACTTTCGTTTGCTGTAACTCACATTGCAAGAGCTTGGTGTCTATGAGCAGCTCCAGCATCAGCAGCAGCACCACCAGGATGACACAAGCCACCAGGAAACAGTTGAAGCCCGCTGACAGCAGACACACCTGCCACAGCGCCGCTCTTCTCCCACAGCATGGCTTCAGCCAGTTTGACCTGAGTGTTGGGAAGAGGGAGGGAGGGAGGGAGGGAGGGAGGGGTTCAGAGACACAGAGAAGGCGGTTAGAAGAGCTGAGGGTATGAAGATAAATGGTAGGTCGTGTTGTGGCGTTACTTTAATATGTAATGCTGTTACATAGAGCACATCTGACAGCCGGCCAACAAGGGCAAATCAATAAAACACAAGCAGCGTCACACATCGTATAGGGCATGTTTTTTTTTTTTACAGCAGAGGGCGATTATTCTGCATGCAAATGACACAAATGTAGAGAATATGATAAAAAAAAAAAAAACACCCATAACTTTAACACATACATACCAATATTGGCACAGAGATGTATGAGGTAATTATGTGCACGTGATTTTTTTTACCCTTCCCTCATCTCATCTCAAAACTAATGACTCATGCCTTCATTTGTCTTTTTTAACAGCCCTCGTCTTACATATCACCACTAGGTTGTGTAATCGACTCCAACAAGCCATCCCTTTGTTTGTGCCTATTTTGGGATACAGATTACACGACATGTGTTTTAATCCACATTCATGCATGGGGGGGGGGGGGGGGGGGCATCAGAACATAATAATACACTGTATATTATGGCACCAAGAGATTAAACAATATCAGCCATGGATGACGTGGCCCCACATACTCTTAAAGACAATGAAGTGTTAATTTTGTCAAAGTTTTTCCAATAATTGGAAATTGGAGTGTCACCTGCTTAATTCACCTTCCTGCTGCTTGACTGAGTGACAGGACAAAGTCCTTGTTCGGAAAACTGGTTAGCTGACTGCCTGGTTGAAAGCCAACATTGTGGCTTGACAGTTGCTTTTTTCATGTTTGAACCTGAGTTTTTTTTTTTTTTTTTTTACTGGAGTGACTAGTTACAGGTTGGCTGCAAGACACTGGGATTCAGTCACATACCTTTAGAAAGAAGAATGCCCAGTGACAATACCGTCGCTGATTTACGGTCACTCTCCTGTATTGCGCTGGTTGTTCCGAGACCACGAGAGTGAAGCAAATGACTGACAGAGATTTGGATGGTTCATAATTTCTGTTCCCAGAATCGGTGCCTTATTCATTCTGTCCTTCCCGACAGTGGTTCAGCAGCCAATACTTATACATCTCTCTCCACGTTGCAATATATATTCCATTAGTTTGGAGTGTGCCCGTGTCCCGGTGTGCTTGCTCTTTGTCCAGGTGCAATGTGCCTTAAAATGAGAGTGCCAAACCTGCCTCAAATCCATTCCTGCTCTCTGCAGCAAATTCCACTTATCAGAAACGGTGACTGCCAATGACTCTTGGGGATTTATGACCAATAAATAATGACAACTTTCCAGATGCAAAAAAAGGTGTGTGTAACTGTCTGTGTGTGTGTGAGAGAGATATATGTTCCAGGTATTACTCATGTTGTGGGGACCTACATCTGTATACAGTCATATTACGGGGATGCAACTTCCTTATGGGGTACATAAAGCAAGTCCTCATAATGTAAATTATTGCATTTTAATGTAAAGACATGTCGAATGAATGTAAGTTACTGTAATGCCATAGAAACCAGACTCTGTGCGTGTGTGTGTGTGTTAAGAGTAAAGGTACTTTCTCCGAGGCAACACAGAGAAAAAGGCAGTATATGTTCCTTAGAAAATCAGCAGCTATCCGTTGTCATCTGTCCCCCAAAGGATGAACGCTACAGGCAAACTTTGTCAGATGACAAGAGCGGACGCAATCTATTCGACTCTCTCCTCTTGCTCAGAATGAAGGTGGCAAACGCTGAAAGAAGAGCAGAGTGCAGTCGGTTCAAAGGCACTGGAACTCGTCCAAAACTGGAGCCGAGGAGAGGAAGGATGGAGAGTTGGAGGAAGAGGAATGAAAAAAGATAGAGCCGGGGACGATGCTGATTGAGTTTAATCATGTTTCCTGCTTGTTAACTTATTAGGCCATGAACACTATCCAGTGCAAGGAGCCCATTGTTTTTCAATGCTCTATTTGTTATTCTTCTTATTTGGTGTAGTTGCAGAGCAACATGAATAAATAATCAGGGGGGTGGAGCAGATCTCCTGTGATCTATATACTTGTGAAAAAATGGGAGAATTCTATTAACATTTATTTATGTAAAAAAAAAGAAAAGTTGTCCTGTTTATAACTAATGGTCTCTTGTTTCGTGGCCAGTTGGAAAGCACAATGAAACATTTAATGAGAACCATTTTCAGTAGAAATCATGGCAAAACTACACTGCCAGTCCTTAAAAAGAAGGCAATTTATTATTTTTTTTGGGCAATGTCACAGTCATTTCAATCGGTGGTACTGTTTTTGTTTGCCAGGATCTTGTATTGATGATGCGAGAGTTGGACGACTGTGTTAACAAGGTCCAGGACATCCAAAATAATATCCTCAACGGGGTTAAGATTTGGATTCAACCCATCTATCCATCATCTACCGCCTTATCCTGCACCGGAGGGTCGTGGGGGGGTGCTGTGCCTATCTCAGCTGACATAGGGCATGATTTTGGACTGTGGGAGGAAGACGGAGAACCCCGAAGAAATCACACACACACACAGGGAGAACATGTAAACTCCAACCGTGGGCCCTGGACTCGACCTATGTGAGAAAATGATGTCGGATGCTCCATTTGAGCTTGATGAATCCTGGCATTGTCATCTTGGAATATGGTAAAAAAAACCCTGGTCATTCAGTTTATTTAGGTGGGTAGATAGATAGATTAGACTTCCCTTCCTATGCCAACTGTGCTGGAGAACACTCATAGCCTTCAGTTAGAATCAAATCTCAAGTTATTTTGTTTTGTCCATTGTGGGCAATAGTAAAACACGGTGGTCCAAAATGGTAGTTGAGTAATTGAGTTATCCTCTGAGGTGGGGAAAAAAAAAAGATTGGTGATTGTGCTGAGTGGTGTCATTCTGCAGGAGGAGCTGGACCTTTCCATCTTTCATCAAGGTCAGCAGAGAGGCTGGAGCTCTGCCACACTGTGTCGATGCTCTCCCAGAGGCTAACTGGTGCATTCAGTCCTCTGTACCAGCCAATACCAACAGATTAGGGAGCTCAACACCTGGGGTGGCAAAGAGGCAGCGGAGGGTAAAGGTATCATTAGCAGTTACCATAGAGACTTTCCTCCCAGCATTGATTTATTCCTCAAGGAGCAAAGTCAAACCCCATCTGCCTGTGTACGAGAGCCAGGGAAAAGAAACATTTACCTAATGGTACGCCATAACACGCAGTTACCACACATTTGTGGACCATTATTTAAAGGATGGAATGAGCTTGCGGACACACTCCAAGAGACACCTCACTTACCTTCGGCACTGAAACGCATTATTTAAACTCATACTGTGTGGAATCGCGATACATTTTGAACTGAAAATGTGTTAATTTAATAAACCTGTTCAAAACTGTCCAGAAGCAGAGTTAATGGCAGTGATGGATTACTCCAAGCTCAGGAAATTTGGTGGAAATCACTTTAAACCTGAAGTATTCATGAGGAAAGTGAGGCTGCTTCAGTGGTGAAGGAAGTCAAGGAGGAAAATCACCCCTCTCTCTCTCTCTCTCTCTCTCTCTCTCTCTCTCTCTCTCCCAGGGTTAGAGCTGGTTAGAATTCAATAGGCAATACCTCATGGGTTAATGCGCACACGACCAATCCCCCACACCCACACATACATAATGCTGTGGACAGGTTCATAAAGACATCAACAGGCCGCTACGGCGGAAAACGCACTGAAGGAAGATCGAAATTTAGCCAACAGCACAGCACAGCACAGCAGAGCAGAGAGAGGGATTAGATCAATAGTGGCCTGAGATGGAAGTGATGGCATGCTATACACGACACCAGCTTCCCGCCCGCGGCAGAATGACCAGAAATCAGGCTGAGTGACTGGCACGGACGAAAGTGTATCTGCTGGCTTTGTTGGGGCCCCCATTCACACTGCAGACGGGACACTGTGCTGGCTCCAGCCCCAGATAAGTAAGTCAGTGAAGTGGGGGGGGGGGGGGGGGAGCCTATCACGACAGAGCATCTCTTTCATTATAGTGTCTCCTGTAATTGAAAGAGGACAGAGTACAATGTAAACCCATTAGGTCCCGAGTTAAAAGGAAATTAATTCAGAGGGGGGGGGGGGGGGGTGGGTGCTCTTGTTTTTGTGTTTGTGAAAGAGTGAGCCCGGGAAAAAGGGTGATATTTTATTCAGAAGTAATAAGTCTGAAAGACTTGTCGGGGGGTATTGATTGTAACAGTCATGCGAGTAAACAACTACAAACACCTGACCTCTAACTGAAAACGCCTCGTAACGGAAAACATAAAATAACGTCTCTCTCTGAATGACGCGTGCTGCAAGTGCCAGTCCTCTAAATAATTGAGTGGAACTTTTGATTCATGTCTTGTTTTTTTCACAACAGAGCAACAATGCTCGATTGAAAACAAAACAAAAAAAACTACAGCACATTAAAGGCGTTCTTACGTCACCACTGACGGTTGGAATAATTATGGTGTTCTTTTCAGAAAGGTGTGCAAGGCTCACCTCAGGCGTGGGGAAACACTGATGCCACCGCCCGCCTCTTTGGCTGAAAACACCAAAGTTGCAGGCACATGTTTTTGAGCTTTACATCATAACCACTGAGAAACCTTTAGTAAATCTTATAAACCTTTTCAATTAAAGGTCACATAGAGTGGTCCTGTTGCACATATATGTGAGTTATGGAGGTCTACTTACATACATTAACTTGTTTTTATGGTCAAAAACCTCCTAGTTGCTGTAAACGAGTCGATAGAAATCTGTCTTTTCTGACGCTGTGCTCAGCCGCGATATTTCAGACATAAATCTCACACCCAGAAGACAGAGTGTGTTGTGATTGGCAAGCCAGCGTAGATTTTTTCAGCCAGCTTTTTTTCAGAGATTTCGCTGAGCACCGAGATTACAATAAAACATAGCGTTCTCATCAGTGGCTGAACTGTTGGTTTCGGAACTTCAGGGCTTCATAAACGAGGTAATGACGCAGATACACACTAAAGAACAGCGATAATTGGAACTTCCGGTCTAGGTCCGCTTTAACATCCGAAAAGGTGAGTGTCTAAAACACTTCATAATAAGTACACACTATTAAGCATTAGTTAAGCATTAATACATATTGAATTCATCATTTATAATGCATGAATACTCGTCAGTATGTAAACTGCTGGACACACAGAGAGAGGTGAGAGAGCAGTCCCTTGTAAGTCGATCAAATAGCTCTTTTGTTGGAGGTGGATGCTGATTGGCTGCTTGAGTACAGCAGCTATTTGGACACAGTAAAACATTTATAAATATGTTTATAAACTACATACTAAGTGAGTATTCATGTGCTATAAATGATGAATTCAATATATATTAAAGCTTAACTAATGCTAATAGCGTGTATTTATTATAACACGTTAACATTTTCATATTAATGATGAGTTTAAGATGCTATATTGTATTCCCTGTATCAGATATCGCATTGGATTTCAGTAAGAAATGTGTTTTGGACTGAATGTACAATATGTTCTTTGATGGGATAAAAGGCTAAGTCAGATACAAATCCTGCAGAATTTTGAAACCACTTTCCTTGACTCAGGTTTTCTGTCTCTCTGTCTCTCTCTCTTCTCAGGTTTTCTTTCTGTAGTGATAACTATGTAGCTCTGTGGTTCCACTCACTGGTGTAAACTTCAGCCAATTCACGACAATCTGCTGTACTCAGCAGGTTTGGGCAGAGGGGGAAAAAATGGACCACAACCGTGAGCCTGCAGGCTACTGAACAGCAAAGGTGTGGAGGACTCCGTCTCATTCAGGCTGTTCAAGGATACTATTGCACCTTAACTTACTTTGTAAAGTCAAAGAGACATTTCCTACATCGGTATATATGCATATATTTTTCACTCGACAGCTTCAGTTTTCTAGAGAAAAAACACATGCACCGTCCTCTTAGATCACATGACAATTGAGACAACTACCAGTTAAATTTTTCTTCCAGAAGCCTCTCCTGCATCACCGCAGCAGTCGTTTGTTATCGCGGCCAATAAAGGGAAAGAAGCCCTTAGAGAGGAGAACCAGCTAAGCAATATTTATGCTGAATAAAGTCAAATTATCATAGATAATCAATGGTACATTTCAGAGCTCCCACGTCTCATCGCAATTAATCTTTACTGGTCTCACACATGGGAAATTAGCAAACACTTTTCTGCACTAAATTAAGGGATCAAATGAAAAGGGGTCATCAGTTATGGTGCCAGTACATCTGACCGCATTCTCGTATCCCATCAACATTCCCCAAATCTTCCTAGACCATTCTACTCATGTCCGAACACGACCGGCTATTATCACAACAACAACTATAGCGTCCTTACGCCATGGTCGCAGCCAGCAGACGAGATTCAGGGCTGGTCTTTGCCAGAGAAATGGGCCACAGATACTCAGCAAATGGAGATGGATGGGGCTCCATGTGCAGAGCTGCAGACAAGCTGTCCCTGATAAATGGGTTTTCACCAGGACACTTGATCTCCCTCGCTCTCAGCCTAAAAAGCAATCTCGCACTTTGCATGTCTGTGAATATTAACAAACCCTCAAACCCGGCACTCAAATGTCATCTATTGTGTCGCACATGGTGCCAGGCAAGAGAGCCAATTTGATGGAGAGGACTGTTCCTCTGTGTGTTTGAAATAGAGTGTGTGTGTGTGTGTGTGTGTGTGTGTGTGTGTGTGTGTGTGTGTGTGTGTGTGTGTGTGTGTGTTCTTGTACTTGTGGCATACTGAGGACCAGTGAGGGTTTTTAACCAACAAAGTGAGGTCATTTTTACGGGGTGAGGACATTTTGGCCGGTCCTCACTTTGTTTTCATTGAAATCACTTCCTTAGGTTGCTATAACATGCTATACTCAATTTGTTAAAAATATATACAATTTCTATGTTGGACGACATAGTATAGTGTGAATTTTTTTTTTTTAATTTTGGACGAAAGATTTTGGGTCAAATTTATTTTTCAAATTTTGGACGACATAGTATAGTATGACGTTTTTGTCAAATTTTGGACCAAAAATTAAAAAAAAATAATAATAATAATCGAAAAAGTTTTCCAACCCTTTTTGCTCTGTGGCTCCACCTGCAGACATTTTATGGTACTGCAACCAGTAGTTCTTTATAGATGTCATTCATGAAGTAGATATTTGTAATTGTGTTGATTTATAAAGTGGAAATGCTGGTCCTCACTTTGTCAGCAACCCGGTCCTCAGTATGCAGCAAGTACAAGAATGTGTGTGTGTGTGTGGGTCTCTTTTCTCACACCCCTCAGCACAGAGCAGGTATGGTATGGCTCTGGTTCTAAATCCCCATGAAATATTGCTATTGACTGGGTTCTTCAGATTCGAATTGAACAGTCGAGATTTTTCTAATTATTCCATCTCGCTTCAACCTTGAGCGTTTTCAACCCCCGGCTTTGATTATGTGCATTCTGACATGCTGCTTTATTAGTTGTGCTGTGGAGAATGAAAAGTGGTGCGATAACTTCATTCCACGGGGGGGGGGGGGGATGTCTGAGCGCTACGTTGAGTAATGTAATCAATCCAGGTTGGTGTTGGCAAATCTAATATTATCTTACATGCTAGATTCCACCCAGCGTCGGAATCGGTTGAGCAACTGTGGCTGTTGCCGAGCAACGCGGCCCAAGGTTAATCCCGTACTACTGTCCAACATGGACAGATACAGGTGTGACATTCGTCGAATGGAGCCATTTCCTTGTGATCTGTCGGCTTTGTGAATGAAAGCACGGACGACGGTCGGCTGCTCCATTTGTCCATCCATCCATCCTTCTCTTTATCCCTCTCTAACTCCACTCTCCTCCAGTCAAAGTGGCAGGTTGACCCATATGAACCATCTGTCATTCCGGCAGTGCCTCATATACGGTACCTCTCAGTAAGGCAGATGGAGATCAACAGCATATGCTGCTGCTGCTGCTGCTGCTGCTGCGGCTGTGGACGGCGCGGCGGGCTGATATGGGGATGATAACCTATGACAAGGGAGGGACGTGAAGCCCAGTGTCTACACAGACTGTATCGCTACACTACACTGTTACTGCAACCATATTAAAACCCGTAAAACCTGGTTTCATTAATGTTTTCATTACTTTAACTGTCGTCTGATCCAAAAGGTCATCTGAAATGTGTGACAAGTGAATTCTGAAATGACTGTAGATGAGCGATCATGGCATACATGCAAATTGCGTCGTCGAGGGAAAGTAAAAAGGACCTTAAAAAAATAGATAGACACGCATAACCAGATCCGAAAAACAGTCAACTTGCTTATACTAAACCCCGCCTTTCGCCCTATGTCAGCTGGGCTCATGCTTATATTTTAAACAATCACACAAAACCAGATGATTGTTTGAAAAAACGTCTGTTTACCTGCAGTACATACTGTCTACCGCTAGGGGTCTCTCAATTCAAATAATAACACAATACCTAGTTTAGGGCAGCTTGTTTTATGGGAATTGTTGTGTTTTTGTCTCATTTGTTCTCCTGGATTTTCGCGCTTTACAGGGAGAGCTTTAGCGGCGGAAACATGCACCAAAAAAGCAAAAAGTAGTTTCAACTACACTCTTAGAAATAAGGGTTCCAAAAGTGTTCTTCGACAAGGGCTGAAGTTCTACCTGGAACCATTTGTTTTTCAAGGGTTCTTTCGGAACACTAATGCTTCCAGTAAGAACTATTTTGATCCAGAGAACCCTTTAAAACCCTCTTTCCTGAATAAAGGGTTTTAAAAGGGTTCTTGGTAACACTAAGGGTTCCAGGTGGAACCAAAAAGGGTTCTCCTATGAGGACAAGCCGAAGAACCTTATATGGTCCTACTTAACACTTTCATTTCTAAGAGTGTACACACAATGGGTCGCAGCAGAGACAGTAGTGGATGATGTTTAAAGGGGGACCAAATTAAACGGTCTGTTATCTTGAATAGACATGCAGATTTCTATGGATTTAAAGAGTGTTTGAAATAGTTTGAGGTTGGTAAGTACACGACTCAACAATAATGTACCTAATGCACAAATGTTGCATGTTATATCTTCAAATATCTGACTAATAGGGCTAAGGAAAATGATGACCGATGACCTGTCCAGTCCAGGCTGTATTGGCTACCATGACCCTAAAAGCATATGTGGTATAGGTACAAGGTGGATGAACATTAACATAGAAGTATGCACTTTAAAATGTAAAAGAGGGTCTTGTTGAACAGTTAGGACTTTTAAGTGACAACACAGGTAAGTCCTGAGTTTGTCTTCCAGCTATAGGCTGCTGCACACTTACTATCTGTCTTTTTCGTCTTCAGTGTTTTATGGTGTGTTTCCTCTGAACTGAACTCTGCAACCTGAAAGATTTAAGGATTTAAGGATGATGTCCCCCTTATTATTTGTCTCCAGTGCAGCTTTTAGGAGATGAAAAAAAAAGAAAAAAAAAACTGAGAGAAGACAGTAAATGTTCTCTGCACTGTGGGTATTTGGGAAGGAGAAGAAATGATGCAATGACGCAACATTACAGATATAAATACATTTGAACAATAAATATACAAATAAGATGAAATTACACCTTCTTTATTGTGGACTTTTCAGCAAGCTCTGGAGAAGATGGTACAATCTATAAATAATTTCACCCGGCTCACCTCTGTACAGAATCTGCATGTGCTGCGTGTGCCCCTTGTAGTCCACAAGAACATCCACCTCCTACATAATTGCCCACGTCTCCTCTAAAAAAGCCACGAGAAGCTGCCGTTGGAAGACTGAACGTGCATCTCTGCTGCGCATTCTTCTCTTTTTTTGTTTTTTTAAAGCAGTAAAAACAAAACCAAGGCGCCATCATCAAATATTTAGACTCAGTTCACAAGTTCAAGCCTTTCATTTTTTTCAATCTCTGGCCATTAAATCAATTGACCTTCACGCTTATTCTCACACCACATCCCTATAATAAAAAACCACAGTGACTGACCAGAAATATAAGACAAAACCTCCAACAACAAGTATTGAAAGACCTAATGAACTGGGCACAATCACAATCGAGGAAAGAGCATGACTTAAACGCGCAGGAATTTCAGGCATTTAAATGATAGTAGCTTCCACCGAAATCCACTCACATGCCACTGCAACCCCTGCAGCGAGGCGATGAATGTGGGCTTACATTCCTCTGCGCAGCTATTTACGAAGCGCTAAAATTATCCCACAGTATGTATCCATAGTGTCCATGAACAAGGTAAAAAAAAAAAAACAGTTTACACAGCCGAACAGAACGACACAGCTACCTCACTTCCCTGCTCCGTTCTTAGGGCCTGTGATAGTTTTGGTTAATCCGAACTCTTTTACGGCGTCTCACCTTGGCGTCATTCCTCTGATCGTATACACATGAGTCACTCAAGGAACCAGACCGTGTGACAATAAACGATAAACAATGCGAGAAAGCCCTATGATGGGAAATCAGGAATTCTAATCTATAACACTCACTGAGCGTACTGTAACACTGCGTGGATGACAGATCGTGCATTGTTAAATCATTATTATGCTAAATGTGTCTAAGCTTCACTGGCTCTTAGTGGAAGAAAGTTTCTCTGATCGCAATGAATTACTTTTTTTAGTTTGTAACTTGCGGTGGTGATGTTATTATTCTGCCTCTGTTTCATCTTTGTGAACAGAACAGCTGTGTCATTTTTCGTCTGAAAACAAGCAATACTATCAGACCTGACCTGAGGGAGCGTGTGTGTCTGTATACAGCAGTAGCGCAGTAGTAGGTGTGGGTAACTTTTGTGCGCACGTCTTTGTGTTTTTCAGTCGTACTACATCCTGTTTGCAGCCATCTACCTTTATGGGCTCCATATTGCTGCTGCCTCCAACTGTCTTGACATAAAACTAATCACTTCCTCTGTGCAGCGTGGGAATGTCGCCAGGCAACACGAGATCTAAACGCCACTATTCTGAGAAATATGGCACGCAGTGTGGAGCTGGTCAGAACTGCATGGAGTTTGCATGTTCTCCCTGTGTGTGTGTGTGTGGGTTTTCTCCAGGTTCTCCAGCTTCCTCCCCACAGTCCAAAAATATGCAGATTTTGGGATTAGGCAAATTAGACACTCTAAATTGGTGTGTGAGAGTGGATGGTTGCTTGTCTCTATGTGTCCCTGTGATAGACTGGTTATTTGTATGGAAGTAAATCTGTGCCATCTGAGTTTGAATTCGAATTTCTAACACTGAATTTTTTTTTCATCGAAATTAGACTTTGAAGTTTTTTTTTTGACATTGATTTTTTTTCAACGTTGAAATAAATTCAGTGTAAAAAAATTCAATGTGTCAAAAAATTCAGTGTAAAAAAATTCAGTGTTAAAAAATTCAGTTGCAAAAAATTCAGTCTCAAAAAATTCACTTGCAAAAATTCAGTCGCAAAAAATTCACTTGCAAAAACGTCAGTTAATATCCGGGTCACCAGAGAGAAGCAATCGATCCCTGTCTCAATTCATCCAAGTATAATTTAAGTATATATATATATTTAAGCAGGGATCGATTGCTTCTCTCTGGTGACCTGGATATTAACTGACGTTTTTGCAAGTTAATTTTTTGCGACTGAATTTTCTGAGACATCGAATTTTTTGCAACTGAATTTTTTGAGACATTTAATTTTTTTACACTGAATTTATTTCAACGTTGAAAAAAAATCAATGGGAAAAAAAAACAGTGCTTGAAATTTGGTGGTTTTTAAAATTCAAAGTCTAATTTCGATGCAAAAAAATTCAGTGTTAGAAATTCGAATTCAAACTCAGATGGCACAGATTTACTTCCATAGATATGTCCAGGTTGTACCTCGCCTTTCGCCCTATCTCAGCGGGGATTGGCACCACCTTCGTGTGGAGGGTTAAAGCGGTAGAAGATGGATGCATTTGTCAATGTTTTGAATGCAAAGACATTTGTTAATACTTAAAATTCACGCATCACAGCTTTAAATTGAACTGCCAGCGACATATCTTGGCAGTGCGTGACTTTTCCACTGCGCAAATGCCAAATCCCGGTGGACCAGGGCGTCGTACGGTGCCATATGAGTGCACCCACTGTGATGATAATATTTGCGGGGCTGCCAGACCCTGCCGTCTGCTACGTGTATGTGTTTCCTGTTCTTTTTTTTCTTTTTTTTGAGCAAAAGACAGGTTGATGAGAGAGCGAGAGAGAGAGAGGGTGTTTGGGACATGGACCGATCTGTCCCTGCCCTCTGTCCCACAGAGACATTGGTCGGGCCTGGCTGTCACACCGGGTGCATGGATGGCAAAATGCCGGATATTCTAATTCAAGCTTATGCTGTTTGTCGACTTTCTAAGTATGATGCCCAGCGTCTTGGCCGAGCCGAGGGGATGTGAGTCATGCTGTGCTGAGCTGCAAGCCGTGGACTGTAGGTGCACGAGGAGGGGTGTGTCCTGTCCTGAGAGTCATGGGCCTGCAGCACGCAGATATGATGATAACAAAACAACACAAACACAGGACAGGCAGACCTCATGACTCGAAAAAGAACACTGCCATGAGGTCCCTGAATCAAACCAACATTACAAACAGAAGCTTGTCTGGTAGCGAGAAATTGCCGTCACTGACCTGAAATGCACACATCAATCGAGGCATCGTCCATTTAAAATGGTGACACTAATACATTTATCACCGAATATCCCCGAGTCCCAGACTTTACTATAAAACGAGGAGTGATTCAATACGTCAAGTGTAATTACCATGTGCAATAAAGGCGAAATACAGAGAGCAACAGCAGAGCTATTCTCTGCCAGGGTAGATTATAGATTGTGCTAATTGCAATTCTGCCTTAATTATGGACGTAGTGCTTTCAAGCAACATGTCTCAGACGCCACATCTCTAATATCTTTGTTGCTGCGGTGGCCAGCGAAAGCCAATATATCTAATTACATCCCTGCCTTTGTAGTTTACAAATTATTCAAAGAAATGTCATTGATTATCATTCAACTAACTTGTTTACAGCGTCCTAAAAAATCTTTACATTTTCACATGTTGTCAAGTGAACATAGGAAATATATAGGGAGGCCTTGGAGTGAATTTATGCGACGACTCACCCGTCTCTGTTGTCCTCCTCGTCTGGATTCGAGATGAGCTGGGAACCAGCGAGGGATATATCCAGGGCAGCCAGAGGCAAGTCTCTGTAAGCAAAGCTGACCAGTTGGACGGGGGCCACGCACTGGTTGTCCTCTTCCACCTGCTGGGAGATGACCTCCAGCTCTGAAAGTCCAGCGTGTGGAGGAACCCTGAGACAAACAGACAGAAATACATTACAATCTTGGGAAGAGAGGGCTGAGTGGAAGTGGAGCAGTCGGTTTATTGGGTTATCTGTTGTCCCAACGTTAGATGTCACTACTCTTTACACACCGGACTTTTACTAATATGTGAATATATTGTTTACCTGAGCTTTTTGGACAAGGACACGATCACCTGGTGAGCCATGACAAGTTGATCTCTATTATTAAAATATGTTGTGTAGCATATGGCTGTGCAATTCCATGTCTCAAACCGCAATAACAATTATTACCAGTGTATTATTATACATAGTGTTTTTTTTGTTTGTTTTTTTTAACTAGAATTAACAATGTGAATTATTTAATAAATGAATACTTCAGCCAGTCATCACAACAGACTGAAAATCCAAATTAAAACTAAAATTAAAATCAATTGCTCAAACACCAGATATTTCAGAGTCAGTTGGAAATAAATTAGAAATTGTATAAACATACTTTTTCACATACAAATGTAAAATAAGAAACATTTAGTTTTTTTCTTGAAGCTCTACTTAATAGAATGCTAAATTCAATGGAAAACAATGTACAGTGATTAATCAAGTCAGAAATTAATCAAGCATAAACTTCTGTTGAGGAATGCAAGAAGATAACTATAATTTGACATCTTAATCAAGAAATAACCATTTGTTTTCGTACTTTCTTTTCAGTTTTTTTGTAAAACAGTAAATTATACAATAATAATATATATATGTTAGCATTAAAACTACAACTTAAAGAGTTTCTACATACTGATGTATTAACCATTATAGAAACAAAGTATTTTGCTGTGGCATAAACCTCACATTGGGTGGTGGCCTAATAATTTATAAATCTACTGCATACCACAACTTAGAGTTAATAAAGTTACTGATATACAGAACAACTAGCAATTATTGAATCACAAGCAGGTTTGTAAAATACGATAAACGACACGTTGGGTGTTTTTTTCCCACTTTTTATTGATCAAACTGTGTTTCCCCCTCTGTAATTATATTATTTAACCGAAGCGGACAAAGTGCCATTGTCCCTGCCAACAAGGTCTTAAAAATTCAAATATGCAGTCAGGACTGTGATCCTTTGAGCTGACTGAGCCAATGGTGGACAAGGAGAAGTCACCCTGAAACGGGAGCCTCACACAGCTTGGCAGCCGTCCCAGTGCAGCCAGTGTGGAGACATCAATAACCCCAGTGCTTAACGGTGGAGGAAGGAATTGATTACAAGATACAGGGAACAAAAGCCACTGGGTTGGTAAATCCTACCACCTCTGTGCTGGAGGTGAAACAGAGTGGGAGGAAACCGTTGGTGGAGATCACTGAGCAGACCAACCTTCCTGTTAAACGTTAAGTGGGCAGTCGTGGAAAGGAAAATAGGTCTTTCTATTTACCTGACTTACTGCACGAGTAAGTCTTGTTACTCAGAGGAAATTAAGAAAACACTAACTAGAATATGCAAAACAAACTCATTCTCAAGATATAAAATACTTGTTTTCCCACTGCGTTGTTAAAGGTCACATAGTGGTCCTGTTGTACATATAGTTATGGAGGTCTACTTATATATATTAACTTGTTTTTATGGTCAAAAACCTCCTAGTTGCTGTAACCTAGCTGATAGAAATCCTCTTTTCTGACAGTGTTTTTCTGCTGCGAGATTTCAGAGTGAACTTTCACCCCCAGAAGACAGAGTCTTGTGATTGGCCAGTACTATCCAGCAAATCCGTTCTCAGAAGCGCAGCGCCCCCCTCTGGAACGGCGGATGCACTGCTCCTCATTATCAAAACATTGTTTTAACAGTGTTTAAAAATAGCTTCGTCACGACTCCCCGCCGCAGTCCCTTTTATGACTTTAAACCGGAGTCAGACCCAGAGTCAGAAGACACTGTTGCTCGTGAAACACCTCCACAACGGACGTTATTCTTCTTCTGCGGTTCAATGTACGCAACCGGATGTGCCCGGACTACCGCCCGGAGCAGGACGATCGGTTGTTCAGGAGAACCGCTGCTTACGTAACTATTACGGGATTTTCAGTGATCTCGTTGAGCCCCGAGATTACAATAAAACACAACGTTCTCAGCAATGGCTGAACTGTTTGTTTCGAACCGTCAGGCTTCATAAACAAGGTAATGACGCAGATACACACCAAAAAAAACAGCGATAATAGGAACTTCCGGTCTAGTTCCGCTTTAAGCTTCACGATCAAACCATCATATATTAACTTCCTCCACAAAACACACCTGTCAATAGCAGTGTTATGTGTGGACTTGGCACACTCCGCCAACCACAACAAGGACGCTAATCATTCACGACAGACACAAACTGTTCTGTGCATCAAAATCACATTTCCAGATAATCACAACGCAGGCCAGGAGCCATTATGTGCAAAGGCCCAGTGGAGTGCCCAGTGCCATCTAGGGGAGGGTGAGGAAGAGGAAGAGGAGGAGGAGGAGGAGGAGGCTTCACATCTGAATATTGCACCCTCCGATGATGCAGGCAAGGGCAGCCAGTAGCACACTAAAGGCTGGGATCTTTTCAGAGGCATGCGATATTAGCTAACACCAGGAGGAAGGAAAAGAAAAAAAAAAAAAAGGTTGACATAAAGCATGTATGGCTGGAGGGGGGGAAATATCACTCTCATACAGAGAAGTAAGAGCTATAAGGCTGACGAAAAGTACTAACAGTGCATTTTTGAGCTTATTGCACAGACGCACATTGAGACTGCATAAAGCACTCCCATATGTTGCATCTAATGTACACAGAATGTATTATAGTTATTATATGATTTTTAAAAAGTGCACAATTTCAACTGTCAATTCTATTCGACTTCTATATAACGTGTTTTTAAGCAATACTTGTCGTGCGTTTGATTATAAATTTGTACTTTAATATGTGATGTGTGTTTTATATGAATATTAATCGCCTTTATGCATAAGTTTGCACGTTCTCTGGCTTCCTCCCACAGTCCAAAAAACATGCAATATGGGGATTAGGTCAATTGGACTGTGGAGTGATCCGTCTATGTGTCCCTGTGATGGACTGGTGAAGTGTCCAGGACGTGACCCCCCCGCCTATCACCCTATGTCAGCTGAGTTAGGCACAGCACACCCCCGCGACCCTCATGCGGAGGATAAAAGCAGTAGAATATGGATGGATGGATGAATATTAATCTTCCAGCATAACCACAATCCATATTATTCCCCCCAGCATTACACTAAATCACCATGTAGTGAACAATAGAAAGGTAAAAAAAAATATCTATAACGATGCACGATATTGGACTTTTTGCTGGGAGTGCTTGGGCTGATAATCAATATCAATATATATATATATATATATATATATATATATATATATGCTTCCCCCTGTGCTCAAATGCAGGTAATTCATTTTCTTGCAGATATAGGTATGCATTTTATTCATTCAAAATAAATAAGCATAAATGAAAAAATAGTCATTAGCCATGTCGGGGGATCTTTACGCGTTTGTCGATATCTGATTGCATACATTTTAAAGCCAATACCAAACCAATAACTAGATCCCTAATAATTCATGGCCTGTCCAGCTCATTTCTCTTTGTATGGACATAAAAACCAAAACTAAGAAAACAGTGATTGCACTTTTATACGTTTCTTTATTAACATTCGTTCTTTATTTACTATGCGGTACACACAGATAACACCCTCCATGCGGTCATGCTCCGCTTCCGTATCACATTTCTGGGGGAAAAAAAAGACGTTTTTTTTCCACTTACATATTGTCAATTGGAAATTCTTGGCAAGACTGAGTGGTTCCATGGATTACGAGTTTAAATGAATCTCACTTGTAATCTATTCCATCCTCAATTTTCGCCATCGCCATCTGTGAAAGGTACTCAAATACCGCTGAAGTCCAATACTGCTGAACTCACCAGAAAATAAAACTCATTTATATCTTCTTCTTTCTTTTTTTCTTTCTTTTTTTTAACTCTGAATACGAAGAACTGTGCACATAAAGAAGATTAAAATGCTGACGTGAGATACATGTGAAGGGAGTGTTCAAACTTCCAGTGCTGGAGCTGAGGTTGTGACTGGAGTCGTAAAACACCTAAGACATAATCATTGTTTTTGTTTGTCATGGATAAGTTGTTTGCTTTATTATTCAGTGGGTTATTAAGTTGTAGGTGACTGACATATGCATCCAAATGTCTTGGCTGAGTGGGCTTGTCTTTAAAAAATCTCCATAAACCTGGTCGTGGACACGAAGCTGAGGACTGCGTGTGAAAAGTCTATACTATTTTGTGGTTTCCACTCCTGACAACAACAATGACTGAGTGGAAGGTGATAACTGGGAGGGGGGGGGGGGTGGTTGGAGGTTAGACTGATGTCTGTCGCTTCACATTTTTTAAAAATTGCCTATTCAGAGCGATACGTTCTCAGCAGGTCATTCCAGTGGAGCTGAAAGTGCCGCCTCAGCATGAACCGATGGTTTGCAGAAGGGCATCGGTATCATTGTCATTCTCAGTGTTCACTGCCGTGGTATTTCTGGCCAGCTGTCTGCCACCCACGCTCTCTGTCTCGCAGACACTTGGCTACTCTTTGGTGTGCACAATAGCAATTCACCTTCTGATATCATCAGGTAAGTGGGATCAATGTGCCAAATCGCTAAAATTGGCTCAAGCCAGATTTTCCCGTGGCAGCAGCAGCAGGAGCAGCAGCAGCAGCAGCGCGGTCACAAGCACCTGAAACAACGGTACATTGATAAAATCAGATCTTTTAGACGCTGCCTGCTGTTTTGTGGAACTTACAGCAGAAGAAAATTCCGCTCAAGTCCAATTAGTCAAAATATGAATCCATATAGAATATCCATGTCACCTCGATTTGATAAATTGACGTCTTAGACATTTAATTAACATTTACTATGCAGACGTCTCAACAGAAGTCGCTTGATGTATTAAAAAGGTGCCAATGTGATCCATCTATTAGCACTTTCAAAACCATGTGTCACTAAATAAGTAATTAATTCTATTAACTATCAAACAGGAAGTAACACATTCACCTTCATATCCAATGTTGCCAGATTCACCATTTTGTAACTGGATGCACAACTTCAGAGAAGGATATACACTAAATAAATATATTGCAAGAGCAGATGACTTTCTAAAGTCATATATGTACTAAATACTTCATTACATTCAGCTGTAAAATGAGCGCTGGGGGATATAGTGGAGGACATTCAAGAACTCTGATTAGACTCCAAACTCTGCGTTTCAGCACAAAAATACAATAAACACCTTAAAGGTGAAGTAAGTAGTTTATAGTGCCATCTAGAGGCGAGGCTGAAATTTACAGCAAAGAACTGCTCCTCTGCTCAACCCCTCCCTTCCTTGAGCGGCCGTAGCAGACGAAGCAGAGAGAGTGGAGGCGGGACTTCCGCTACAAGTAAAGCGACGCTTGATTTGTTCTCTCGCGTTTGTCCTTACAGGCTCCCGTAGAAACGTGGCGTCTCGCTGCTAACAGTGGCTATGCAACCGCGGCCCGCGACCATGTTATTTTACATGACTTTTTGAAATACTACGAAAATGAAACAAAAACTATTATACAGCGACTAGACAATGCAGGAGCACATAATATGTATAAAAAAGTAGATTTTGGGTTATATAAACCCATAAATACTACACAGTGTACCTTTAAATCTGAATGTAGAGGACAGTGAATTGCTATCAAAGGGAGATTTCTCTTGCAATTATTGTGCTGAGAATGTAAGGGCAGCACGGCACTCGATCATGTGACACCGAGGTTAGTTACAGTAAATGTTAGCTGACCTGCTTCAAAGGCAATGAGTTCCTCCGGGGGTGTGATGTTTGCTCTGCTGTGCACTGAGTTAGGAAAAAATGTATAAAAATGTAGACGGCAAATAGGAAGCGGGACGGCTGTGTAGTTTTTTTCCCTTTTCCTCTTTGCACGTGTTACTATTTAAATGTGAACCACAATTAGACACTGGTTTGTATTCCTGCACTGAACTGTGTGAAATATGTAAGAAAAAGTCTCTTTGAATTACGCCGTATTTGAACATCTAATACACAGAGAGCGAGAGAGATGATTTAAATCGGCATCAACTCTCGCGGTGTAAGGGTGAAAATAACACCCCGAGACCTTTCTCTGCACGAGAGTTCCCCCCCATCTGTCACTACACACAGTCCCGGCAGCATTCAGCAGCATTAAATCATGTCGTTATACTACTAACCAGTCAATATTATACACATTCTCTCTGTTACAAATGCTTTCCATCAACGTTAATGCAACCATCGTGCACTAATCTGGCATCTAAAGCCTGGACAAACTGTGCCTTTAACCAGAAGATGCAGCTGAATTAACCCATTTGGCATTCACCCTTCACTCCATTCCACCTCCTTCCACTCCACTCCATTGCCTCCCTTTTCCCTTCTTTTAGCCCCAACCCTGGCTGTCATCAGAATGCAGGGCCTGTCTGGAGGACCTCACACAGAGTAATTATTAATAAAAGAAGATGACAAGTGAACATCCCTCCTGAATGCTAAGAGATGCCAACAGGGGCTGGAGAAAGGCTGTGGCTCTCACTCTCAGTGACGCTGGACCGGGGGGCAGAGTGCCGCTTTCCCACCTAATCCCTGTTCAAAGTCATTCACAGGAGGAGCCTGGGAATATGGAGGTCACGTTTCCCGATCGTCATCGTATCCTAGCACGGCGAGATGCCCTCTTCCGATAAGACACCGTGTTCATAAATAGAGATTTAAGATTTCACGCTCTCACAGACACACGGTGTCAAACGTGTGGTACTCACTGGGTGTTGCTCATGTTGAGGTCTTGTTGCCGCAAAAATGGATGTCCACCAATAACCAACCTCAGAGTGTGAAATGTGATTTCACCACCACAGATTTCACCTGGCTCCTACCACACCTACAGAAAACACAACAGAACAATATCATGGGAACAGGGAAGATAAAAAAAAAAAACAATTCAGAAAAAGCATGTGGTAAAATGCTGAGGAACACAGACACAATAAACCCCTTTTATTCTGAACTTTCCATCTAAATATGTGAAATATCTATATAGAATTAGATTTTACAACTGATATACATACATGCACAATGACAAGTGTAGTGTCAGTTCTTACACTTCACTCCAAAAAGCCCCATCTCCAGCTACTTCAGCTCTGCTCAACTATTTTCCTGGGGAGCACTAAACTGTAATGGATTTTAAATCTCCTCCAATATACGCTCCGCTCCGTGATTCAGGGACCCGAGGAACATCACACCTCTTGCATAGCAAGTGCAGCAGGACGCTCGCTCTTTGTGCCACAGGATAGAGAGCCATTGATGTCAAAGTCTGCTCAATTAAAGGCCACACTCCAGCTGCTTTGCAGGGAGCAGACATGACACGACCGCACAGGAAAAGCCACAAAGCACTAAGCTTTGGACGTGAAATGTCCACATGCCCAGTTCTCTGCTGTCGATGCCGACAAGATGCGATACGATAGAAACTAAACTTCGCCCGGTTTGTTTTGCTGTGGAAACTTTGTAATTGACAAAAAAAAAAAAAAAAAAACTCACAGATATGAGGAAGTGACACAGAAAAACCTGCAGACATAGAGAGGTGTGGAGTCAGCGTTCACGTGCCACAAATGTGTCATGTAATAAATCACAGCAGGTAAAGTTTTACTTGGAAACAATTTGTACAGGCTATTAAATGTGGTAAGAGAAAGTAAAGTGAGGTTGTTGGATGGAACGACCCACTAACAAAAACATGTTGTCATACTTATTTGCATTATTATTGTGTATGTATAACCATAATACTATTATTATTGCACTGAGCAGAAGAACCCTATAGTTTGGGACTAAAGTAATCACTAGCACCCCAAGTTTCCACCTATGTCTATAATTTATGGACAATTTTTTCTGTAATTGTTTTATTAACGTGCAGAATTATTTTCTATGTCATTTCACCCACCAAAAAAAAAACACCCATATTTCTGTGCAATCCAATGCTTTCTGCCTGTACATACATTGTCCACTATAGCTTTAAATAACAGTTATGATGCTGTTAACATCACCTCCACTATGATCACAGGCCACACAGTTGTTAAAACACCCAACCAAAAAAATGCATCCATTTGAATCAAGCACTGGTTGGAGCGAGAATAAAGAGACACACTAACCTTTTTTTTTTTTTTTCTCCTGTGTTTGTTTTATTGCTCTACATCGTGTGACGCGTGGTCGTGACTCCTTTGCCCTCGCAGAGATGATGGTTATATCTCCCTCCTCCGTTCTGCTGCTGCTGCTGCTGCTGCTTCTGCTGGATGTTGCTGTGTGCAGGCTGCAACGACGCCGCTTATATTTGCGTTGGCCAAGCAGCCGTATCGCCTGACAGAAGACAGCGCACGACGAAGACACTTACTCGGGAGTGAAAGCACCATCCTTCAGACGACGCTGGTGGACGACGGGGGGGGGGGGGGGGGGCTGTCACTGTCACTGGATCAGGGGGGTAATAATGAAGACATCTCGGGTGGGATGCATAATGTTCTCCCACCACACGACCACGAACAGACTCGATCACTCCATACGAGCCCCGGTGGATCGGAGGAGGAGGAGGAGGAGGAGGAGGAGGAGGAGGAGAGGTGGAGGAGCGGGAGCTGTCCAGGTGCTGAAAGCGGGATTCCAGCGGCGACAGATGTGTCACGCGGAAACCTAGACTCTAATTACGAAAACACTCCAAATACTAGTGTTGGATTAGTGTGTTTAGCAGCTAAGATGTGTAAAAATCCTGCAGACGTCCCCCCCCCCCCTCACTCTCTCTCTCACTCTGGAAGCATCGACGGAGAAAAAAAAAAACCACTCTCGCTTCACTTCACCTCTTCAGCTTCAGTGTTCCTCGCGATAACAACCCACGAGCACGAAAAGAGGAAAAAAAAAAAAAAATCTCTAATACTGTGACTTGAAGTGCAGTTTGTGGAAACTGGCTGCAGCGTCACTGTTGTATCATCACTGTAGATTGGCTGAGGTTTGGATTGAATGCTGAATGCGCTGTGCACCAGAGGAATGATGTCCCATAAAAGACAAAAATAGTTAAGGGGGGGGTGGGGAGGAAAATTATTTTGCCTTGTCATTGGTGTAACAAATACTACTGCCTATATACCACACAATGAGAAATCAGTAGAAGCCAACAATGAGACTTACTCTGATGCCAAAAAGGGTTTACAGCCCTCGTTTATTTCTTATATTTGGGTTCCAGACGCTTTTGGCTGGAGCCAACTGACAAAAATGGTTTTCGCACTCTGCTGCACCTGTAATAACACAAACATGCTGGTGAAAATGTGAATAATTGGGCAATAACACAGTGGTGACACTTAACAATACAGTATTTGTGATGTTTTTATGAGAGAAAGGTATGGTTACACCATCTATCCTATCTCTAACACAATTTCCAGTTTGATAATAACCTTGTTTTTACGTTTTTACGTAGTATTATGGTGGTACTATTACAGAAATAAGCATTAGATAAAGGCTTTGTAAAGGTATATTTCCACTCATCCATCAGTCCACTGCAGAGGTTGTGAAAGAGGAATATTATACATTCATAACTTGTATTAAAGTAAATACTGGTTAAAAAAAAAGTAATGCCATAAATATAGTCAGTGGTCACTATTTATATATTATATGCATCATGTCCAAACTATTGCACACATGAGATGGTCATAGCACATATGAGGCCTATACTTAAACAACAGCAGAAACTTAAGTTTACCATCGCCTCTGGGTTGCCAGGGTGTGGTCCAAGCCTTACGAGCATCATCACGACACTTAAGACACATTTTCATGCAAAAACCAAAGCAGTAAACAATTGAACAAACTCAACCAGATGACCCGTCAATGAGTCACCTAACGGTTCTGAGCATCAAGCGTTGGTTATTTGTCTGAAGAAGTGGTGCGACATGTTTCTCAGGTGTCAGAAAAATGTTCCCACGATTCCATTCATGCCTTCGCTTGCATACCTGACATTCAGTCAGTTCCTAACCAACCCCAGACACGTTGCGCTCGCAGTCACAACAGGTGATTTCCTCACCCAGCCTCTGCTGGCGTGTCTGACGAAGGTTTCAACACATTCCCAGAGGCTTGAAATGGTTTTTTGACCTTTAATAGCCATTTGTGAATTACTCACACAGCAACAGCAGCAGCAGATGGAACTATTAATGACACACTTCAAACAATCGCCTGCCTCATCATCAATGGTGCAGCGGTGTCCTGACGTTTTAGGCTGCCATTCACAATGTGGACAAACTGCAATCACAACATTTTTGTAGGCCAAGGGAGGAACACGCCCACGACAGTTTCTTCACAGGTCCAACAAAAAGCAGTGGAGAGTGACAGATTATAATGACTCACCTTCACTAACTACCAAAAGCTGGGATTTTCAAGAGCAGGTAAGACGTCTGCTTTATTATCTTATACACACAGGGTATTGACATCTTCATTATTGACCCTTCACATTTAAAGCTACTCATGGATGTAGGATTGTTTTCATCGCTGGCATCTGAAACTTCTTGTTTTGTCATTCTTTCCTTTGTCTGTAAGAGATTCTTTACTACGCAGTGACAGAAATTCTTGTTGTATTCCCAGGAAGGCAACACAGAACACTTTCTAAATGATGGCGGGTAAAACCAACAAAACATCCACACTAAGCAGCTTTGTTAAAACGGGAATATTCACTTCTGTTACAGCTCTTTTTCTTCATGTTGCTATGTTTGTGTAGAACACGGAGCCCCGTGCAATGGGCAGGAAGTCACATACTGCATGAATGGAGGGACCTGCTACAAAATACCTGCTATGAACAGTCTCTCATGCGTGTAAGTTCAATAGATAAATGGCCACAACTAAGGATGAATCTTTATATGAGGAAATGTCTCTTATATCATATCTTACTTCAGGTGTAACGAGGATTACAAAGGCAGCAGATGTGAAGAGTACCAGCTCCCGATCAAGGTCACCAATCCTCAGGAGGCAGGTTTAATTGCTGCTGTGGTCATTATTGCCCTCTTCGTCTTAGCGTTGCTTGGACTTATTATCTTCTACGTACACAGGTAAGAACAGCAATTATTGGCCTTTTTTTTTTTTTAAAACAACATCTAATAATAATAATACTAATATTATTATACGTCAGTATTATTGTTCTTCAGCCAGGACACATTATGTTGAAAGTAATGACCATCACTTGCATCCACACACACAGGATGATGAAAGCCAAGCAGCAGAGCAAGCAGAAAAACCAGCAAGAGTACTGGAAAGTCAAACCACGTGTGTAATCTGAACATATTGGTTTCTCTTTGTGTTGGACGGGATGAGGAAATAATTATATGACGTGACAATGAAAAATGAACGGACGGAAGGAAAAAAAACTGCTGTGCTGACCATAACTTAAGTTGAGACATGTTGAAGGGGCCGATAGCTGATTAATAGTCTCACGCGATTTTTGGATTCCATCCAGTTTTGCTACAGAAAGGCGTAATTCATTAAAACCGCGCTCGCAAACAGGGTGTGAAACGAGTGTGAGTGGGTGGGAATTGGATCACACCCTTGTAACACATTGGGAACTGGTGTTACTCCTGTTTAAATCACATTTCAATCTATGTGCTGCGTCGAGAAAAAGATTTTACAAAGCACAGTTGGACTATGAAAAATATTATAGAACATCTATATTAATAACATTTATATGGATTTTTGAAACTATTGTATTAGTTAACTTATTGTATGTGTTCACTTGTTAATTTTTTGTAATTGTGTAATTAAATCATTTGAGTCTGATCTTTATTTTCATTATTTTTTTTAAATGGTGGGGGCTGCACATACACACATGTACAGTCGAGTTCCTGATTGACAAAGTCATTCCTTAGCTTCTAAACTTAACCAACAACTCATCATTCCTCAGCCTGTAACCTATTCTTAACCTAATCCTGCATCCAACCTTAAGCCTTAACCATAATTGCCTCTTGAAGAAGTCAAGACTGGTCGGAATGACCTCAGTTCATAGAAACGCCGCCACTTGGTGGTTTTAAAAACACACACACACACCAAACTCAGAGATGTAATGTGTGGAGGAGTGTGTATAATTATCTTATCCCAAGCCATTCATCAGTCCCCTTCCATCTAAAAACAGGGGCACAGGCGATCCCAGGAGTTTTCTAATGAGAATGGTGCCATGAAATCATCTACAATTCAGCTCCAAGAGGAATTACGACTCATCGGGCTTCATCGACATTGCTTTTGTTGCTCTCTCTTTTTGAAGTTTTCACACGGTTGCAGCCAAACTATGGCAGGATCTTTGCAAATAAGTACAAGTACACCGTATCTGTCCGCTGAGTCACTGCTGAAATGCCTTCAGGCATTAAATACTTGTTAAATTCAAAGGAAAATCAGGAGTTTGCTTGTGCTTGCACAGATGTGATCTAAGAAAGAGAGAGATACAAAAAAAACCTCGAGTTGACAGAGGCACAATATTAAGCCAGTACACAATAGGGTTTTTCCAAAGGCATGTCTAGATGCTATGAGGAAATATCTGAGGAGGGTGGTAAGATCACTGCATGTGACATCATTTTGGAGCCATTTCCTGCTACTTTGCACAGAAACTAAACTGATTCATTCATCCATTGTGTATGAAATACTTTTATTTCTATGAAATGAACATTAAAAAGGTACTGAATTGTATTGTTGGCTTTTAGTGGTAAAAGGTACTACTATAATGTATAAAGCTAACAACTGATGTAGGGCAGTGCCAGTTTTTTGGTGTATAAAATGCAGTGCGCTGCTTCCACCTAGTGGCACAATGACCTCCCTGCCATGGTTTTGTAAAGGATTGAATATACTTTGCAATCTGTAAAATATCTATAAAATACATGATTAAGATTCTTTCTCTTAAAACATCCTTTGGACACATTTATCAAAATTACACCCGATCACAACGTCAATCAAAAATACTTCTCAAAATGTAAACTTTGTCTTAGAGGAGTCTGGCTTTGTCAAACTCGTGTGCAATTTTCAGTGCTGTGCCATTAAGTCCCACAGACTGCATGTTAGCGATGATAGTGACCACCACTCCCTGTGGCAGGTCAGAGCTTTGTCCTTGGCGCTGCTCTGTCTCCTCACTGGGCAACACCAGCAGGACACTGCTGGCCCCTACAGCGCCACCCGTGTGTGATACGTAGTGTCTGCGCTTCCTGCACTGACCATATTTCTGCAGTTTCTCCACTACCAGCCAGGCCTGAGCATACAATCCATCTTTATCCCAACTGGCCTCCGTCTTGTCGACCGGCGACCACAGATCTATGGCAGTTTTGGGTTGAAGGAAGCCTGGCAGTAAGTCATCAGAGTCCTGTAGGTGGGCCACCTGGTAGCTGTAGAGTAGAGCGTTACCAAACAGCAGCAGGTCTCCCGCAGTGGAAAGGAATCCGCCTCCTGCCCACTTGTAGGAGTTGTCCACATATGGGCAGTTAACAACACGCCCTCTTTTGTTGAAATGATAATACCTGTGAAGTGACATTGGATTCATGTGATTATAAACACAATCCTGATAAATCAAAACAGCTTGAAATACAGAACAATTACACTCTGATGTTAAAGGACTCATATTATACTCCATTTCTCCAAGTTAAACTAGTTCCCTTAGTGTCCTAATGAACATGTCTGTGACATGCTGAAGGATGAAGCACCACAGCAGTTCAGTCGGTTTAGTAGTATCTCTCTAAAAAAACTAAATAAAATAAATAAATAAATAAGTAAAAACGAAACGAAAAGTGATCATTTGCAGGCTCTAGCAGGCACATTGCCGTCATATAGAACATGTATCCACTGGACAGATAAATCCTCTGAGGCTGGAAGTTTGTGTAGGACTCTGTGCTGCACTGTAGAGCCAAGAATAGAACTTTTCGCTGACTTTGCGAACTTGAGGTTTTCAGATACCGTTGCCCTCGCCTGCACTCTTGTGTGTTTTACGAACAAAGCGGTGCTCCGCGAGACGACAATTCCAGGAATTTAGCGTCTTGTCCTGTCAAAGGGGAGTGCGGAAGTCAACATCATGTGTTTTATCTCCTGTACTTAGACTGAGGAGGACCACAAAAACATGAGTGAGTCATCTATTTTCCACATTTTGCCGACTGATAGGACCTCCAGAGTCGTAAATCTAAGAATTTAATTGATTAAAAAGTTGATTTTGCATAATATGGGACCTTTAAAATAAAGAACAAGTACACTCCGATGTTAATTATATATTTTCCCTGTACTCTATGTTGCATAATTTAGACACAGTTTGACATGAGTTATTCTTGTTACCTGGAGCGGTGATAAATAATGGGGTCATTCTCATCAGGCACAGTGTGGAGCATCCCCAGTTCCCGAAATGTGTTCATCATGACATCCAGGAAGCACTGGCCAGCAGCTCGCTCCACAACAGCACTAAGCAGGGTAAAGGCGTGGGTGGAGTACAAAAAAGTGGTGCCTGCATGTAGCAAAACATCAATCTAATGTATACTGCTTAATATATTAACACTGAAAATGCATCATTATTTGCATTCATTTATGTTTAGTACGAGAATATGATATTTACCAGGTTTATAAATGAGGGGGTCGTCCCTGAAGAGGTCCAAGGCCTGAATAACACTTTCAAAGTTGTCCTTCAAGTAGTACTCCTCATGCTCAAACTCTTTCTTCTTCTGAGCCGGAGTGGCCTCTTTGTTTTTAGAGTTCTGCTCTGTTGTAGGTTTATTTTTGTTTTCAGATACGCTCTTTTCAGCCTCCTTCTTTTTCGCTGGTGGCTTTAATAGTCTCTTCGCTTTCTCCTTGTCCTCTTTCACTTTTTTGGCATCCTTCTCGTAATGTCGTATCCCACTCAGGTGGGAAAGAATCATACGAGGGGTTATAGTGACCTGAAAAACAACACACAACAGACAATGTCTATGACAACTGAACACAAATATGAACAAGATAGAGCGGTTGAGAAGGAAAAAAAACAAATACATTTTTGCATTAGTTCTAATGACTTACATCTTGTCCATCAAACTGTTTTTGGGGAAATTCTGGGACATATTTCTGGACCGGAACATCCAGATCCAGTTTCCCTTCCTCACATAGTCGAGCAGCAGCTGCAGCTGTGAGGGGTTTACTGATGCTGGCAATTCGCATTATTGTCTCTGAGCTGCATGGCACACGGTTCTCCAAATCAGCATAACCGATCCCTGAATTACAAAAAAACCTTCTATAAAATCATGTAAGAATGCGGTTTCAGTGATTTCCAATAGATTTTTCCCAATAACGATCCAATTATTGCGAGTGCCTTTTATGCGACGTGCCATAAAACTGTATATTGTCTTGTCCCATACCGTCTTGAGAGACACAGTTGGACAGATGGGACTGTTAACATTGGTACTGTGGTCTTCAAATGTCTTAATGTGGCACCAACCTTCACACCAGACCTGAGCACCATCCACAGAGACTCCAACCACCATCCCAGGGGCTGCCACCTCAGCCTGACAACAGATAGGAAAGACAATGAGCAGTGAGCACACATGGGCAAGAGTGTAGATCAGGGGTCGGTAACCTTTAGGATGAAAAGAGCCATTTTTGTCGCCTCTCCACCCAAATAAAATTAATTTGGAGCCGCAAGAACTACAACATGTTCAGTTTATACCCAACCTCTGGACCCCGTAGACCTGGTTCTTACATTGTTTCATTGTTTGTGGCAAATTAAAGAAATTCAAATTAACCCACTTTGAAATAAATGAAGCAAATATTTCGATTGTATGTCGTTCAAATGAGCAGGCAACATTAGAGATTTTTTTCTGATTTAAAGTGAAAATTTGCGTCACCTTAAGTCACCTTTTACTGGAACATATAATGTCAATTAATGTCATATTTGCTCATTTCTTCTTTCTTTTTATTTACTTAGTATTTCCACAATAAGCGTATACAAGTTGACAACAAGCTGTCAAGGAAATAAAACAAAAAAACGGGGGGCTCCTCTGTTGATAATGTTACATTTAATATCCAGTGTCTTTACTTATTAATGTGTAGCGTCCTCTATTGTTTTGATAAAAGCAGTCCATTTCTCCCATTTCCTGGGAAAGGTCACTCCTCTAGAACTGAGAGAGAAAGTCATCTTTTCCATTAAACACATTTCCTTCACTCAGTCCATCCATTGGTTAAGGCTTGTTTGCTCATTTCAATAAAGAAAAAGTAAAGTAAACATGTTGGCTTTAGGTTGCTCAACATTTCGCTAATGATTGTTTTGTCTCCTGAACATGGGACAGTTTGCAGGAATGGGGGGGGGGGGGCTTTTTATCACTTGAACCCCTGTCCTCTGAAATGTCTGTGCACGTCACTGGCTACATTGCTAATTTTACAGAATTTTAGGAGACTTGAGCCTCCTAGGTTTGAGAGCTTCTGGCACAGGCAAATTCGGGTCAACAATGGGACAGTCAGCGGGTCACAGGCCTACCTCTGAGCCTACCTTTATCCGCTCCAGCAGGTCTCTGCTCTCTCTGATAGCAGCACTGTAACGATCAATCCTCTCTTCTCCGGCAGCTTCGTCGTCACACCAGCTGTATTTCAGTCCCACGGCTAAAGCGACCCCCAAACCGAGCCCACACGTCCACAGCCGGCACCTCGCTCTGTATTTATATCCGTTTGGACTCGGACGCGGAACGAAAACACTCCGCCGTTGCTGCTGCTGTTGTTGTTGCTGCTTCACCCGCGGTCGTAGCTTCACCAGAGACTCTCGCGGTGAAAACAGAGGACACGGAGCAGCACACATGCGGTGAAGCAAAAACAACCGCGACATGTTTGTTAAACGACGTGACTGTTACGTGGTGGTGAAAGCTGTTGAGCGACTGTTACACACCTGACTTGGCCGAATCTAACTAACGGTAGCCACCAATGGATGGTAGCCACTTGTTTACTTCCTGTATGCATCATTGATCCAGGCCAGATGAATCGAGAGACGATAGAAGTCAACATCCGACTGGCTATGAAGAGCTACATGTAACTGAGGGATGTAGGTCATGATATTTAATATATATACAGATGGAAAGGAGTAAAATATTGTACTCAAGCAAAACTATCACAGTGATGTCATTTAACTTAAGTACAAATACAAGTACACATCTAAAAATGCAAACAAATAAAGTAAAAATAAGTAAATATTAGCTCATATAAAATACATATTGTATTTTAAACCAAGGCCCGTACTAGACCAGACTGATATTGCACCTCAGTGTTGTAATTTTCTAAGGAAATGTATTCAAATTTGAAGTAACCAACTGACTTATAGTGAATGTGTGGCATTAGATGCCTCAGCAGTTGCTTGATTGGTGCAGATTTCAAATGTTTTATGATATACAGTGAAGTATTTTTAATCTTCATAAGATTTTAATTTCAGAGCCACCTAACCTGCTTCTGTAGAGGATACCAACTGATCCTATAACCTTCATACATACTCACATGTAAATGTAGGCCTCTCTCTCTCTCACTCACACACACACACACACACCCTTATCTCTGCTGTTGCAATAGGCCGATTTTGACAAGAGTTTGTGACAACTGCAAACTGTTGCAAACACAGTGGAACCACAGCAGCTGCTGTATTTAAGTGTACTTGCATAGTGTTTATCTTGTATACTGTAGGTGCTGTCTTCTTAGATTAAAACTTTGTAAAGGAGAAACGTGTTTAACTGTGGTTTACGTTAACACAATCAATAAGTAAATAAACTCCCGTGGAACCTATTAAGCATGGCAGTTGATAGTGATACTGAGTTGACTTGGTTCAGTTGTGCTTAAACAAAAAACTAAAATTAACAAAACCTTTTACTGAGGGTCAAGTGAAAGTGAGTTTTTATGTACTGAAAATAACACGCCTATACAGTTTTCATTTACTTTGCATTACCTCAGGTAATTCAATCACTTCAAAGTCCATCAAAAAAAACAAATTAATTTAGGTCTCCGGTAAGGACAAACTTGACAAATGCACCACAAACAAAGTTACAAAAAACTTTCAAAACGTGATTTTATTTTAAAGTTATAATTTGTACATTTCAAATATGATAAACACTTGAAACATCTACATTAAAATAATGCTAAAACAATGCAGAACCAGATGACTGTAATCATATTTAACAGGGAAAAAATGCACAAGTTTTGAACAATGTTTTTACAGAAAAGTAAAACTATACTGAAATGCATTAGCATTTTAAGTCATCGCTTAAGAATACAGTAGCACCAGTATACATACGGACAACAGGAAGAGCCAATGTATACTTATGTTT
Source organism: Microchirus variegatus (assembly GCF_963457635.1). Classification (NCBI taxonomy): domain Eukaryota; kingdom Metazoa; phylum Chordata; class Actinopteri; order Pleuronectiformes; family Soleidae; genus Microchirus; species Microchirus variegatus. The sequence continues at coordinate 4,827,107 of NC_139809.1, read as the reverse complement.
GAGGGGAGTTTTTTTTTTTTTTGAATTCAAAAAAAGTACAGGATGCAAAATGTGCATGATGTTGAACTTTATATTAAGCGCAACATTTATTTGCTTCATCCTTTGCATGTGCATAATCTGTAAGTTTTCCCTTTGGTTTTTCCCCCTTGGTCGAGTTCTACTGAAGGCAGAGCGGTGCAAAAGGAAAAGCATCTGGCTGGTTGTTCTCCTCCATAGACAGGGTACAAAGAGACGGGGTCATGGTAAGCAAGGTGCAAGTACAAAAAGCAAAACCCGAGTATGTGTGTGTGTGTGTGTGCGTGTGTAAGGGCAGGTTGGGGGTCAGACCATGGTTTCACAAATTATTCAGTTCCATTAGAGTCTGGTCCAGCATCTGGTGCATATCGAGGTTTTCTTCTTTAGCATGTGCGAGTTTCTCTGTTAGAAGAGCAAATGCAGAAGTTTTAATCTCACACAAGCAAGCACAGACCACTCAGTTAGTGAGGTTACGTTGATAATGAAGCTGGCTCCATCATTCATAAGGTTAAATGCTTTTCTTTACACACGGCATTGACAGAACACACTAGAAACACACCGAGTAAAAAACAACCATGCAGCAAATTTCACACAAACAATAAGTGATAACAAACTAGTATTATGTCACAATATTAAAATTGGAAAATTAGATCATCCCTGATGTTCTGGAATATATACAAGGACAACTTAAACTCAAGGAGGTTTGTATCGCACACTGCATCACACTCACATTAACAAACAAAAAGATGAGTCACACAATTACAGTCCTCATTCAAGGCTACTCGTACTTCATTAGTCACAAGGCGGTTTTTATTAAGTTGCTGGCAGAGGTCTTTTTGCAGTTGGAGAGCAAGTAGAAAAAAATAAGAACAGGTGGACAGGAAAAACAAGGAAAAGAAGAAAGAGCGATGGCTGTGGATACCTACCTTCTTTAGAACGATTCACCTAAGACTTTTTACAGCTTTGTCAAACACACTGAAAATGTTTGAACAGACATGACCAAGAATGCTTCGATGTTCTTTTTTTTTGAGTTTTGCAATTCAATTTTTTTTGTATGGTAAGAGGGTGTGTACATAAAGAGGTAAAATAAAAACATGGCAACACTATTTAATTAAAGCAAAAATCTTTATATTTGAGTACTATGAGTAGTAATTACGAAAAAAAGTAGGTTATGTGAATGCTGTGGCTGTCAGTAAATACAAAATTGAATTAAATTAAATTAAATGCAAATATACTATAGCCTAGAACAGACAATCATGTCGGATCAGCATTAAAACTGTAAACTGCTACAGAGAATAAAACAGTCTCCAGTCTGAGTTTGTTTGGACAGTTTTAAGTTTCTTCATGTGGCTAAAAGCTTGTTCTATAGTCTCACTAATATCTTAAAACCACAAAATACACAGAATGAGAGAACTGCTTTCTGCCCATCTTTCTGTACCTGGCTTCATGGAAATAAATGTGATAAAACGACTCAGAATGCGTGACTGTATATTTATTCAAATATATGACAGGATACTGTGTATCATACATAGCCCATGTGTCATAATCACCGATATAATTTTCATCCTTTTTTTCCCCCAGCAACCACTTGAGACTCAACAAATCTCACATACTGTTCTGTCTCCCGCTATTACACCCGGTAATTTACTTCACCACAATCTTCCTGATAACAATCCAACACTAACTCCCTCCAGCTCTCAAAATCTCTCCAGTCAGCTCATCCTGCCACAGCACCAAGTAATAAAAACTTCTTGCATGCATCAATCTCAAATGCTAAAGGGAGAAGACAACTTGGCTCAGCTTTCAGTCAAGTACCTGTAATGTGCTTACAGTACAACACTAATGGACATCCGTTGAATCTACGAAACTACACCGAGGAAATCCAGGTGAAGCTCGACTAAAACGGTTTGTTGGGATGCAGAAACAAAAACAAAAAACATAACGTCCTGGATTGATCGCAGCCACTTGAAAATAAATTAGAACGACAGATTAAAGAGATACAGCTTACATAGAAGGAAGGATGTTTATTTTTTACACAACGCAGAAAGATTCTAGGATTCTGTACAAGAGATGGGATGCAGTTAACGTTGACGTGAGGATGAAAACACGAGGAAGGAAGGAAGGAAAGCCCAGACAGAGAGGGAAGGGAAAATGGAGAGAAGGCTGGGGAGAGCAGACAGATGCTGCTCAGCCGGCAGGAGGCGTCTTTGATGAGGTGTAAACAATTTATCTGTGTGGAAGAGAAGAAGTACAGTGAACCAGGGGGTTGTGTGGGACCTGGGGAAACTTGAGATGCGCACCACAATACACCAGAACCACAAGAGTCACGGCACAATACCACAATGCACAATGGGAACGCATTGTGACACGGGAACATGCCGGCGAGCACAAACAAACACCCTCTCTCCGATGGAGACTTGTATGCTAAAAAAAAACACTGCGAGCAACGCTGAACGAGACAAATACTGGTGCACTCTGACAGTCTCAATCTCAACACCAAATGTCGAGGGACAACATTTGATTCGGTAGAACGGGGATCTCAACCACAGTCATGCATAAATACGACAGTTACGACTGGTGTGATGACAGAAAAGGCGAAGGGGAGGATGGGGGGGATCTCGCAAATGCCTTTCTTCTTTATAGAAACAGGCCATATTAGTAGTGCAACAGGAAACAACACTGAACTTCATTCATTGAAATGCTTCATCAGCATTCGACAACATTTCAATTGTCATCCTGTTGCATTCGTTGCCTCAGATGTCAAAATATCATGTGCATAAACTCAGAGTATGTACTTTTTACTTAAACTTTAACACAACTCACGGCTAAAAACACAAACAGACCCATGCTCTGTTTGTTCATGCACTGGATCACTTCAGCCCTGTTTATTGTATTCGCTAAACGACGACGGCACGGATAAAAGGGCAATTCAGCTTAAATTACACAGACACAGAATAACATGATGTCTGTTTTAAGACCTACTCAAAGACTATAGAGAGGGGAAAAAAACACCTAGCCATTGTAAGTCTAGAGGCAGATGCAAGAGTTGGATGTACTACATAATATCAGTGAAACGAGGTAGGGCAGTACAGAGAGGGAGGGGAGACGGTGAAATGAGCAGGCACAGCAGGTTGAAAATTACATGGAAGTCATGTCGTTGAGGGCGTGGTCCAGCTCCTCGCTGATGGCCTTGTACTTCAGTTTCTGGGAATACAACTCATCTATTGGTGGGCCGGGGGAGTAGTGGGAGGGTAGTGCAGTGAAAGAGACCAAAGGTGGAGGGGCACATTGACAAGGAGGTGAAGGGTGAAGTATCCAGACCATTGACAAGAGAGGGAAGAAGGCGTGAAGGTGTGATATGGAAAGGAAAAAAAAAACAAAAGGAGAAACAGAGGAAAAAACACAGTTACACCACAAATAATAGAATGGAAGTGCAGAAAAAGGGGCGAACTCCTCTGCAGCACTATGTGAAAAACATCAAAACCATTGTTTTCTACCATAACACTTGAAAAATATCAGCTAGGCTTTAAGAGAAATGCTAAGGGTCCCCACAACAATAATGTGGCTGAAAAAGAGCCATGATGAAATTAAGATGAAAGTGGAAATAGATATAAAGTGGACAGCAAAGAAGGCTGCTTAAAAAAAAGCATTTCAAACTAATCAGAGTAATTTAAAGAAAAGAAAAAAAATCATACCTTCCAAGTCATCAATGGTCTTCTCAAGCTTGGCTACTGATCTCTCAGCAAACTCAGCACGAGTCTCAGCCTGTGGAGGGGAGACAGATTTATGAGTCAGGCCAACACTGGTGATGCGATTCAGCATCTGCGACCTCTTTAAGGGCCCGCGGAATTAGGAAACTTTACCTCCTTCAGCTTGTCGGTGAGGACCTTGATCTCCTCCTCGTACTTGTCCTCCTTCTGTGAGTACTGTGGGACAACAACAGGGACACAAGTCAAACACGAGTCGAACTCAGAGTGCCCTAATATATTCAAAATGATACCACGCTCATCTTTTAAGACATTAATGCTCATATTAAAGAGATCGGGGCTCATTATGTCGCCGATCACCAAACCTACAGAGGATCTGTGGAGTTTGACAGCATGCACTTGGCAGAACGGTCACACTTACTTTCTCAGCCTGGGCCTCCAGTGACTTCAGGTTGTTGGTCACAGTTTTCAACTCCTCCTCAAGCTCAGAGCATTTGCTGACATTTTAAATGAGGGGTAAAGTAGTGAAAGAGAAGAGGAGGAAGGAGGGAGATGGATAGAGACAGTAAGGAAGACAAACGGGTGGAGGGAAAGTAAGACAGAGAGAGAGAGAGGGAGAAGACACAATATAAAAAAATAAGAACTACAGGGTGTAAACAAAAGGAGGGAACCCCAAGAACCATAACATAGCAGGAATGTTGCTGTTGGCGTCACACAAAATGAGTTGTGTTAAAAGGTTTATTTGACAAATGCTCTCAGAGCTAATTATCATGCTTCTCTTAAAAATAGTGTTATTCTTGTACAGTCCCTGCCATGTTAGAGGCGTGAAAGAGTCTAATACTCAGAATAAAAAAAGGAAAAAGTGAGGGAAAAATGACAGATGGCAAGCAAAGCGGAGAGACTTCATTCAGCAGGATGAATGAAAGTGAAAAAGGTCAATATGTTAGTTTGTCTTAGTACCTGCACAACTGTGGAGTTTAGTGATTTCATGCTTTGCTCCACAACCCTTAGCTCGTCCTCCAACCTCCGAGCTCGTCTGTTAGCGGGGTGTGGCGCGCGCGTGTGCAAGCCAAAACCATTCAAACCATGGGGAAGCATGCAAATGGTCAGCACAAACAGTGAGAACACAGGCCACACTGTTGAAATGGATACATCACATCGTCTACTCTGAACGTGTTAGTGCCAAAGGCTCGGACTGTTCTAGTGCCAGGGCTCATGCAAATAAGAATGCAGATGGAAGTCGCAGGCCGTGTGGCGAAGGTGAAACAACTCACCCTTCTACGAGCTCAGCGCGCTCCTCTGTTCTCTCCAGGTCGCCCTCAATGATGACCAGCTTACGGGCCACCTTTAAGTGCAGCACAACAAAGCGTCACAACACAACGAACACTGGAGTTCCCTCAATGTGAAAGTGTACCACTCTAACATGATCTTCCACCAAGTTCGATGTTCAAATGTGTTTCGGTTAAGATTCATTACATCATCAAAAGGTCTCCATTAGGTCCATAACTGTCGCAGTTGAGTGTCGATTACAAGTGTCACTGGCTGAAAAGCTCACCTCCTCGTATTTGCGGTCAGCCTCCTCAGCGATGTGTTTGGCCTCTTTGAGCTGGATCTCCTGGATCTCCATCTTCTCCTCATCCTTCATGGCCCTGTTCTCAATGACCTTCATGCCTCTGTGGGAAGGAACACATGATGCAAATGAGATGTTAAGATTCAGGTGCGAAGATCCTGATTAATCACCCCGAGGAGACACGCATCTGATGCACTGTATTTTTAAATATGATATACTATTTGGAAGTAAATTACTGATTAGTTATCACAAAAAATGGCTGCATGATCTGTCTCCCAGGATCTTTATAACCTGCCAGAAACTGGGAACAAAATGGCCGGAGACCCAAAACATGCAGGAAACGCACCTCTCGCTCTCATCTGCAGCCTTCTCAGCCTCCTCCAGCTTGGTCAGGGCAGTAGCCAGACGCTCCTGGGCACGATCCAACTCCTCCTCAACCAGCTGGATACGCCTGTTAAGGGAAGCGACATCTCCCTCAGCCTGGGGAGAGAAGAACATCGTGTCAAAATGCCATCTTTAACGGGAAAAACCTGAAAATGACACATCAAAGCGCAGACTTACAGATCAGCCCATACAACGTGTGCTTGTTTTATATTAGGTTGTAGTAGTGGAGTTTGTGTGTAGTGTGTGTGTGTGGTTGCTCTGAAGGGTTTCTGTGTGTCACCTGTTAAGAAAACCACTCCCAGGAGGCTCCTCACTAACAATGTCCCCCGAGCTGACACATTTGAATACCCTGCCTCATTACTGGACCCGAGAGAGAACTTTAACAAGACTCAGAGAGTCAGAGGGTTCTGAGACAGTTACACAGGAAATGACTGCGCACATGGAAGCACCTGCAATCAGAGGGGAGGCTCTGTGCATGGTGCACAAGTGTCTCAAACATAAACCTCTAGTCCGGGGGTTCTATTTACTAGCTACCTACTTATTACCAGCTTATAACCCCAATAATACACTAAAATTCACCATATAGAAACCAGGTAAATACCCAGTATTTTTGTTTACACTTATTGGTCTGTATCCAGTAATGTCCAATAAACATTTAACAAGCTTAGTCGCTCCTGGATTAAAACTATCAACTGTAATTCATTGCGGGCCGCCAGAAATGTTTCTGCGGGCCGCCATTGGCCCTCGGGCCACACTTTGAGAACCAGTGCTCTAGTCACATACTGATCATATGAAGAATATTAATATGCGAGCTGGCTTTTAGTGTGATCATTCGAAGCCTACTCATACTACTACTAATCTACTTCTGCTTCCTGGTGTCTGTCTCAGCTGACATGAGACCTGCGTTTGAGAACAGGATATAGCTCTTTTCAGGCAGTTTTAGCCTGTGCGGCTAAGTCTGCACCACGAGACCAAAGTACACCTCGAGGTGTGAAGTATGACGAGGAAGTTAGCTATTATCTATGAACTAAACCGATGTCCTTTGTTTGAGGTTGAACCGTTTTTTGTTGTCGTTTTTGTTTTTTTTTTTTCAAATGGCTGATGCCGATCTTAAGAAACATGGCAGTTGATGGTTGATATAGGATTTATTTGACAGACTCTTTAGTTATTTATCTATGCATATAGAACTTAAAAATAACAACAAATATTTTGAAAATTGCTTAAATGCATCGTTCATCTGCATTTTTTTTGTTTGCAACGCAATGCACAAGAATGTATACATATTAAATCCATGAAACAGGACATAGAAAAACGTAACTTTATCAAATTACAATGGTTTGGGGATATGATGATGAATATATCATAATACTAGGCTTGCGATAGATTACATGTCCCTATGATAACTTGCTGGTTTTTAACTCTCTTTTCCACCATCTAAATGATGTTCACAGAGGGAAATCACTCTGCAGCTGAGACAACCTTGTTGGCCTTATATGGGCAAATCAACGCGCATAAGCCCACACTAGAGCAATATTGCCACAGGTTTGAGTTGTCACTTCCTGGTTTCTGAAATCGTCATATTTTCAAATGTGCCACCTCGCGCCTGCAGCACAAAAATTAAGCGGAACTCACAGCAAGTGGGACCGTTATGTAGTAAAGTGCGTCTGAGGTGACTCAAATAAAGTAGGGACAGATTAGGCCAACGCAGTGTGACACACACACACACACACACACACACTGTTGTTGAGCTCCTGGGCACCTGAAGGCACCAGAGGCCTTCACGTTACCTATGAGAAGAGTTGATAAACCCTCACACACCGACTACTTTGTGGCGTCTTGAAAGAAAAGCTCGTGTTACAAGCAGCGCGGCGGATCAAAGAGAGCATCAAAAAGCCCGCTATTTCACTGACAAACTGGCGACATTATTACATGATGGATGTGTGGTTTAAAAAAAAAGCTGCTTTCTGTTTGCTTTTTTTGTATTTTTTTAAAACACGCTTACTTGTTCCCTGGCTTTCTTCTGCGCCAGCAACTCCTTCTGTAATCTCTCGGCTCTGTCCTCAGCACCGTCTACCTGCTCTTGCAAAGATTTGATTCTTCGTTTCACCGCGTCCAGCGTGACTCCGGCCATTCTTTAACTCCACAAAAGTGAGTCTCAAAAACGACCATTAAACGCCGTTTTCCGAGAAACTGATAAGCGACGGCGCGGTGACGTCTGCGGTTTTTCTGCTAAAAGGCTGCGTGAAGACACACAGGCAGACAGACAGACGGACAGGAGAGGAGGGTGCGCAGGCTTTTCTGGAGACGCACTCGCTCAGCAGCAGTGACTACTGTTTTTCTCCAGGAAGTGCTACTAACATCAATCTTTTTTTTGGTTTTTCTTTTATATATATATATATACAATTTGTGTTGAACAAAGCGTCAAATCTGTTGTATCCTGTATCTTCATAACATGAGATAATGTGAAATTTAATTGATACAAAGTAGTAAGAAAGTCCATTTTAATGACGAGAAAGAAAAAAAAAACCCCGGTCATGATCATGCTTGTGTTGGGAAACTCATTGGGCTACAGCGCCCTCTGCCGGTCAACTCTCCATAATGCAACGTGGTAATGGAGTATCACAGAAGTCACTATTAAATACATACATAATACAAATTATTATATATAATTAGTATTATATATGTACATATATTAATACTAACAACATATATATATTTATATATATATTTTTTTTAAACTAATTTGGTCTTCAACCTCCCTACAGACTACATATGCACATTATCCAAGAGCTATAATCTGTGGACTGTCCTTAATCAGATAAATAAATAAATACTAGCATTACTTCTACTAAATACTGTTCGACCACATTCAAAAATATCATTGTGAGCAAATTAGAGGAGGGTTAGTTACTGTACAACAGTATCTACTCCTCTGCGCGGAATAAAAGGCAGCATCAAGTATTATAGGTTAAATTAAGCAAAGCCCGGTCACTATAGGGCCTAACTCCCTGAAGCAATCCAATTAAAGGATTATTACAATAGGGTTTCCTCAGAGGCCACATTCCCGTCGCGGTGAGCCAACATCTGTCTGCTGCACTTGGACGTGACCCGTGGGGTTATTTGTCATGAGAAAGTGTTTATGAAGATCTTTGCAATGCCTCAATTTAAATTCTTCACATAGTTTTACCGAGAAGAATTTAAGTTTAATTGCAAACATATCCTAAAGGAATATTGTATTTAACATTTCTGTACCTAAATAGGTTTCAAGTCTATAAATATGTTGCCTGTGACATGTTGATGGATAGCAGTGTGTGTGAGTGTGTCTCTCTGTGTGTGTGTGTGTGTGTGTGTGTGTGTTTTCCCTTTGGTAAGCAAAGAGCAGCAGCCTGTAAATGTGAGCTCTATCTTTACCATATAAAGCAGTGGGCTATATTTATCCAGCCATCTCATTGCTCATGTTTTTACTCTATAAAAAGACTGAGCCTGCCAATAAGGCGGAACACAGCTCGGTCAAAAATAAAACATCCCATTATTATACACTATATGGACTGTTAGTGTTTATCTTTTTATTATTATTATTATTATTATTATTATTTGAATGTGTTTCAGTTTAAGAGAGTTTGGGCAGACCTGTAAGTGATTGTGCATGTGGTGTTTGGCAGAAACATAAAGCGACAGTTCAACAAGAGTTGCACACGTGATCAATCATATCAATTTGGAGTTTATGAATTAAGTTTTTTTTTTTTTTTTTTTTTTTTAAGAAGAAAATATTCTTTATGATAACAGATGAAGTCACTCTACCACATATTCTGCTACTCTGTGCTATTGAACTGTCGCTTCACACACACTCGTATAGTGATGATGAAGATGAGGATGGTGATAACAGGGTGAAGGTGTGTGACAGGGTGAAGGTGTGTGAGGGAGCGTGGAGCAGGAATTGGTGCCATTGTGAATCCTCTCTCTCGCTTTACTTACATCTGTGGCTTTCTTCTCAGCCAGCTCAAGTTTCTCCTGGGCATCTTTAAGAGCCTCGGAGTACTTGTCCAGCTCATCCTCAGTTCCCTTGAGCTTCTTCTGCAGAGCTACCAAATCGTCCTCAAGCTGAGGGCCAGTGTCAGTGTTCAGCACAGTGTTCAGAGGTGATCAGATCAGCGAAGGAGGCGGAGGTGCGTGAGCGCGCAAGAGCGCACGAGAGGACAAGCACAAGGACAGGGACAGGGACAGTGGAGAAAAGACAGAGAGGAGAAGACAGTTAGAGGATGTCATGCACGTCACGATCAGATACCTTGGTGGCGATTTCCTCCGCAGCCAGAAGCTTTTCCTCAGCTGTTTGAAATTCCTCAAACACTTTATCTCGCTCGTCTTCAGTTATGCGCAATTTCTTTTCCAACTCTCTCATATCGTCCTCTAACTACACATGCATTAGAAAAAACAACACGGAGTTAAACATTATATGAGAATAAAACATTCATTATAAAGTTATATTTATCTTTAAAAAAAACATTTTAATCATAGCATTCTTTTGCCGGCTATATTTACAACACCAAACACAGCTGCGAACAGGATTTAAATCATCCAAATGTGAAAGGGAGGAAAAAAAAGAATAAAGGAGGTTATTCTTATTGAATCCTCATTTGGAATGATCCACAATTAATCCGCATTAAGGACGCGATCCATTTAAAGGGCAGCATCGTTTTATCTTTCTGCTACTGGTAATCCTGCTTTGTTTTGTTTTTTCTATGGATCTTTGAGAGTTTCCACCAAAGAGAGGGAGGGGGTAGAAGAAGAAGAAGAAGAAGAAAAAAACACTATCAGCCGACCTGTTTGCTTCTGTCCTCAGCTGCTTTCTTGTCTGACTCGGCCTGCTCAGCTCTGTCCAAGGCATTCTCCTTGTCGAGCTTGAGCATCTGCATCTTCTTCTTAATGGCATCCATGGCTGCTTTTTGCTGTTCGGCGGCACCAAAACGTCCAAATGAAAACCTGGGAGACTGGGAGAGGGGCCTGGGGCGACTGTGCCTAACTGAACGCTAAGCTGGAGTACAGAGTCTGCCTGACTGTGCCCTGTCAAATATGTACTTTCAAGGGGGGGGTGACTGGATTCCTTTGGACATCCAATACTTTTTTTGGAGGAGGCGTGTGTGGGTGCCCGGGCGTTTTTTAAGGATCTGCTCAGTGATTCGTTGCTCCCAAACATTTGACTTTTGATACGCCTTTATATGGGATGTGATGGACAAGAGGGCAGCTCCCACGGAAAGGCATCCCTAATGGTAATGTAACAGAAGCCATTTAACCAAGAAGACGCACATGGAGACCTGGACCATGGATTCCTTTAAACACCATTAAATCTCTGCTCGCCACTTAAATTATTGCTTTGTTCCAGCCCATTTAAAAAGTGCCAGTTTAGACTTTTTGTCCAAATCTGGTTTTTTTTTTGTTCAACATTTTCAAATCACAGTGTCCTCCTTTCACCCCCCCCCCCTCCCCCCCCCCACACACACACATACACACACACACACACACACTTTGTGACAGGGGAGTGGATCCACATGCAGCTGCTCAAACAGTGTGACCAGGCTTTTGCCACCGGTGTGTGTGTGTGTGTGTGTTTGGGTGGATGAGTGATTACAAGTTCCTCTGGGATAGATTGTAGTGGGCTGTCTGATAAGAGATGCTTTTGGTAAGCCCCGCGAGCCCTAGAGGCATTGTTCACAGGCTGAAGGGCTCAAGACAGGGAAGTGTTTACCTGATAATGTGTCGGATATCCTCCCTGTAAACTGTGTCATTTGAATGTGGCACCACGAGAGCAGCCAGCCCCCGTCCACAAGGGATTATGAGTTTTATACTTAAATTAGGGCTGCAAAGCCACTGATTTACTTGGCATTTAGAGGCATTTTAATTGCTTTGCCAAACCACAAAAGAGGAGTATTTTAATTGATGTGTGTCATAATAGGTTCAGGAAAAGAACGTTACATTGCTTTTTGTTACACAATTCTATAGGCTATAGGTTACACTGTTATTATCACCACACATGGGTTTTACATGTACATTTTAGATGATAATTTAAATACGTTATAATCCCCTTAAAATGTTATAAACATGTAAAAAATACAGAGGGAAATAGGAAGCCAACACAGTGGCTGTGGTAACCGAGGACACACCAAGTGTCTGGTGGTCTTCTCTAAGATTCCCGAGGATATTTTTAGGAGCTCCTTCTCTTTCATGCACCTGCCTTGGTCTGTAATACAGACACAAGAGTCTCTGCCAAGAGTCCAAGGTCTAAGGCTATTAGATATGTCCCTAAAATAAGCCTGGTCCTGCTCCGGTCTGTTTTGTACATTATTGTTGCCGTGCCGAGCAAAATCACCACTTCACACAGAATCGAATATTCCACAAGGTGTAAAAAATACAATATGGTAATGGGAGAGAGTTGTGAGACGCTAACTATTTAGACACTAAACAGCATCACAGTTAAGTTAAGTTAAGTCAAATGTGCTACTGTATATTCCCATAGCACATTTACAGTCGATCAAAGTGTACCAACATACATACATAAATAAAATCAACAGGAATATATACTTGAAATTATAGAATAAACTATGCATGCTTAATAAAAGACATGTCTTTATATTATTATTATTATTATTATTATTATTATTATTGATCATCCAGGCTAAACAGACTGTAAAATACTACAGGTCCTGCTTTATTCCATGTTTCTTCCTAAAAAAAAAAAAAAACAATTCTAGTATTATATGTATATTCTAGTATTCCACTAGATTAGTGTAAACTTTAGCAACGTTTATTGTTGCAGCTGAATATCCCTCACCTCACCTCACCTCACCCTCTCTTCCAAATGTGCTGGAGAAATTACCGTCAGTTCACATCCAAACATGAAAGATGTTTACTTTACTTCCAATGTGGACTATTAAGAAAAACATGGTTGTCCAAAATGGCGCCTGATATGAAGATAAAAGGCTTATTCTGGGTTAATGAAAGAAAAAAAAAAAAAATCTGTGATTGAACACTACAGCGTGTGTGTTTGCATATTTTACATAGAACATTTTTTGTAATGTGTATTGATGATGTGATAGTTTTTCACTGACAGTACAGCACTGTTTTTTATCCTAATCATCTTCAACAACATTTTAACGGTAACACTTTAGATTAGGGAACACATTAACTAGGTGCTTATATAAGTAGCATACAAGCCCTTTATTAGTAATTATTCTACATAAATAAGGTGTTAATACCTGCTTAATATTTATGAATAAAGGGCTAGTATGTGACCTATTTGCATGTTAGAAAGCACCTAGTTAATGGTGAACATGTGTTCCTTAAACCTTTAAGGTACTACTCAACCATTTGGTCGACACTTAACACTTAATGTCACTTCTTCTGAATGTTGTACTTTATGAATTACGCAAACCAGGTTTATTATGAACAGACGTCTCAACCGTTTGGTAGAGGCCTGTATCTGAAATACTGTAGGGTCTAATTAAAAAAAAAAAAAATATATATATATATATATATATATATATATATATATATATATATATATATATATGATTGTCGTTATTGTTATCAAACAAAAAAAAAATAATAGAAATACAAATAAAAAAAAAAAGTTCCTTCGCTGTATTCTTGGTGCGTACCTTAAAGGGTTAATAGAAAGTGTTACCGTTTTAACAAATGACAACAAAGTAATGGCACACGAGACTGACTGTGGCCTTCCTGTCATGACAAAATGCTTCATTATGATGTTTTTCTTTGACTTAATGGCCCAGTAAAAAACTACCCAAGAGCCCGAATACACTTGTTTTGATTAAAGTGGTCACAAACTCTCTCCTCCAGCATAAACGTTAAAAGCTGCGGCATTCTATCTTAATACACACTGGGAAATGAAAAACATTTGCACAGTGAGACGGGGGATAGTTCATTTTACTTTGTGGTCTTTGAGAAAAATAAACGTCTAAAGTGTCCGACCAGAACAGCCAGTGAAAGCATCTGAAAAAGTGTTGCTTTAAAGAGGGAAAACCAGGTCTTTGCCATCAGTCATGTTAGAGTAGAATTAATTGCCGTCAGAAGGCTTCAGCTGTGTTGAAAACATTGAATGCAGTTGGCAGCCAAGAATCTTCTCACTACTCATCCTCCTAGGCGTCGAACAGCTGAGAGGACGTAGTCTTGGTTTTCTTGAATGAGGAGTGAGTTTCACTGTGAAATAAAACACAGATTGATTTTCTGGGCAGATCTAGGATCCTCTGGCATGTTGGAACATGCCACAACCACTTCTGTATCCACGATTAAGTCATTTACATGAGACAAAAGGGAGCAGCAGTGAGGTTGAATTCATATTTTTTTACAAACATTAAACTGTCATGTTGATAGTGTATGAGTCACAGTTACAGATTAAAATACTGTACGAGACAACTCTGGCGCTCTAGAAACATTAGTCCATGCATGTAATAAGAACAAAATGTGAGCATGTAAGGGGTCAAATGACCCCAGTGTCACATGTGCATTCAAGAAAACTGACAACTGGCAGCGTTTCTGTGAACTCACTCCAGAGCTTGTGGCCGCGAGGCAGCAGCGGCCCGGAGCTCAGTCTCTGCTCATTTAAATGACACAGAGCAGCTTTTCCGAGTGCCTCCACACACGTGAAATGAATAGCGTAGCACTGTATTAGTTAATCTGTTAGGCCTATACTGACAACCCACTATGCACGTGGAATGTCCGGTTCGACTCAGTCGCCACTCTGGGACGTGTTGAGCTTGGCTTGGCTGTGGTGCCTGAAATCATGTTTGCATAAGGGCCCCCCCCCCTCACCCCCCACCCCCCCCACCCCCCCGGGGAGAGACAGTTATGGTTCTCTCATGGCTAAAATCTTGACTACATTAGAGAAAACTATGTGTTTGCTTTTTTTTTTGTTGCATTGGCACCAGTCACACAGACTGTGAGATTCAGGAAATGGCAGAAATATCTCGAATGGTTTGATTTCCAGCAACATTGTGTCCCAGCAGCACGTACTGTAATATATGGTCATTTTCCTCTGATGTGCGACTGGTTTCAGTGGACACAAACCAGCGAGGGAACACAGAGCATAGCCTGGATTCTCACACCGAGTGCACAGACACAGAGAGAGACTTTGAGAAGCACCATGCTGGCAGGCTACTCGTCGAATGCCATTTGAAGATTTCTGCAGACATCGTCCAGATATATATAGCGAGAGAGAGAGAGAGAGAGAGAGCGCCTTGGCTCTTTGGGACGTTACCCATGGGATTAGACAGCTCCATGAAGGGACATAACCATTTAGCATAGCACAAATGGAGATGGGGGGGGGGGGGGGGGGTGGGGGGGGAGGGTGCAGTCCAAGTTGTAACCCAAGCCTGCTCAGTGCTCTCCTGCTGCCGGAGTTATTCCCAGTAATGTTCCATCCATTTAAACTGGTAGTCGTAAGACTCAAACTGGTATATTGGTTAGCACAGGTGGGCTCAACTAGGCCTCAGAGACAGCAGGAGTGTTTTTACATGATGGCTGTTGCATTCTGTGACACTTTGACTCACACAGTTGAGTGAAACGGTAAATCTGTCACGAGGCATGTAAATCTAACAAACTTGTCCCCCAAGAGATTTTACTTCAATTTATTCAAAGGTCCCATATTATGCAAAATCAACATTTTAACAATTTAAATCCTTATATTTGGGACTCTACCAGAGGCCCTACCAGTCGCCAAAGTGTGAAAAAAGATGACTCACTCATGTTTTTGTGGTCCTCCTCAGTCTAAGTACGGGAGATAAAACACGCAATGTGGACTTCCGCGCTCACTGGGACGTCACGATGCGCAAAATTCCTGGAATTGTTGCCTCGCAGAGCTCTGCTGTGCTGGAGAGGGGCAACGGTATCCGAAAACCCGGAAGTCCACGAATAGTTCTATTCTTGGCTCCACAGTGCAGCACAGAGTTCTACACAAACTTCCAGCCTCAGAGGATTTATCTCTCCAGTGAATACATGTTATATGACGGCAATGTGCCTGCAAATGATAACTTTTGCAAATGCTAACTGCTGTTAGCTCCCAGTAGCCTCTGTGTTTGATGTCATTTCCTGTCCCTTGGTAGTTTTACTTTTGTTTTTTTGTTTTTTGTTTTTTTTAAGAGATCCTACTGAACAGGGCTGTGGTGCTTCATCTTTATGGTATTTTGACCAAAGCATGTCACAGACATGTTCATTAGGACACCAGGGAACTAGTTTAACTTGGAGAAATAGGGTATAATATGGGACCTTTAACTATTGAGTTCATCGCAAAGTTAGACTTATATGGCTTGAGAGTCGCTCCGAATCCACGGCTATTCCGCGCGGCCATGCTTAATAATGCGAAAAAAAGTCAAATTCCTGGGGATACGAAGGTCAAATATCTCTGCTCCAGGTGCTTCACTCGGAGATGTGCAGCATTCCTTCCTGTGCCAAGATATTGCCACAGCACAAGTAGCCGCTGTTAAACGAAAGGCTCTGTCATCTCTCACACTGCAAAGGGCTGTAATCGATCTCACCCAGACCCAAAGCAGTGTGGTTTTGTAGAGAGTGTTTTAAATCAGTGTTCCCAGGCCTTTTTTACATGGGGACCCACTTTTTAAAGACAACAACTTAGTAGGACCCGATTCACAAGAGCAAATATATGGATAGTGTCATTTTTCTATATTTTTTTTGCTGCCATTTCTGTAACACCAATAAATCAGACTTTTTGAGATGTGTTGATTGAAAAAAAAAAACTCCCAATTTCCTTTGTATGCAGGTTATTAAACTTCATCTCTGGGTCCTGACTCAGTCTCTGCAGAATGTTCCATATTTGATTGATTTCTTTTTAGTATTTGATGTATTTTTTTTTACACCGATGAAAGTTTATCTCTACAGTTTGAAATACAGAAGTGGCGACCTCAATAAATAAACGCATGAATGTATAAATAAATGAATTAAAAACTGAGCGGCAGCACGAAAGCTGCTATGACTTAGTGAGAGGAAACGAGCCGAGATGTGGAGTTAAAATACCAAACATGCAAGCTTCCAGTGCTGCAAACACAAATGTGGCGAGAAGTCATAATGGAGGCATACTTGTGGCCTCACGCAGGACTCCTCCCAGGCTGTTTGTTTGCGTTCTCCGTTCTACAGTCGGGGGACACACAGAAAGACAGGAATGCCAGCCCGTATCTGATGCTGCTCAGTCAGCTCGACTAAAAGAAGTAGGAGGAGAAAAAGCATCGGAGGGGAACTGTCACGATTCATTTCTAGCCCATATGGGAGGCCACGCCAGATTCCGGGTGTAAAATTCAATTCTCATGACATCCAAACATGTCACAGCAGGAGAAGTGGAAAAAAACACACGAGCCCGACATTCTGCGAATCCATCTTTTTTTCGATTTAAGAAAACAACATTTGAATTGGGTTTTGTTTGTACACAGGAAAAGGGCCAGAGGAACGTGATGGGGAATAAATGATTGTTTACAGGCAGCTTGAATTCTCTTCTTTTCCAGATAAGAAAATCCCTTTCAACTGCCTGACTTTAACACACACACATACATACACACGTGCTCTCTGTGAGATCTTCATCCTCTCACTCGTCATTTGTTCTGTATCTGCAGTTCACAGCTGCTCAGCATCTTGTTGATGGCTCTCTTTAAATATTTGCTTTCTCTCTTTTGCCCCTCATGTCACAGGGCTAGAAGTTTTTCCGTGTTTGCACACAGAGGGAGAATCTTTCATATGTGTGTCCATATATGGGCTCTCTCTCTCTCTCTCTCTCTCTCTCAGGGCTAAGTAGAGGAGACAGAGGAGCAGAGAGCTAAGTTGCGGGGGCTTTTGAGAGGTCCAAAGACATACTTGATATTTCTTTCCATTCCACAGGCCTATAAAACTTCTTGGTATGCACTTCCATCTCAGCCACTGTTCTCCCTGCTGCAGTCCTCCTGACTGTAAAGTCTTCTGGCACGGCACAATGAAACAATGGCAAAATGAGGAGGATGTTAAACCTCTGCGGTTTTTCATTGTATACTTTAGTGTTGTTCTCCAAAAAAAAAAAAAAAGTCCATCTAAACACTTCCCCTAATCACAACATAAAAACAGTTCATAAAAAAAAAAAAAACTGGCTAAATGTTTTTAATTAAGTTCATAATTATACATTTTCAGACAGTCAAATTGACCCTTTGCTTGGCAGAGGGAAAGCCATTATGTGCGAGCGCATCTGAGAATGTGCGGCGATGAGACATTCCAGCGCGGTTCTGAGTAGCTGTTTGAAAGCTCGCTGTGTTCACCGTGACTGGGTCACAGCGGTCGCTCTGCAGCGAGGAATGCCACAGGAACCCACGGCTCTTTGCGGCACCTGCATTCTTGCACCGCAGCCCCACGTTTGATGCTCGGAGTCGGTTCACCGCACACATGCTATAGGGGTCTAGATACAGCGGTCGTAAGTCAGTCATAAAGCATCTGTCTGAGGGCACAGGCATGAGAATAAATACCCATCCCATCTGCAGCGGTCTGGGTAGTTCCTGTCCTGAGGGCCTTGGATGTCTGAGATAACAATATACAGAACGATAAGAGGGATAATTACGCTCATAGGCTGCTCATCAGAAGGGCGGGGAAAGACCAGTGGATGAGGAATCGCTCACATCCTCTAGTTAAAGCTGCAGTGTGTAAGCTTCAGTGTTTGTTTTGTTGTTATTATTCTGCCTCCGTTTAGTCGTCGTGAACAGAAATGATCTGAACTTAAAGGGGAAATAAGTAGTTTATAGTGCCATCTAGAGGAGAGGCTGAAATTTACAACAAAGACCTGCTGCTCTGCTCACCCCCTCCCTTCCCTGAGCGCTACGGTATCCGCAGCTGGTCAAATGTCGTCCTCGTTGTCTTTCTCCGTGTCAGCAGATGAGGTTCGTGAGATGAGGGAGAGGGCGGAGCTACCACGGCCGTAGCAGACGAAGCGGAGAGAGAGGAGGCGGGACTTCCGCTACAAGTAAAGAGACGCTTGTTTTGTTCTCTCGCGTTTGTCCTTAAAGGCTCCGGTAGAAACATGGCGTCTCGCTGCTAACAGTGGCTATGCAACCGCGGTCCGCGACCATGTTATTTAACATGACTTTTTGAAACACTACGAAAATGAAACAAAAAAATATTATACAGCGACTAAACAATGCAGGAGCACATAATATGTATAAAAAAGTGGATTTTGGGTTATATAAACCCATCAATACTACATATTGTACCTTTAATCATTTATCTGAAAACAGACTCTGTCAAGCAATACTATCAGCACTCAAGGGTGGACGAGGCGGCAAAAAGTGTCTATCCTATTCAAAGTGCCGGACGACCTGGTGTTCTGAGCAGCAGAATTAGCTTCTGGGACTTTTTCCTGGGTGCCTCTTTTGCGTCAGTCACATGCAAACCGTCTGTTTGCAGGCGTCTCATTTTACTAGCACAATTCTGCTGTTGCTGTGTTGACAAAAAAAAAATCAATCACTTCACACGCGCCCAGCATGAGAATGTCGCCGGGCGAAACAAGATCCAAACACGGCTGAATGTAAGATTTCATTATGTTTAAAAGTTGCGCACTACGGTATCAAGCATAAAAATGCATTTAAAATGTAGACTAATGTATATAAGTATTATAGGCAACGTTTACATAAAGTTAAAGAAACACCAAAAGTTCATCGATTGTTTGATAAACGTTCCATCACTGAACGAGACTTCCTGGATCCAGATTGTAATCACCTGAGTATGTGTGAGTGAAAACAGTACAGTAGGAGACAAGAAGGTCCATGTAAGACACAGCCGTATGGAAAAGGTCACGCTAGTTAATCATGTCTCCTGTCCCCGCACCAGATCACCTCATGAAAATTGGCAGCAACACTGAGGAAAAATCTGCTGAGCACTGAGCGACTGTTTATTAAGGTTTAATTAAGGGAGGGGAGGCCACAGGACTGAGAGAAGAAAAGGGAACCGTGGAGGGTTTTTTTTTTTTTTTTTTCCTCCTCTGTAGAAATGTGGTCTGTCATCCAACAAGTGTTGAGCAAAGTTTCCTTATTAAGACAGAAGGGTTTGGGATGGACCAGTGTTCTATTTCACTCTAGACAGCTTAAATCCCAGGAGACGCTGCAGATCGGTTCCAGTCGGCAGCACAGTCTGAGCCGGACGGTTCCCCCTGTCCCGCAGCTCACTCTCCGCATAGTTTCAGGCACGAAGAAAACCCGAGGACGGAAAAAAAAAACCTCTGACACAAACCAGTTGGAAAAAGCTCAACTACAGAAGAGAATCAGAGTCAGATAATATCGTTTAAAAAGACGTGCCTGACGTTACATGTGGAGTCCAAAATTAGCGCTCAAGTTTTAAGTCTTAGCTCAGTCCCAATATAGCCTCGCTGTCATTGCTGACTGAGAAATACTGTGTCCCCCCCTTTACACTGGGGGCCAAAGGAGACGTTGTGCCGTCATTGGAGAAATGCACTCGTCCCGGGGACGGGACGGCCACTCTGGCCACTCTGATGCACACTAAATCACTGCTCACACAGAAGCACCTCCCACCTGTTATCCCATGGAAAAAGGATGAATTCTGTCTCATGCAGAGTTACATAAGGATTAGAGTATAAGTCGTATTTCTCCGTGCAACTTGACACTCAAAATACCTAGTTCTTTCATATCAAGCTTACGGGTGTGTCGGCGTTACGAATGGGTCAGGATTTTGACATTCCGTGCAATCTGACACTGGAAATGCCACTTTGATATATTTGGCTCGCAGGGGTTGTTTCAAAGGAACTTTGGGAACCCCAGAAAAACGTCACTACATCAAATTGAAAAGCAAATAAGTGGCATTTGTCCGAGCTCCAACATTGGTGTAAGTGCAGACTCCTGGACTGTATAGATAATTGCCATATTATATAAGAGGTTCTCACAAAAGTGGAGTTGTGTAAGCAGCCATTTCCCGCGGGGCCTTCTGAGCTTATGGTCTCAGGCAGTTGCCAACTTTTCCCAAACACTGGCTTGATATTAAAGATTATGTGAAGAAACCAATGTTTCACATAAAGCACTTGGGTTTGTCTCTCCTCTCCACTTGGTTGAATTCAATGTGATTATAATCTATCGTTGTTGAAATGAGCAATTACCGAAATCAACCACTATTTTATTATTTGGAATGACACAATTCTGGGAATTTTCAAAGACGGAAACTTTCCATGGGAATTAATGGGAATTTTAAGGGAATAAACATGAATTTATGGGAATAAACAGGAATAAACTGGGAATTTTTCAAAAGTGAAGGTTGGCTCTTCATAGGGAACTTAAATATATTTGGGGGAAAGTATATTCAAGCATAATCTTGACAAAAACAAAACAGATGCCATTCAAGCACACTTAGCTATCCGTGCCATTCCTCAATCACACACAATGGACATAGCACACTGCTTACTGCACAAGACTATTGACGGCACACATCTGAGCCGGTGGACGAAGTAATGATGATATTATATTTGTTTAATGTTTAAATTGCAACTATCAAATACAAATGTAATCATCTACACTCTTAGAAATAAAAGTGCTAAGAAGAACCATATAAGGAGAACCCTTTTTGGCGGGTTCCACCAAGAACCCTTTTAAAACCCTTTATTCAGGAAAGGAGTTTTAAAGGGTTCTCTGGGTTAAAATGGTTCTTACTAGAACCATTAGTGTTACCAAGAACCGTTGAAAAAACCCTTTCTTCAGCCCTTGTAGAAGGACCCTTTTGGAACCCTTATTTCTAAGAGTGTCGTACAGTGGTTCCCAACCTTTTTTTGCGCCATGGACCGGTTTCATGCAAGATATTTTACTCGCCCCTTTGCAACCCTAGGAACGACACACAACTGTAGAACCTCTCGAGTTTTGTGAGATTGCAGCTCCACCGTATGAAGGGAACACGAGCTATCTTCTGCAGCACGGAGTCTGTTTACTATTCTCATTAAATCACTGGCTGCAGACTGGATTATGGAGCCAACATGTTGGGCAAACTCGCCTGATGACCTAAAATAGTCAAGTCATCCAGTCCTGAGTAAAAAGGCTCTCTAAGATCCATCAGCTGCTGTCTTTCAGGTTTACGTTAGACGAGCGCTTCTTCTCTGAGCAGGTATGTGAGTGTAGGGTAAACAGCAGGCGTCCTAACTCAAACACACTGACCTCGCTCACTTAGCACTCGGCAGCCTTTTCTTTGCATCAGCCTTCTAAGAGCAATTTAAATTGCCAGTACAGCACTAGTGTGCTTACATTAAGTCCACACACACTCCATGTAACAGCATCCCTGGAACACTGCCTGGAACATGTGCCTTGCAATTCAACAGAACATGAGAAAACATGGACTGGAGGATGATGGCTTTCATCACTTCAGCCAACAATTGTGGTTCAGTAATAAAAGCCAAAATCCTCGTGGGTAGAACCTGAACGGTGAAAATACAGGAGAAGTAACATAAACGTCGGGAGAAAGCAAATTAGACGGGTTTCTGGGAGGTTTCTGTAATTTTCGTAATAGCTTGTTAAGTACCTTCTTACCTCGCTCCACCACACCATCTTTGGGTCTGGATTATGTGAAACTTCCTGACAGAGTGGACGGATGCCAACCACGAACTAACTCCACCGTTTTAATCAGTTTTCGACCAACCTGAAAACGCCTCGTCTAAACCCCTTTCCTCAGCCACAGAAACCCCTCATAAACGTCTCAGAGAGCAGGTGGGCTTGAAACGCGGCCACCAAAGACAAACGAGGGGGGGGAACATCCCTCACATTGTCTGACGTTTATGACTCGAGAATAACCTCTTATTATGACAAAAACAGTCAGATTTAGATGTTGTCTATGAAAAAAAAAAAAATCTAAAAATCTAAAAAGCATGCTTTGGACAAATAGCCCAGCCCTAAACCTAAAAGCTTTTTCCTTGCATGCATTTTTTCCCAAACCTCACTTCCTCTTTCATCCCTTCTCTTCAGAACTGGAGGAAACCGGCTAAGGGCAGAAAGTCTCTCCCTCTCTCTCTCTCTATGTTGTAAAGAAAGACAACTATGCCCTCCTGACGTTGTATAATTTTATACTAACACTGGCTTCCAAGTAAAAAAAAAAAAAAAAAAAAAAAGTCAGTTCACATTCACTTTCTTTATTATTTTCCGTTGAAGTAATATGACATAAAGTGGCAGTTTCCCAAAAAAAGCACACAGAGAAAGTGATAAAGACTCTAGATTTGAAGAGTATTATTAACGTGCTATTACTGGCTGTACACTGAACTCTCCATTTCACCAAGGCTGTTCTTAGCACATGACTCCATTCCTTCACAGTATCACAGCCTGAGCCTAACTCGTCTCCAAACCGGGTCCACGTAACTCAACTGGAATAACTGAAACATAAGGATTTACAGTAAGAAACCACTATCGGCCATTTTATTGTCGCTCTCGCGCGGCTTTAAAAAATGGAGATACGGCCCCCGATGTTGTTTGCTTTAGCTCGGGTGTTCTCTCGGTTTTTGAGAACTTGAGCATGGAACAAAGCATGAGCTAAATGGCTGCCGGGGGGGGGGGTTGTGGGGATTAAAGCATAGGATGCAAGACATGCACACACCGTTGCTGCTAAGGATTATCTCATTAGGTTGAGAATATATCCAAAGCGTAATGCAATTTGAAATGTTTGCAGTATTGTTTCACCCCGGAGTTTCTAGCTTCGAAACAAGCTCCATATGAGTCTCTGGGGGGGGGTCAAAGGGGGTTAATGGTGTCATGTCACAGTGTGACAGATCAGGTGAGCATCTTTACTGTCCGTCCTGTGATAGAAAGCACAAATATAAGAAGCCTGGGAAATATTGTTAGAGTTAAAAAAAAAAAAAAAAAAAAAATCAAAATAGGGGTGGTTGAGTGCAGGAGAAACCCGAACTCCGTCTTTTACTCTTCATCGCAGTCATCGCGCTGACCGTGCTTACCTTACTCTGCCAAAATGGAAATATTAACAGTAAAACAGCAATACATATTATAGCGATTAGCGAGCGGTTTGCTAATTAGCCTTAAATCACGGGGTTCAGCAACAATAAAGAAAAAAAAAAGGGAGGATTTGACCAGACCACACGTCTGCTTCACATCATTAATCTCCTGAGGTTTTTTTCGATCGTTCTGTACGAATGCCAGATTTAACCAGACAAACATCCTCCATGGTCCTTGAGACGGAGACACAGAGAGGGTGAGTGTTAGATGGGCACTCCCAGTTAAACACATGGCTTCAGTTTCCCCTCTTTTCACTGTGTGGCCTGGCCTTGTATGAGACCAAAACACTCAAACAACCAAATATGGTGTTCATTAGGATGAATCATTGTGTTGCGCTCGTCACCTCTCGCCATCGTTTACACACTCTGGCCTTGTGCACCGTTGGATCAGAGACTCAGTTTTTGCTTTTTTTTTTTTTTTTTTTAGACAAGTGTGCAGGAATAACGTTTTATTAGACCGTTTGTGTCTAATGTACTGATTATTGACAAAGATCAATAGCAACACAGAGGTTTTTTTTTTTTAGATTTGCAACCGTGTTGAGTAAAATCTCATTCTTGACCACAACGTTTAAATGGAAATTACTGCATACTTCAAGGTCTGGTCTGTGAACAAAGAGAAGGAGAAGAAAAAAAAAAAAAAAAACACATCCTCTGTGTCCTTATTTGGTCTGACTAACTTTGCCAATCCCTCCACTAGAACACATTTCTCCAAACATCCACTGACTGACCCCTCCACACTGAGCTGTGAAGGACGATACTGACATCTGCTGGAAAGAATGCAGCAACCTCCCCCCCTTCACTTCACATCTGTAACGTCAGCTACTGTATTATGATGCACCGACAGGAAACAGGATCAAATGATTCCGACCGTTGTTTGAAACTCTTTTTTTTAATTTTTTTTGTGAATACAAAAAATACTTTTGTGACCAGATAAATATTATACATACAGCATAAAATCATAAAACAAATGCAGTCTCTTAAAGAAAGCACAACACCAATTCATAACAGATTTTTTTTTGTCTTCCTATTTTTCCTATTTCTGTTAATACTTGGACAAAATCAGTTAAGACAACATATTTCAGGGTAATTATTACATTTACTGATAAAAACGTATTGTTTTAGTAGTAATCAGACGGTGAAACGAGGAAGGTATTCGAACACAAATTGCCACATGCTCATGGAATGCAGTCTAGTGTTAGTTTTTCTGATATGGTCTCTAAATCCTAAGGTTATCCACAGATGCCCTTTTCGTATCAGCATTAGAACATTGTAGACAGGTAAGTCACCAGCCAAGGCATTGTGTTGTATTGTATGGCAAAAAGGAGTAGGTGACAGTTTATTAAGACCCCGGCGGGGATTAGAATGGCATCGTGTTCTGACTCAGAGAGGAAAACTCAGACTCCCACCGAGCCTGATCTCCAGCTGCTCACAGGACAGACTCAAGTAAGGCACTAGTACACAATGCAGACCAGGCATTGGCATGGACAGACTAAGGAGATTAACTGTTTAACATTTTTGCAATACATATATATGTACATATATGTTTACATGTATGTACATATATATATATATACAGAAATGCTTAAATATATGTACATATATACGTGTGTATACATATACGCGTATATATGTACGTATATACACATATATGTGTATATATATGTATGTATATATACTGTATGTATATGTATATATAACACACACATATGTACATATATATATATATACACACACATATGTACATATATATATATACACACATATATATGCATAAATATATGTACATATATACGTGCGTATACATATACACGTATATATGTACGTATATACATATATACGTACGTATATACACATATGTGTATATGTATGTATACTGTATGTATATGTATATATAACACACACATATGTACATATATATATACACACATATATGCATAAATATATGTACATATATACGTGCGTATACATATACACGTTTATATGTACGTATATACATATATATGTACGTATATACACATATATGTGTATATGTATGTATATATACTATATGTATATGTATATATATATATATAACACACACACATATGTACATATATGTATAAATGTATGTACATACACATATATACACATATATGCATAAATATATGTACGTATATACATACATACGTATGTATATATACTGTATGTATATGTATATATAACACACACACACATATATGTATATATATAATACACACATATATATATATATATATAACACATTTATATACCAAAGAAAATAAAGTTATTGAATCCGTTTCCTCAACCAGAACTCAAATCTAAATCCTTCGACTTTGCTAAGCGAACGTTTTCACATTTAACAGAACAGAAGCTCTAAATAAGTCTTCAGTGCGTAGGTTTGATGAGCCAACTTCAGTGCATAACGTATGCTCGTTTCATTCAAATATGAGCGCACACATCCAATCGTCCAGTAACAAAACGTAGACACTCATTATCTTGCGAGAATATTGCTATAGACCGGTTGCTATAGAGGTCTAAAATACCATCACCGTGACAGTGGGGTGTGACTGGTGGTAAATAACTGTATGGTTGTGTGTTCATTAGCCAGCGAACCCAAACGAAATCTGGCCAGTGTAATGTGACGCGAGAGGGATTAAAACATGAACAAACATGAGAGCGGAAATGTAAACATTATTCAATATTCCCCTACACGTGCGTATATGAGGGTGTGTGTGTGTGGGGGGGGGGGGGGTTTGACAGAAAGCACAACGTAAAGCACAAGGAACATTATTTGGTCACGTAAAGTCCAGATTCTAACATAGATTGCACTTGTCTGCTCTTAAACAACTACTTTTTTTTCCTTTAGAAAACGTCTTTTTTTTTTTCAAGAATAAATATATTTATAGCTATTATTGGCCTTTTTTTTTTTTTTTTTTTTCTATTCCAACTTGTTATTTGCTCCCATTTGCTTTTCATTTGACCCGATTTACTTAATCAGAGCAAACCGTTGTTTGGTGTCAAGCCGACGACATAGCTTAGTTTCAGAATCCGACATTTGAAATGATTTCTTAGGCGAACAGCGAACCCAAATTTCACATTATTTTTTTCTAAGTAAAATACAAGTGCCTTTCTGTATACTACTCTATTGGTTAGTAGCATCACTGATATGTATAGCCATAGGGTGCATGCAAAGCAGTGGTGAAATGAAAAATCTCCTTCCTGCCTTTTTAATAACTTAGATGTTTGGTTTTTTTTTTGTTGTTTTTTTAACATCTACAGTTCATAGTTTGTTTTTACAAGCTATGGACCTTTAGGTTTGTCACCAATTGATCTCTATTTGCTCAGAACCTTCAGCCGTTATAGAACATTCAATGATTATAGAGGATTTCTGCATTCGTAACGTCTTCAGTTCACAACTGTGACGGTCAGGAATGCAGTCAACACTCACAAAGCGATGTTTATCAGATCACACACACACACACACACTCTCCACTTGCTCATATTGACAACTTATTCAAATGTCAGCGCTATGAACCGACAGATACACACACGCACATGAAGTCGACACACACACACACACTTATACACACACATACACACAAACTAAAGCACAGGCACTTGTTTCCTCACTAAACAGGCCTGTTTCAAGTGCCGTATATTACTCTGGAGAGTAAAAAAGGAGCCATTTGTACACCGGCAAACATCAGCCCAAAAGAAGAAAAAAAAAAAAGAGGATTTCGTCAGTGCAGCAAACTCGGTTCCTGCTGAGCCCAGAGTCAGCCCTCGTCCTCCCTCAACTCACTGGGCAGGAACTTGTACTGCT
Source organism: Microchirus variegatus (assembly GCF_963457635.1). Classification (NCBI taxonomy): domain Eukaryota; kingdom Metazoa; phylum Chordata; class Actinopteri; order Pleuronectiformes; family Soleidae; genus Microchirus; species Microchirus variegatus. Next base: position 4,799,598 of record NC_139809.1, on the reverse strand, counting down.
GCTGTCGGATCTGAGCCAGCTTCTTCCGAGCCTCTTCCAGCTCCCGCTCCTTCCTCAGCATCTCCTCCTGAGCTGCGATGATCTGAGTGAAACGGGAAGCACACGCGTGACTGTTAACGTGCCCTTTCGCTTATTTTAAGCACATTCTCATACGACGGCTTCAAAAGGACAAAAAAAAACCTAGTGTACAGCTCGGCATAGCTCAGCCTCACACCACACAGCCTGTACAAACTCTATTAGAAGTTCCATTTTAATATGAAGTGATGCCACAACTCCTGTGTAGACGCAACCTGCAGTCTAAAAATATTTTGCTTTTCAACTCCAAAACTGACTTTAAAACTAAACCTTGACTTTGAGGTCACAAAAAAAAGTCTGCAAAAGGAGTTGCAGCCCTGCAACACAAAATTCCTGGATTACAGCAACAATCCAACAGGACAGCGACCCTGCGGTTACAGTTAAGGCAAACAAAGGTGTGTTTAAGGACAGAATCTGAGTGTTATTTAATTAGTGTAGGTGTATTATGTGTATAAAAACAATGATCGATAATTAAGAAGGAAAATCAAAGTCACTGAAGAGTATACAATAACAAAAATATTTGATATATCATCTATGGCTTTTCTGTGTCGGTCATTTTATCAATATGGCATAATAAAGCATATATAAATACATTCAAAATGAATTAAAGCAGTAAACGTATAAAAAACAAAAACAATTGACTGTTTGGTCTAAATGTGTATGAAATATACATTTAAGCGAGAAAAGATTAAACATGAATGAGTTTGAGACAATGAGTCTCATAGGTCAAAAAAAACAGAAACTGACGAGCTAAAGCCCAGCTAAGCTGCACCACTGACTGAGATGGTAAATTAATCTGTCAGGATGAAAATTAAAGCTGCCTGTAGCATCCTGGAGTTCTGAGGGGGGGGGCAAACCTGTCAAATTTCTGCAAGGATGAATTAGAAGGAGATGATCTGCTGTACTAGAAAGACACTATAAATCAGCTAAATGCTACCGTCTGGTAAAAAAACAACATAAACTCATCACAAGTGCAGAAAAACAACTGTGATATTTCAACGAGAGCTGTGAACATTCAGTCAAAATGGCAAATCACACAACGCGATTGATTTTCCTTCTGAAGACCTTCTCAGGAGTTTGTCTCACCTGAGCTATGCCGCCGACAAATTTGGTCTTTACCACCACGGTGTTATCTTCCATCTTGTCAAACGCCGCTTTCTGAGCCGCCTTCACCAGGTTGTCTGAAGCTCGCTTCACCGCGTTGCCGGCAGCCTTCACAGAAACGATTTAAAAAGTTTTTTAAAAAGTTATTAGCACGCGATAAATTCATAAATAAACATAATGAATTCCCATATATAATCTCAGTGTTCACCTGTAGTCTCCTCATGGCTTCAGAATCCTGGTCCGCCTTCACCTTGCAGGCCACCAGCAGCTGAGCCGTGGAGGCCGCAACCTGTTTGGCTGAAGAAATGAGCTTCTCCTCACTGGCGTGGCCCTGAACTGAGGCGTTGGCCGACTCGCACAGGCTACTGGTGGCTGCTGCGACCATACGCGCCTACATCGGACAAAGAGTCAAGCATTTTCACGTTGTTTTCTTTTAATCCGCCACATTTATGTGTGAATTTACTTGTATTTTTTTACAGAAACGTACCGCTGATATGAGACCCTGTGACCACTGGCCGTCATCGACTGCATTGGCGAGATTAGAGCCCACCTAGAGTTTGAAATATTCCATTAAATATCATGTAGCATGTTGATTTCCCAGAGTGTCCAAGTGTGTGTGTGTGTGTGTGTAAACTGACCTTGCCTTGTGCCACCAGTTCTCTCTGAGCTGCAGATGCAGATTTAACAAGAGCACTAGTTGCTGCAGCGATGGACTTTGCCGCCTCTAAGATCTGCTCCTCAAAATCCAGCGTCTCATCTGCCTGCTGGAGGGAGGATCACATAGCAATTTAAGAGTTAGGAAAGGAAATGAAAGGAAAGTAAGGAAATAATCTTTATTCTCATTATACAACCGAAATTGCACAAAAAAAACCGCAGGGTCAGACGGAGTTGAGCAGAGCCACAATGGACCGACCTGAACCAATGTGTCACGATGTTATTGATTTATTTGCTGTGAAATGCATTATTGTTATCATTATTACTGTCTGCTTGTATTGAAATTCACTCTCAATGAGAAGGAGTAAATATTCTCAGCCCAGAAATAATTTATTAATCTATGTATTTAATAGCATTAAAGGTCCAGTGTGTAACATTTAAGGGGGGTTACTGGCAGAAGTTGAACATACACTACTGTTCAAAAGTTTGGTCTCACCTATACATTTTTTGTGTGTTTTCCATTAAAGCTCACACTTTTATTCATCGAAAGACATAATGAGACATAATTAGAAATAAATTTGTAATTCAAAATAATAACTTGCCTTGCCCTTTCGTCAAAGAACCAGCAAAACTGTTTTCAGCTGTGCTAACATAATTGCACAAGGGTTTTCAAGGGTTTTTTAATCATCCAATAGTCTTCTAACACAATTAACAAACACAATGTACCATTAAAACACTGGAAATGGGCCTCTATACACCTATGTACATATTCCATTAAAACGTTTGCAGCTAGAATATTCGTTTACCACATTAACAATGTATAGAGTGTATTTCTGATTCATTTAATGTTATATTCATTGAAAAAAAGTGCTTTTCCTTCAAAAATAAGGACATTTCTAAGTGAGCCCAAACTTTTGAACTGTAGCGTAAGCTGCGAAGGCCAACATAGTTCCCTCATGTACTTGGGAAAGGGAAGGGAAAGCGCTGGAGTCCTCTCACCATTAGATGCCACTAATTCTTACGCACTTGACCTTTAAAGTAATAGAATGGATCCACATGAAGACTATAAAATCCTTTTATCACCCTATAAAATATCCGCTAAGTGCCAGTCTTTAATTGCAGAATGTAATCCCCCTCGTACTCTCCGCAAAAAAACAAACAACAACCGTATCCTCAATGGAAGCTACGACCCTGAGCATTATCCGTGGACAAAATACACACAGCACAGTCTGAAAGGTTTGGGGTTTTTTTCCAGTGACAACAGAGCGGCATTTAACAAACAAATGACCGTCTGTGCCTCGGAAGTCGACACACGTTTTTCTACACCTCCGTAAACAACATAAGGCACATGTGGCTGCAGACAGGGCGGGACACTGTAGGAATATGTTTGATATATAGTTGGACTGAATAACAACCTAATATATCAAACATATCAGACAGAGCCCTGCAGAGAAGGCTTCCAGGTCTACAACGGCTCAGAAAAAGGGGGAGGAGGAGGGGAGGAGTGGACACAAGGGAGGGGGAAACATGCCGAGAACAGGAGAAGCCTCCGTCTGTACAGGATGGGAGGGGATGAGCGAGGACGCAGAGTAAAGAGAAGGTGGACGACACATCCAGTCTGTTTTTAGAGAAATGATCGATTACATGACAGCTCGTAGCCGTAATACCTCACTCATTAACTCCCGTCTCCGAACACGATTAATATTGAATAAACAATTGTATTATGTTGTTCCTCTGTGAAGGAATAATCTGTGGACTGAAATACTAGGATCAAACATTTAAAAAAACGCTAATTTGATCAATAACCGTTCTGCACAATACACACTCCAGGATTGTTTTTTTTTTTAATTGAATCTTTATTTATTCATTTAATTTTTGCTTCTGCATGTGAAAACAAATTGTGGATGGATGTGAGGCATAGCTGTTAGTAAAAGTAGGATTTCCCCCTTCAAATACTGTTTTGGAACGGTTGCTTCCTATTAGATCACTAGAGGGAGACAGTGACATCCAAAAGAGGGAAAACCCTTTCACTCACTAATCCCCCTTTTCATAAGTGCAGTCTGTAGCTGCGGGATTATAGTATGAGACAGAGCATTATATGGTTCTTTATTAAAACTGGGGGTAACCTAAATATGCAGCGCTTCATATCACAGAGGGAAAGGGTGGAAATGACAATCTCTGCGCACAGGAAGAGGTATAGAAAAGGGTGGGGACGACGACACAACAGACACACAATGAGGAGCATAATGATCCAACTATTCAGTCTCCAGAGACAGATAAACAAACACACAATTAACATGCAGCAACAAACCACAAATGCAATCCTGTAATGTATACAGAACTGTAAAAAAGGGTCAGTTTACTGTCCAAAAGTAGTGGCATTTTTTGTCTGTTTTTTTTCCTGCGTATTATGTGTTTAGGCTGGTTTGTTTTGTTGGTAATGGAGGAGGTGAATGTCAGTCTAAGTGCAGTTTAGAGACAAGGAGCAGTGCAGTAAAGCAAAGGAAATAAAGTTCAATAAGTCAGAGGCGCCTCAGTTTGAGAAAAAGGTCATCACACATTTGAACCCGTTCCAACATAAGCTCGAGGAGTTTCAAAGTCAGTGTCACCTTTTTTCTACCTTTGGCTCACGTGCTCTCCCCCGCTGATTGATGGCAAAAAGCTGTGTATGTGTCTGTGTAGTCGGGGAAAGGTTGAGAGCGGGGCACTTACCTTGGGCTTGGCTCTGGGTTTCAGCTGTTCCAGTTTATTGGCGGCAGCTTCAATGGACGCCGCTGCACCGAGGAGCTCGGTCTCAGCGATGACGGTGGGGTCCTCCGGGTCCACGCAGTCTGATCCTGTGAAAAGGCATCGAAAACGTGCTCAGACGCTGGTTACAGCATGCTCAAAAACCCTCAAAATAAAACACCAGAGGTATAATTCTGCCGAGCAACATTTTATCTCATATTAGAAAAAATAAAGAAGCCAACATTAAACCACATGTTGCTTTTCACGCACTGTTTAATGTCATCGTCTACTCTACAAATAACCGTTTGTGTGAATTAAAAGGTAAAAGAAGTGCGCACTTGATAGATTATTTACCATTTATAGGTTTTTAAGTGCCTATAAAAGTGAACTGTTTGGGAACAGCTTGGTAAAGCAGATGGAACAATGTTTTCGTGGATTTCTTTGAGCTCTGGGGAAATTTGTTCTGCAAACCTCACCGCTCCACCCAACCCCACACCCCCCCCCCCAGCCCTCCGTTGCTTTCTGACTCTATGAAAGGCGATCTGAAGGAGCGAAACGCACTATATCCCACTTACCTCCATCTGAGGCAGCCAGGAGAGAGCAGTGGAGAGGGAGAGAGAGAGAGAGAGAGAACACATGGGACATTAGAGAGGTGAAGTGGATAGCCCCGCTGGGTCTCCAAGCTGTATGCCGAAATCTAATTCTCACCCAAACACAATCTATTACTCCTGTCAGATGTGGCAGTGCAGTTTGTGGAGAGAGCAGGTCCGGTATGTTTCTGTCACAATAATCCTACAGAGTTTCATTTCGGAGCAATTTGCGAGGCGATTGCTCTACGGTGCAATCTCAATATTCTAAAGTGATCCAACGTCTACATCTTTATTAGGAATGGAGTGAGACTCGGGAACATAATATTTTTCCACACACGAGAAACTCCTTTGACTGATCTCCAGCATCATCACAGTCCTTATCCTTTATGCTGACATCAGTGAGAATGGGGGGGGGGGGGGGGGGTCACACTTAACTAACTTGTCAAGCCAAACTCTTGCGAGGGTAAAGGAGTGTGTGACAGAGAGTGTGTGTGTGTGTGTGGCCTCACCTTTCATGGCCTCAGCTGTCTGGACGAGCTCTGTCACACAAACGGCCACGTGTTTCGAGTGTGTGGTCAGCTGTTGTTTCTGCTCTGGCGTGGGCTTCTGCAGCACCTGAAAGCACAAGAGGCCAAAGCAAACGCACACAAACACACACACACACAAACGCACGCACGCACGCACGCACACACGCACGCACACACACAGTACAGTTAAGCACTGAATCAGAGAGCATAGACGGTGACTAACATAAATAATAAGAATGAAAAACCATCTGTTCTGGCGTCTTTAAAAGAACCCCAATCGAATTCTTACATAACAAAAACAAGTCATAAAACACATTTATGTATTTATTTCTACATTTTGTTCTTAGTTGCGAGTCGCCACTCACTACGCATTCTTTCTTAAGACCAAAAACAAAAACATGGCGCTTTGACGGCGTGTCACGATCAACATGAAATTCCAATCACTAATTATGCATACGCGACGATTTAATCATTAAACAGCAGACGTGTAGGTGTGTTGATTTATGCGCCGACACACTTGTTCTTATGTCCGCGTGTAGCGTTTTATGATGAACTAATGAATTTCATAGGTGCTCAGGAATTAAACAATGTGTCACATTTCACATCCTCAAAGAAGCAGTGAGCCGTGAGACCTTGATGATATAGTTCCTGCAGAGCCACAGCGAGCTCGGGAAAGACTTGACAGGATATAATCTTGTTGATTAGATCTGTGAAATCTTACCAGGCGACACACACACACACACACACACAGGTAACAGCTAGACACATCCACATGCTCCCACACACGCTATTACATTATACATTCACGACACGTGTTTCTAACCTGCAGCACTTGATCCAGAAGACTGATGTATCCGTTGGTGCACTCAGAGCCAAACTGCAGGGCCTTGTTCCTCAGCTCCTCGCTCACTTCTTGGTGGTACGCTGCTTGCTGGAATAATTAGAAAATATTGAAATGGCTAATCTAAAAAAACATTGTTTTTGGAGGAATAATAAGATTTAATCAAAATCCTTGTCGCAAAGTGAAAAATGTGCAACGTGCCTTCATGTAACTGTACTTTTAAAAACCATAATAAAATGTCTGTTTCTTCAAAAGCACTGTGTTCCCTGTCGCAGCTATTCCTGCGACACAGACCACACGAGCGTCCATGAAGTTGTGACTCGACTAGTTTGCTCTCAGTGGGCTGGACTCACAGGTTTTCCCTGGCACTCGAGTGCTGCCTGTGCGAGGCCTGATCTGGCAGACCGCTGTATGTGTGTGTGTGTGTGTGTGTGTGCGTGCGTGTGTGTGAATTGGCACCTTGCATGTAGTCAGCATATCAGAGATGGCTTTGCGACTCAGGTTGGCAGTTGCAATCACGGCCTCCTGCTGAGACGAGTTGCCCGCGGCCACCGCCTTGGCCGTTGCCGTGGTGATGCCCTTCGTCATGCGGGCGAACTCCTCGGGTGTGCTGGACTTGTCTGGGACGTCCTTGGAGTGGAACACCTGACATGATGATGATAATAAACCACACAGACACAGATGTTTTGGTACGGGCATGAATGGGCCCTGATACGGGAAATCCGTTGTATATGTAAAAATTGGATGCGGTAACATGGGTTGTTGTGATGCGTTGAGATTTGTGACCGGCCCCGTGTCAGTGTTTGAATTCAAAGACGTCAACTGCAACCAGGCACTTATTGGAAGATACTAGTGCTGTGCAAAAGGTTAACGCGTGACACGTTTCCATGACGACTAACCGGGAATAAACGCGTATGGCGTCATGTTTAACGTGCCGCGACACCGGAGTCCAGGCACCGTTTACCAGTAAGCTACGTTAGCTGCATTAGCTCCTTTTAGCGCCGTTAGCGCACCTGCAGTCGAACTGGAGCGGTCTGTTTATTAAATGACAAGAACAGCGCTACAAATAACCAGCGTACCTGTGTACTGCGTATGTGTGCCTCTGTTTTTTAAAGTTACTTTACAGACTAATTTTAACAATCCATGTAAACATGACCTCACGCGCGTCTTTTTTCGGGTCGGTCGTCATGGAAACGCGTCGCGCGTTAACGTGCGATAACGTTGCCGCCGTTAAACACCGTTGACATCTTAAGATACCCGGAACTACAGTTGTGTCTGTGACGGGCATATCTCGCTGACCGTTAGTCAGATCGCCCTAAGATTTTATACATGATTTGAGCATAACTTGGCGAACCCGTTTCCAAGGGTAAACTAGCGAGGCTACGATTAGCATTAGCTTAGCTAGCTGTTTTGTAACTTCTGTCAGCCACGCTGGAATCTCTTTACGAGGAGTATTTGATTTATGGTGTGCACATACTTCCTGATATTATAAACCAATGTTGAAATCAACTTTTTCACATCCATTTTTATGTGTTAAAACGAAAGTTACGTATGTAACTACGGTTCTATGAATCCTGGATGACCGCCAGAGGCGGTGCTTTAGCACTGGATGTCTCCATCTTGCGCATGCGCAGGTCGAGTGTTTATACCAACAAAGTCACCCATGACCCCTGATGACGCCGGCTAGCCTATATCTTCCGGTGACATCAGAGGATCTGTTCCTGCAGAATCTTCTCGCGAAACCACGAGGATTCCGAGTGACAGAACGCTCTGGCGGTCATCCAGGATTCATAGAACCGTAGTTACATACGTAACTTTCGTTCTATTTCATCCTTACTGACCGCCAGAGGCGGTGCTTTAGCACTGGATGACCATAACAACAAAGTCACGAGGAATGCCAGTACGTACCTCAGTGAGAGTAAAGGTAGAGGCGGCACATTCACCCTATAGAATCTGGAGAGGGTAGCTGGTGATGCCCACCAGGGGCACGCCGCGCAGAGCCGCCCATGATGTAGTGACAGCCCTAGTAGAGTGGCACCTCCCCCGGATGGCAGGGGATAACCACCGTGTTTGTACACCTGAGTGATGATGTCCATAATTCTGTGTGAGAGTCACTGTTCGGAGGGAGCACGGCCTTATTAGTACGCCGTAGTAGAGAAACAGCTGTTCTGACCGTCTCAAGCTCGCGGTCGAAGTTATATAGACTCTTAAGGTCTGGACAGGGCACGGCCGTCATGACCTTTCCTCCCCTGCTGGGAGGATAAACTGTGCCAGGATTAAGGTTTGACGATGACAGAACCTGAGGAGGAAAAGCCCGTATTTGGCCACAGAGTGACCCCTGAGCCATCTGAGTCTGAGTTCGACCTCAGACATGAGTCCCTCACAGAGAGAGCATGTAGCTCCTCAGCACTCCTTACTAAGTGATGGTGAGGAGAAAGGCAGTCTTCAACTCAAGGGGGGGGGGCAGCACCGGGGCAGACCCCAAGCCAGAATTCTCTGTACCCTTGGTAGTTGTAGCCTTGAGGCTTTCCTTTAAGGAAAAGGACACGAGTCTGTGGCACTCCACGGTGTTGTCATCAACTTGAGTGTGTCGAGAGGAAAAGCCCGCCACATAAGCCCTCCCGTCCGCCATTCGGGAGTGGCTGTAGGAACTACAGAATTGTTGTAGTTGTATAGTAGACGGGGCCCTCGCCCCCGTCGGAACACCAGGCAGACAGTTTACACCTGTTCACATACTGCATTTGGGTAGAAAGCTCCATAGTTTTCAGTGTGGTACATTGGGCTGTGTCTGAACACTCTGCCCGGAGGTCGTGCCCTGCAGTGGCCGACCCAGAGCTGGAGGCAATGAGGGTCAGGATGCCAGACCTGGCCCCCTAACTGAGACAGGAGATCCAACCTGTCTGGGAGACGCCGCGATGAGCTGCAGCAGAGCCTGTGCAGCAGAGGAAAACATGTCATCCCTGGCCAGAAAAGGGGGCCACCAGTAGCAGGTTGTGGCCCTGCTGGAGGACCCTCTGCAGTGTTTGAGGAATCAGCGGCTCTGTGGGAAGGCATAGATAAGAGCTTCTGGGCGATCGTGTGCGAGAGCATCCTCGCGGCTGAGAAGGGCTGGCCTTCTCTGTCAAGGAGAACCAGAGGGGGGCAGTGGGTCGTCGACTCCTCTGTGGCAAAGAGATCCCCCTCTGCCCTGCCGAAAAAACATCCCAGATATTAAATACCACCTCTACATCAGAGTGTGTGCAATTATGTCAGAGAGAGACGGTTGAGACATTGTCTGACCGTACTAGCACATGCCTCTACTGAAGGAACTGAAGAAAAAGCTGCAGTGCCATGTGCACTGCCCGTAGCTGTGAGGGATACATCTGTGTGACAGTCTCCCGAAGGGATGTAATGGTGCCCATGGGCGTGCCCTGAAGAAGAAACCATCTCACCCTCCGTGGGGCCAGAGCAGGCCGAGGAGGCAGGAGGCCAAGGAGGCAGCGTTGTGATGCCTAAGCTTCCTGTGCTGGCGCCACTTGGCATACAAGTGGAAAACTGTTCGGCCACCTCTGAAGGGGGCGTAGTGGCAGCGGGCCTAAGGGAGCCACAGTGGCAGCAGCTGTTAGCTTGCCTAAGAGGCGCATATACTGGGTGTAGCGCAAGCAGCGGCCCTTCTGAAGAGGAGAAGGAGGAGGAGGATGTCGTCCACACGCCGAAGTGATGGACAGGCCCTCATGGCAACAGCATCCGGAGTCACCCCCCTAGAAAAGTGTACTCTGAGAGGGAACCAGGCAGCTCATTGTGAAAATCACTCCGAGGATGTTCATGCCCCGCGACTGCAGGGGGGAGAGGGCTGCTGCCACACACCTGGCCAGCACCAGTGGTGAAGGGAGAGGCCGAACGGGAGCAGTGAGCACCCTGGACTGATAATGGCGGCCCTGAGAGCAGGCTGCAGAAAATGCCTGGTGCTATGGGGACGTGAAAGTACGCGTCCTTCAAGAATAAGAGGTAAACCATTCCCCTGTAAAAGCCAGTACGCAGAACCACTGCATTACTGAGCATGTGGAACTTCGTGAACTTCAGGAACCTGTTGTCCCCTCAAGTTGAGTGATAGGGCGGAGTCCATCGTCTTTCTTTTCCATGAGAAAGTAAGTTGAGTAGAACCCCATGGTGACAGGGTTTTTTTCTGCCGGGTCGCGTATAATGGTCATTTGACCAGGCTGTAGGTTGGGGGTGTCGGAACTGAAATTTGTACCTGTGGGGTTAAGGTGGAATCACCTAAGGGCCTGTGGTGAAAACAGTCCAGTAGCTGAGCTGCTGCTGGAAAAAAGAAGCCGATAATCAGCCACTGAATCTCCCCTGAGCTAGCCACTGGCGGCGAGTCAAAACAGTGGGGGAGCTGGGCTGGTTCACGCCTGAAGAGGCACTGGCGGGAGCCGGCTGAGCCTGTGGGGCCATGCGAATGGTGGCACCCATGAAGTTATACCCGCCACTGCTGGCTGGGGAGCGGGAGCTCACCCCAAGGGTGTGTGAGGCAGCACCTTGGGGAACCACATTGGCCCCATTGTTGGTGAACTCGGTGGCTGAAGCCGCCACGGAGAGTACATCTTCCTCCGGTTCGACCGTGGCAGCGGGGAAGCGGAAAAGCCTGCGTCCACTGCACCGATCCCAGAACTGGACGGCTACGAAGAGGGTCTTCATCTAGTTTAACTCCTCAGTCAGCTGGTCCCCCCTGGAGGCCAGTTTAGACTCCTCGACCCTCTTCCCAGAGGGGGCGCCCACAGCCTCTGCAGCCGAGGTCGATTAGGCTGTGCTGGTGGCAGTCGCTGGGCTGGGGTCAGCTGGTCCGGTTCCGGAACATGACCCAGCAGGTGTTCCTCAGCCAGTCTGGCAACCCGCACTGCCCTGGGCATGAAGCTGCAGTTCATGCACGGATCCTCCGACAGCCCCTCCCTCAGGTGTTCGAGGCCAAGGCACGGAGGGCACCTATCATGACCGTCCTCCGGCTGCAGGGAGGCCATACAGGTCGCACAGGAGTGGTCACCAAGCATGGTGCCAGTCGGCGGCTGTAGAGTGGGAGAAGCAACAGATGCTGGGAGAGGGAGCGAGAACACTGCCTTCACCAACAGGTGTCGCACGGCCGTAGTTAGGGTAAGTGGTTCTTCACACTAACTATGAGGCCAACAGCGTCCGCCTATGCTGGGAGCGGGAGCGAGAACACTGCCATCACCAGCAAAGGTCAGCTTGCTGCGCCAGTACAGACTGTCACCACCGAGCAGACACAGCTCGATGTGGCTGTTACTGACGGTAAGTAGTATACACCTGTGATGGGAGAGGGAGCGAGCACACTGCCTTCACCAACAGGTGTCGCACAGCCGAATACAGTTAGGATTAGTGGTTCTTCACACTAACTATGAGGGCACCAGCATCCGCCTATGCTGGGAGCGGGAGCGAGAACACTGCCTTCACCGGCAAAGGCCAGCTTGCTGCGCCAATACAGACTGTCGCCACCGAGCAGACGCAGCTCGAGATGTGGCTGTTACTGACGTTTAGTAGCATACACCTGTGATGGGAGAGGGAGCGAGCGCACTGCCTTCACCAACAGGTGTCGCACAGACAAGTACAGTTAGCCTTAGTGGGCTCTTCACACTTCTGCTAACTGGAGGGCAACAGCACCTGCCTATGCTGGGAGTGGGAGCGAGAGCACTGCCTTCACCAGCAAAAGGTCGGCTTGCTGCGCCAATACAACCATCCCGCCTAGCAACACAGCTCAAGATATGGCTGTTACTAGAGGTAGTAGTATACACCTGCGATGGGAAAGGGAGCGAACACACTGCCTTCACAAACAGGTATCCAATGCAGTTAGCCTTAGTGGAACACGTCTGCTTACTACAGGGGACTAGAATGAAGAGTACAGCCAACGGTGTATCATCATCATCAACACAGTAAAAACCCAAAGCAAAAGCAGTACTCACTGTACAGTTACTCCCAGATAACTGTAGTACAGATGTCAGGAGAGGGAGCGAATACACTGGTTTCACTGACATATGTATAATGTACCGATTACACATACGCAAGGTCAAGCAAGCAGTGCTGACACTAGCGCCTGTAACTAAAATCACAAATGTCGGGAGAGAGAGCGCACACGCTGTCTTCACCGACACAGGAGAGTAAAAAAGAGAGACAGTACACACCGTACAGTTACTCATAGATACAGCAGAAGTACAAAGTTGGAAGAGGGAGCGAGTACGCTGGCTTCACAAACATACAACCACCACGAAAGGTGGGCCGGGTACAACCAGCTGTGTACCGATTACACAGCCTCTAGGTCAAGCTTCTACGGATATAGCAGAAATACAGATGTCAGGAGGGAGTGAGTACGCTGGCTTCACCGACATATGAAGCTACAACTGGAGGTGGGTACGAGCAGCGGTGTAGCGATTATGCAGACGCTAGGTCAAGCGAGCAATGTTGACCGCTAGCGCAACAACCCAATGTCGGGAGAGAGAGCGGACACGCTGTCTTTACCAACACATGAAATGAAAAAACAAAGCGAGAAACGGTACACACTGTACAGTTACTCACGGATAACAGTAGTACAGATGTCAGGAGAGGGAGCGAGTACACTGGCTTCACTGACATGTATAATGTACAGATTATGCAGACACTAGATTAAGTAGCAGTGCTGACACTAGTGCCTGTAATTAAATCACAAATGTCGAAGAGAGAGCACACACGCTGTCTGCACCGACACATGACAGTAAAAAAGGAGAGAGGCAGTACACGTTGTACTGTTACTCATAGATACAGCATAAGTACGGGTGTCGGGGCTTCACCGACATACAACTACAACGAAAGGCGGGTACGACCAATTGTGTAGCGATTACACAGACTCTGTGTCTTAAAGCAATGCTGTCTTCATAACATGGAAAAGTACAGATAAAAAACGGTACAAGTTGTACAGTTGTATTACTCACAGATATAGTAGTACAGATGCACTTTCTTCACCAACATATGACCGCAACAAAGCGGGTACTATCAGCTGTGTACCGATTATACAGACGCTAGGTCGAGCAGGCAATGCTAACCGCTAGCGCCCGTAATTAACACACGGAAATGTCGGGAGAGAGCGCACAACGCCTTCACCGACTAATTTTACAGAGAAGACATATTCTCAAAGGAGGCGAAAGACGCCTGGTATACTCAGCCAGTTGTAGCGTTGGCTGATCCAACTTCTATTGCGGGGTGTTCACGGCGAACCGCGACGAACCTCCCGTCTCCGCTCGTCGCAGCCCTTGGAGGGCGAGCAGCTCGCAGCTCCGACAGATTGTCACAAGGCTACCAGCGACGGAGCGGCAATGAACGCTTTAATTCAGCTAGAGTTCGCTGACATGCGTCTACCTGCAAAGCGAGAAGATGAAAAGGAACAGATCCTCTGATGTCACCGGAAGATATAGGCTAGCCGGCGTCATCAGGGGTCATGGGTGACTTTGTTGGTATAAACACTCGACCTGCGCATGCGCAAGATGGAGACATCCAGTGCTAAAGCACCGCCTCTGGCGGTCAGTAAGGATGAAATAGAACAGACAAACTGAGGTGCACATGAATGCTGTGTGGCTTCAGAAATTGCTAGTGTTAGTGCAGTTAACGAAATCCAAATAGGAGTAGAATTAGTAGTCATAGTGTGTCAAATGTGTTCCTCCTCTGAGCCTTGGGGTCTTCTGATAAATGTAAGTAGTAAATTATGAGGGAAAAAAAAAAAAGGAAATTCTCAGCCTGTGCCTGAAACCCAGACCCTGATAAGTAAAAAGAGCTGTGAGAAACCTTGCGGGGCTGAAGGAAGGTGACAAGGAGGTGGACAGACAATAGTGAGAAGGAGCTCCACTGATTTGTTGAGAATAATACCCATATATATATATATATCCCTGACCCTCTTTGTAGAAAGGTTGTGTCCCTTTAGCTGCCTCCCACAGAAGAAATGGTTCGGCCTGTCAGGCACTCTTACTGTCAGCTCTTGCTTGATGCACTCAATGGTGGCCTCCAGTGCCCTTGTCCCGCGAGTGGCTTCATCCTCCACTGCCTTCACCGTTTTTAGAAGAGACGTCACGTTGGTCACCATGACCTGTCAAATAAAATAAATAAAAAAAGAGAGTATATCATGAGAATGAACAGTCAAACCAGGAGGTGGCGCTCTTTCTCCTCAGCTGCAAAGCCCCACGGAAGAGGTTGATTTCTAAAATGAAAAGAAACAGAAGCTCTGGTAATAATATGGTTCATTCTCTGACAGTGACAGTTAAAAAAAATATAAATATATTCACATCTTTATTGGCGGTAATATAATTAGGTTAGTAATTTGAGCAACATGATCACCAGGGGTTTGAAGACGTCTCCTCTGGGGGTCACCATATGTTGCAGGAACAGACGCAATCTGTCAACATGACTACAGACATGGGTGGCCCTAATTATACTAAGATGAGGAAAAAAACAGAAACTCTAACTCAAACTGTTACAAACTTACTGCACACGCTGTGGTAAGGGTGACAGTTGTGAGTAAAACTATTAAAAATAATAAAAATCGCAGTATCTCAAAATGTATAGGCTAGATAATGTAGATGTTGAGAGATATCCTCAATTATTCACTGTTTTGATCTTTGAAGCCGCACCATGGTAACACACAGGTCTGATCTTTGGCTTTTATTCAACAGCAGGTTGGTAGCTGTAAAAGTCATAATGGCAATTAAGAGAAAAAGGACAACTTTATTGTATAGTACAGAGAGTGCTGTATAAGGAGGTTATTCAATACTGATATTTTCTGTATTATATACATGTTTTACATGCAATATAAATCACTATTAACAAGGCTTTTCAGGGCTTTATTCCCTCAAAAAGCTAACATCTTTGGCTTGGACACGCACTACTAAGCATTTAGTTTGAAAGAGGAGCAATAAATGTGTGATTTTGGTCATTTCTTGCACCTCTGTTATTTAATTGGAGCTTTTACTCGCGTTAACAGGCCCTGCGGTTGCACACAGAAAAGCACGTACGCATGCACAAGATGTGTCAAACTGAAATGTGCACTAATAAAAAAGAGAGCATCAGCTGAATAATAAACCGGAGACTGTATCACTGAATAAACCCAGATATGACGTGTGTTTGAGCGGTCTTTCCTTTTACCTTGGCGGCACTCTTCAGTTGATACATGGACGGGTCGTCCGCTGCCTTGCCAGCGGCACATTTGGTGGCACCGATGAGCTCGGCCAGAGCTTTGGCCACATCACGAACCGCATTTATCAGAACCACCTGAGGAGACAAGAGCCGGAGTCAACGCGGCACAACGGTCAGAGCATACAGGTTTATCCGTCGTTCCTGAGGGAGAGGATTTACAGTTTATCACTTCAACCTCATCATGATACTTCAGACTCAGTGCAGAGCAGAGATAGAGGCTTATACACACGGAACAGGAAGAGGAGACATGGAGTAATGTGGATCAGATCAAACCTACATTTACATAACACAGAGAATACAAAACTGCATGTACAGGCAGATAAAAGTAATTCAGTGGAAATGACTTCGAGGGAAAGTATTACTCTAACACAGTTTCATGCTGCAGAATTAAAGAGTAATAACTGAGCTTTGTTGAAGATTAAAAAACATTTGAGGTTCTATTAGATATCGTCCGGTTTAAACGGTTTCACATCTTCATCACCTGGGTCTCTGGGTCCTCGGAGCCCATGCTGGTCGCGCCTAGTTTGACCACCTCAGTTAACTGGGTGATGGTCTTGGCTGAGGACTGGGCAGCTTGGGCCAGTTTGTCCTGGCTGGATGCGGCTCCAGCGACCAGCAGCTTGGTGTCCTCCACGAGCGCCTTGGCTGTTTTCAAGATGCTCTCCCTGAGGGATGGGACACATTAGTATGTCACAATCTGCTTCACAGTCACTCACAAGTACCGGCAATAGAAAAAAAAAAAAGATGTGAGCGTTTAGTAAGGACAAATTTCTATTAGCATTATATTATGCGAAATCAATGTCAGTACAGAACTGTGTCCTTCTAAGCGAGCCATTGAACGGCGTACATTAGCTTTGGTGAAATCAATGTAGAAATCTTGCTCCTGTAGGAATCGACACAGTGGATTTTATTCTACCTGTGTTGTTGATTTGACGTTGATTTGATGCAACATCTCCATTTACTTAGGCTTCTGAACAGGCACCAGGAGTATTGCACAGAAATAGAATGGACAAATCCAGCATAACTGAGATCTCATGACTAACTCCCTTATCCGCCTATGAAATAGAAATTTTCTCATCCCTCTATTTTTGAATCCTACTCTTCTTTGGTCCATTTTTTAACACTGCTTGTCTTGCATGTGGCGTCAAAGTCACTGCACCTGTGGTCAGCAAAAGACTCTTCATTCTCAGGGTTCAGTGTTCCAGCTGAGGCAAACATGATGGTGGTGTCCAGGTCAGCGATGATGCCAGAAACAGCACAGGCTGCAGTGATACAGGCCTGAGTGCCTTTGTTCCCCGCCTGCAGCGCCGACAGTACCAAGGACACCTGGAACATGTGAAGCACACAGAGTCGCTGCTTTTGGAAGTGTAAAACCGCTATAAACAACACCTGTCTCTGTAGGAACGGCACCTATTTAATTATTCATAGGGATATTTTTTTTTTTCTCTCTCTCCTCTTTACAGGCCTTTACACAGCAGGTAAGTGAAGCTGCAAATGGTTGGAGCGAAACATCTGGACAAGCTGGATTGAAGAAGGAAGATGGGACTAAAGAGAGGAGGAGCGAGGTTAAGCATGCGTTAAATCAGATTCTGCTGCACAATCGTATTAAGTCGATGACCCTGACTCTGCAAATCAAATCACTCTTTTGAAGACTCGTGTCTGCCCGTCTCTCATAAACAAACGGAAGTACGTACATTTCAGACACAAGCATCAAGAATCGACAAGCATGAAACCACAATTTATTTAAGTCTGACACGAGCCCTGAATCAAGTGGAGTGCATGTTCATGTGTGAGTAAATCACCAGTTATTACTAGCTAAAATAGCCTGCATCTGACTATACTAGTTCAAAAGTAAGGATTACATCCTCCCTGGTCTTGCACACTATCTTCTCTATCATATTATTTTAGCAGGAATATTCTGTATATCCAGTGGCGTCCCAGAGAAATGCATTAAAATTGTTTTCCTAAAAATGCAAATTTTGAGCTGATGCAGCTGCCAAACTTCAAACAACAGAAACTGAGAAATTATGACAAGAAAAAAAAAAAAGGCAAAAAAGAAAAAAAAGAAGCTTCCTCCTGCGTGTACACATAGCTTACCTTCTCTGTGACTGCACGGGCACAGTCAATGAGCTCCCGTTTGGAGAAGCTGTCAGTGGGGCTCAGCTGCAGGGCTCCAGCTTTCTGGACCAGGTAGATACAACCATGTCCCAGCTCTTGCACCCGTGTCTTTATCTGGAAGCCAACCTGAAAGCATAACCGGGCATTGGCTTAGACGGGATCCAATCGTCTCTAATTTACACTCTCATTGTATGACACGATCACAATCATACCCAGTGGGCGGTTGAAAAACCATTTCGAGCACCTTTTTTCGAGGATGAATGTTGGCACTACACCTTTAAGTTCCAGACTGAGATTCATGGGTGGGTGGTAATTCACTGCGAGCATCGCTATAGGCTTAAGGACTTGTGGAAGCACAATGTTACTATGGTAACCAGCAGGCTTTCCAGCAGCCTGTTATATACAAGATATTGATAAGAGGTGTGCACTTACCAGTGCAATGTTACAACACTGCTGCTGCTGCGCTCTTTAATACTACATGCAGAAAGTGCTGAGAATGAAAGTTTGTAGAGGGGCTAGGTTTCTAAAAGGTAAAAGAAAAGTGTGCATTTATGTGCGTTTCCATCCACTGCTGTGACAAGCAAAAGTGCAAGCCACCACAGACGGAAGACAGAGAAGGCACCAGTCACTCTTTATCCATGTTGGCGTTTCTTTGTTTCAGTGCTTCTTGCACTAAATGGTGGAATGTTGTGTGGTGTCTTCATCACTCAACACATACCTCGCCTCTATCCTCTGTCCTCCATTTCCACTGCACTTCCAGTGCAGTGAATTATAGAAGCCGGAGTGATGTTTTCATCATGAATTTTTAAACGTCATCCTTTGTTCGCCGAATGTGCTTCAATTGCGCTCATTTGCATTTTACCTTCTATGGAAACGCCATCTTTTTCCCGTTCCCCCTTCAAACATGAAAGTTGTCCATGTTTCTGTTCAGGCTTCTTTTTTTTTATTTAATGCGCTAATCGAAAATGCACCAACAGGCGAATGGAAAACCACCTATTGTCTAAAGAAGTCTTAAGAAAGAGCGAAAGAAAGAAACCATCAGCTCTTATTGGTGTGGGTGTAAATATAATACATGCTCTCAGATCTATCAGCTGACATTTTAGGGTAATAATAGTGGTGTGTTGAATCTTTCATCCCGAACAAAGAGGCCCATCCTCCATGGAAAAAGACTGGCTTCTTACCTCTTCGGGCTCTGCAGTAGCTGCAGCGAGACGTCCTTGGTGTGCTAGTTGTCCATAGTCCACTGTCACTTGAGAGGCGAGGCAACCAAGTTCTTCTGGGCAGGTCACCGACTTAGTCATCTAGCCACAGAGAGAACAAATATCATCAGCAAACGTGGAAAGATGTCTCTGTTGATCTTATAATGGAAAGCACACGCTGAAGGTCTGAGTATAGATACTCTAGGCCATTGGTACACGCACTCACCATCTCCTGGGCGGTGATGGTGATAGCCTTAGAGAACTTCACCATTGTGGTCTGGTAGTCCACAAAGGAGCCCTCAGGTTCAGGTGGCGTCCCTTCGTCCATCTGTGAAGGGTTAGGCCTTTAATGCTTATTCAATAGTGGGATGAGAGAACCATCTGATGTCTTGTTGTCACACACATACTATACAAACTATACCATTCACAGCCCCATATCTAGCTGGAGTCGGATGACAGATGTATCCTCTCAACCCCTAGTGCACCTACGGCAGATCTGTGCCGTAGGTGCACCCTTGGTAAATTGCCGCAGAATAATACACTCCTTATATGGACATCCTGCGGGTGTGTGTTTATGTCACATATTCAGGCTTTTTTTTGTTGTCTTATATGTTGGTGATTTAAAGGTGCCATATGTAAGAATGTTGCCAAAAACAGTTACTACATTCAAATTCAAAATACCGAGGTCTTTTAGGTTTTGTTTTCTGACGTAACTGGCAACCCGTGGTTGCTCGGCAGCTGAGACTCTACTGACCGCAACGATTGGTAGACGGCGGTAGGTGGCGCCACATGCCAAAACATGATTTCATAAACATGCAGTCTGCAAAATATTTTTTTTTATGCAAATATTTTGGCTGTACTGTTGTTGTTGGTGAGTTCAGTTTGTTATATGAACATTATTCATTAGGAGGATTTTATGGCCAGCTGATTTAGATTCATTACATAATACACCTTTAAAGTCATAATACATTTTATATTACACATTTAAAAAACAACAACAAAAAAAAATGTGTTCATTAAAACGAACTGTGACATATTTTCAAATTTCACACATCAACCCGATTTAGATTTTTTTTTTTTTTTTGTACATTTTGCTCAGCTGTGTCTATATAGTTGGTGAAAATGGAAAATAATCATTATTATCAGATTGGCTGTAGGGTTATGCTGAAAAAAAGAGGAGAATATTAGACACTATATTGCACAAAATTAAACACTACATTTTAACATAGAAATGGAAAAAAGCAGCCTAAAGGCTGTGTGTTCTGCGGTTTAATTACAAGTAATCTTAATTGTTGAACAATAGTGCTGTTATTTTAGTTCAAGGCATCGTTTGTGATTACGTGTGAATCTAACCCATCATAACATCTGAAATATACGGACAGTGTTGACACCAATTTGAGTTTTGTTTATTGGTCGTGATATTTGTAAATATTGTACTAATCAAATTTGTGCAAAAGAGAGAATTAACAGTTGTTTTAATCAAGAAAACACTATATCATCTAAGTGTTTATAATGTATGACCGAGTATAGGCTACAGATCTTGTCGGTCATTAACCGGAATGTCAACAAATTGACATGTCCCTGAGCAGGATGAGTGACAGCTAACATAATCAGTGGGCTATGGATTCAAAACTTGTCATCTAATGGATTAATGAGACAAGAGACACAGACAAGGACACGCTCTCAGTATTCCCACTATGAAGCTCCCTTTGTCTCCAAACTAATAAAATCAACCTAAAAATCCATTTAAAATCCATTGAACCCAAACTGAGAGAGACTTTTAATGAGGTATAACACCAACTATGCATTCAACAACACACTCATACTCACCCTGCCCATGGCCTCAGCAATGGACTCCACCATGCCCCCAACCATGCCCCCCTCACTGGCGGCCTCGTTTAAAGTCACCATGATGTCGTCCACGGCCTCCTTCATTAGCTGGGATGCTTCGGAGATGGCATCGTGTGTGTGCGACGCCTGAGGACCACAGTCAGCTGATTAACGGTTCTGTGACACCGCCTTGGTTTAGCCAGAAAGTCATTTATCAGCTTTATTGCAGTGGAGTGTGTCCCTACAGCTGGTAAGTACTCGTGTCTCACTAGAGGACACTTGTAATTCAAGATTCAAGCTGTTTACTGGCTACACAAGAAAGTGCTGTCTGTAAAAAAAACCTTTGCCGGGAAGCTCCCAATAAATGGAGTAAGTTAGGGAATATATTAAATAAAGACAGCGCAATGAGATCAAACTCACAGCAATAATGAAATAAGAATACAGTCTTTCTGCGATGAATGTTTGATGCGGTTCATTAAATGTTACACAAACGACTGCACTTTTTATGGGATCAAGTACTTATTAATTATTATCATTGGTTATATTGATAATGGAAGCTGAGTTTGAGCAACTGTAAAAGAAAAAAGTGCAGTTAAAAAAAGCATTAAAAACAAAATTCCGACGGTAATAGGGAGCATTCCCCACCTGATCCTGGAAAAGAACAACCTCTTACGAGTTTTTCTGTTGATTCCAATGAATTAAATAATCTTTCAAAAACAGCCCACAGATTAACACAAATCGCATCAGTTTATATTTGATCAGTGTAATTAGATACACCGAATATTGTCAAACAACAATATGTGGCCCTACATTACACAGTCTTGACCTGCTCATTTTGGTACCTTTGGATTTCCCCCGCCTTCCTTAGCAGCATAGAGCATCTGCAGGGCCGACTCGGACAGGGTCTTGGTCTGGTCCAGAATGGTCATTTGCTGCTGGTGATCGTGGAGCTTCGAAGCCAGTCCCACTGATGCCACAATGAGCGGATCAAAGTACCGGGCCAGCTGGGTCACCTAAGAGGACAAGTTTTAGAGAGCTGTCAGACGAAGGATTGGGTCACAAGATAGAAAGCAGACAGAATAGGTGATTCTTTCTAAATCCAGAGGGGATGAGGGGGATATATCTTCAGACCGGCACCTTGTGTCCTAGTTGGGCAGCTTCGCCTCGGGCTGTCGTGGAGACAGGATCAATCAGATGCCCAATCTCCTGCACAGAGGAAGTCAGCTGCTCCTGGAGCGCCTGGCGGTTACAACAGAAGAGAATTACGATTTAAGTAGCAACAGAAAGACTACAGATCCCATTAAGTTTTTACTCTTAAACAAGATAGAGCTGATGGGGGGGGGGGGGGGGGACTTGAACTCACTTCCATGGAGATATCATCTCTGCAGGGCAGGCTCTGCCCAACAGCAGCTAGTGAAGCTTGCTCAATGTCCCGGATACATTTATTGATGTTATCAATGGAGTAATCACACTCCCTCTGTCCTGGGGCCTTGTCCCTGTCACAAGATATATTGAAAAACATTATTCAAATACAGTTCTGTATCTTTTTGTGCAAAGGAATACTGTAATAAAAATCACACTGCTCTGTTAAAATGTAAAATTATTCACCGATAGCACCTTGAATTCTGTAGGACAACAGTTATTTCAGCGGAGTATAAAGAGCTAGATTCTGTCTAAAGGCGACTTCATTTCCAGCACCTCTTCAAAGTGCTTATAATCATATATTTATTTTGTCGACTCCAGATGAATATGAATCTGAGATGCTGCAAGTACTTATCGGAGTCTGGTCTGGAAACCAGCAGCCATTCAGGTCTTCAAGCTAGGCCTGACTAATCAAATCATGGGTTTAGTTTCATATTTGGCAAAAAACAAAAAAACCTTTGCATACCAGTTGGTGCTCTCAGGAAAAAAAATCTTTATTATCAATCAGGTGACCAAAATGCGGTCAGTTTCTGGGAATTTGGTTGTTTTGTCAATTCTGTCGAACACTGAAACTGGACGTGCACGCCTGTGCACTATCAATGACATCAATCTTCTCATCTAACTCTCATCAGCAAGACAGTGAGCAAAAGCATTTCACAAAATCGCTTAACTAATCCTTAATGAAATAAAAAAAAAAAATAGGATTGTCAGTGCTAAATCAAACACAGGCTACTCTGAAGCTTGATTTAAACTCTGCTGCTCAGCACTTCTGATAATTGTCACTTGACAAAAACCTAAAGAGTTGCCAGACGTTTTCAATTAATGTTTCAGTAAAGAATCTCTTTCATGTCCATGATGCACACACTCGTCCTCCATCTCTGTCAGTGCTGCATTGCCCTGATCGTGTGTATCCTTCTGCCATTCGTTATACAGCATTGTTGCTACTTTATCTTCATTTTAATAGAGGATGAATGTGATGAAGTTGTTCATATAGAAAAGCCAGATGAGATTTTTTAAATTTATTTCTGCTGACAGGACAAAGAGAGAACAAGAATTGGAGAAAAAAAACATTGATGGAGCAACAGGGACAATGTTGAAGATGAGACACAGATGGTGACTAACAATTACACTGTGGAACAAAATATTCTACAGGTGCACAACATGAGAGGAGAGTGTTGACACTTTTTTAATGTCTCATCTTCTCAACATTGTTCTGTTGTTTTCTCTAAGGTGGTGGGAATCTCTGCAGGTTTTTTAAACAACAGTTAAAGGTCCCATATTATACCCTATTTCTTGAAGTTAACCTAGTTCCCTGGTGTCCTAATGAACATGTCTGTGACATGCTTTGGCCAAAATACCATAAGGATGAAGCACCACAGCTGTTCAATCACCCTGCCAAAACAGCCCTGTTCAGAACACTCTGTTTAGTAGCATCTCTTTAGGTCCACCTTAAAAAAAAAAAAAAAAAAAAAAAAAAAACAGGAAAACAAAACTTAAGGGACAGGAAATGACATCAGCCACAGAGGCTATTGGGAGCTAACAGCAGTTAGCATTAGGAAAAGTGATCATTTGCAGGCTCTAGCAGGCACATTGCCGTCATATATAACATGTATCCACTGGACAGATAAATCCTCTGAGGCTGGAAGTTTGTGTAGGACTCTGTGCTGCACTGTGGAGCCAAGAATAGAACTTTTCACAGATTTTGCAGATGTTTTACTGACAAAGCGGAGCTCCGTGAGACAACAATTCCAGGAATTTAGCGCATTGTGACGTCCCAGTGAGCGCGGAAGTCAACATCGTGTGTTTTATCTCCTGTACTTAGACTGAGGAGGACCACAAAAACATGAGTGAGTCATCTTTTTTCACACTTTGCCCACTGATAGAACCTTTGACTTTGCATAATATGGGACCTTTAACACAAACCTATATAATCTGACACAGACAGATGTAGCCGTGGGTGCTATAAATACAAACCTAATGGAAGTGATGAGGCTCTTGATGGAGTCAGAAACTGTCCTGGAGTGGCCAGCGAGTATGGACCAGGTGGGAGGATCTTTGGGGTTGAGGACCAGCGAACGCGCCGTTTCTAAAAGGTAAGTGGAGCTGTCGAGCATGGAGCGAGCCGAACGTACAATAGGCTCCTGTGCTGCCGAGCCCTATGGAAATAATGAGGTTACTGCAAGTGAAATGACATACTCGAGATTTGTTAACATTTCTTGACTGTTTGGGAGAGATCAAAGGTGCGGGGTGAGAATAGCTCTGCACAGATGCAGGAAGAAACACCTTTAGTCTCCATGATGCAAGCCAAAGTCTCCCTCGACAATTAGATTAACAAGCTGGAGATTAGAGCAGCTGTGCTGCGAGAGAGTGCCGTTAAACACTGCCCTCCAACAGATTACAGCCATAAAGCTTTCAGAGGACTGTGCAAAAACTGCTTCGCTCACACCAGAAAAAAATACAAAAACACATTTTTCTCCTCGAAGAGTCTTTTCTCGATATTAAAAGAACAAGGAAAATTGGAGCTCAATCCAATTCCTGCCCGTGTTTGCTGTACAAACCTTTTGGTGCCGGCTCAAATAAGAAGGGGATTGAGTGCACACAGCCACAAATATAGTTGTTAAATCTCTCTGAAGACTCACTTTAATATCCTCTATAGGATGAGTGAAAAAAAAAATGTACAAATTGGATTCTGAGAGCAGCACACAGCGTGAAAGATTGCTATTGATTTAGATTCGGTTTGGTCAGTAGCAACCACCTGAACGGAATTTAAAAAATGAAGTCAAATAAAGTCTAGATGGGCCATGACAAACAAGCATCAAAAAGGATGAATACCTCATTGCTGATCTGAGCTGGGATGCTTGCAAACTCCGGGTTGTTGGCAAAGGTTGACAGGTTTTCTACAGCCTCGAGGAGAGGTGCCGTAGCAACACGGCACTTATTTCTGTTCTCCTCAGAAAAATCTCCATCTAACGCCTGAAAGAAAACAATACCGTTACACTATCTGTTTATTTTTAGGCTGTATTTCTGCGAGTGGTTGGATCCCACGCGCAAACCGCCGTTCCTCGATTGATGTATCAAACAAATTTACACTCAACGTTTTGATCGGTCGGAGAGTTGACCTTGATGGTCTTGACGAGGTTGGCCGTGGTGTTGGCCACCTCTTTGGCCGACTGCACAAACTGTCTCCTGGCCACCGGGTTGGACGTTTTCGAGGAAGCCAGGCGACAGGCGTTGCAGAGAGCTGAGGTGTGTTTGGCTACAATTGTCGCTGCAGACAAGACCTGGAAAAAAAAAAAACAGAATCGCACAAGAAGCAGAGTTGTGTAAAATCAGGCATTCTAATGATGAGACACGCAGAGTAAAGCCGATTGGAACATCTTACCTGTGAAGGACTGCTAGCTGGGTCCACTAAGTTCTGACAAGCCATCTGTATAGCCTGGTGGGCCCGAGCAAATTGAATGGGATCAACCAGCCCCTCGTGTCCTGAGTGACTATTGGGATCAGATACGCCTACAAGATACGAAGCCTTCAGAGCAGATGAAAAAGAAACCAATTAATTCTCAAATTATGAGACAAATCACACACCTCTCACATGCATACACAAGCAAACCAATCCATACGTTCTCAAAGAATCATATAAGCTATACATGGTGCATAATAGGGGACATTTCCTGAGAGAAATAAAGCTAGAGAAGTAAGGATAATGCCAGATGAAATCAGACTTCCTGAAATATTGAGTTTCTTTTTATCTCAGGGAATATAGAACAGTGTGTGGATCATTGTCTGATGAAACATCAAAGCGCTTAGGTTTTAATTTAAATTATTTTCACAGTCGCCCTAATGTTATTCTAAGCTGAAGTAATAGAATGAGAGCGTAAAAGCATAAACGCTGTCAGGAATTCTGTCGGGACTCAAAGACTCTTTGCTCAATTTAAAATGAACTGATAATAATTTATCTCGTGTGTCTGCTTTTCTCAGAAGCTCAGAATGGACAAATTGAAAGTCTGGAACAGCAAAACTAGTCCACTGATCAACAGACATAATCTGTTCATCTTCATTATTTATCGTTTTACTGTAAGCGGTCTTGTCTGGTTTTCGAGTGATTTGATTGATCAATAGTCGATCTGAAGTTAGTTGTCGTCATTTACCCTTAAACGATGTGAAGCACAGATGTGGCTCTGAAACAGTGGAGTTAAAGCTGTGGTCAGAGAAGGCCTCACATTGTGGTTTGTGTAAGGGTCAGAGGTGGAAAAAGTACTTAAATATTGTACTCAAGTAAAAGTATCAATACTTTGACGAAATATTCCGGATATTACGTCATTTTTTTATGCTGTAGCACAGTGCTGGTGCTAAAAGGATTCATAAAGTAAAGTACAATACTTGAGTCAATACGAACTCAAGTAAAATACAAAATCCTGACTTTAAATTGTACTTAAAACATACAAAATACACAAAAAAAGTATTCAATACAGTAACTTGAGTAAATATATTTTGTTACTTTCCACCTCTTGTAAGGGTTAAACCCCCCCCCCCCCCCCAGTTGTTCAGCAGTTTAATGGGATAAAATCAGCGCAGCGCATCACCAGGTCAGAGGTGCCCACCCTTCAGTGCATTCACAGCCAGCGCTGCAGGAGGAAGGGCATAACGGCTCCTCTCTGACCCGAGCTACAGCCTCATCACATCCCTGCTGTCAGGCATACGGTTCGGGAGCATCAGCACCGGAAACCAGGAGGTTCAGAAACAGCCTATAGCCATCAGGCTTTTGAATCTTGAACAAAAATCTCTAAATTGTTTGAACTGCAGCTTTTTTCCTTTATTGAAATTTATACTAGGAGGAACCTGTTTTAAAAGAGAAAACATGCAAAACTTGGACCAGGTTAATAAAAGGATAGAAGGATGCCAATCTCACCTGTCCTGCAGCCTCTGTGAGTCCACATAGAGCTTTGGATGCTACACCCACGCTCTCCCCGAAGGCGACCACATCACCGGTCTTACAGTGCTGAGAAATACCTGCCATCGACTCTCCAAGGACCTGAGGCGTTTTTCGAGACGGAGAAAAATGAGTTAAAAAACGGGATCTTTAGCCGTCTACTACACAGAGCGTCTCTGACAGTTTAAATGTACTGTGCACACAATTATTTTTTAAAGCCCGTACCTTTGAGTTTTCCATGACGCTCTCGATGCAGTCAAAGTAGGAGAGTTCGTTGACAGGCTCGTTGGGATTATCCAGGAGTCCTCTGACAGCCTGTGCACAGGGAAACGGTTCTAACTGCAATAGACACACCGCCGCACAATTTTTCCAATTTTGCGTTTGATAACCGCACATTTTCATCAGCTGCATAAATTAGATCTGAAACAGCCAACACTATAAATGTAAATCAAGCTGATTGTAAAATGCTGCCATGATGCATTTTGATAACCAAGGCTTTTAAACGCACCGGCTCCATTGTCATTTTTGGTACGACAATGAAGCCGTATGCAGTATGCAAAATCTGAGGCACTTAATATAGTTCTAAATTCAATCACCAATTACAGTGATTGTCTCTTTACGAGTAATTGAATCCAAAATAGATGGAAGGCAAGGGTGAAAGTATGCACTTAGTCACTGGTGAAGGAAATACAGTGAGGGTTAACAGACATCATAAATAAGGCTTTTAGTGAAGGAGGTCTACGAGTGCACGGTCCAGTGTATGCGAAGACGTCTACCTCCAACTCCCTCAAGGCATTGTCACACTCTTTTTGTCCTGCAGCTTGCTGGGTACAGAGCGTGATCAGCTGGTTAATGCTCTCTGTCACTGCCCTGAAACACACACACACACACACACACACACACACACATCGAGGCGATTTAGCTTCCACATGTGCCCTCTGCAATGCATGCACAGCCTAGCTTCCCTCACACTAACATAAACACACGTGCGCTCTTAGCTCCCCTTAGTCAAGCATGGCCTCTCACTGCACTAGGCAAACGAAGGACACAGGAGAGCCAAGATTGTCTTGAGTTTGTGTTCAGCCTTGCTGAGCACAGACAGACTCTATCCAAAGCTTCCATCTTCCTAATTAGACAGAGAGAAGTCAGTGAGGCCTGAAGCCCTGCGGGATCAGCTGCTTGGCTTCTTTCCACTAAGGGGGGGGGGGGAATACAGGGGAAATAAAGTCCCTGCAGCAACGTTGAAAAGAGACAGCTTAGGAATGACACGCTGATGCAGCTGGGAGACTTTTGTGACACTTAAGTATACTTGCTGCAGGCGTGAATCCGGCAGATCATGATTTAAAATACAATCATTCAGCATACTGTCAAACACTGGAAGACGTTAATTAGAAGTAATTGACGCGATCAGATACACATCAGGTGCTATTTGCATATCATCGCACCTTGCCGCCACAGCTAGAAGATTCTTAGCATTGGCTGCACCTGGATCCACAGACAGGGACTTGGCAGCCAGCAGCAGCTTACTGGATGCCATGGAGATGTTCTTCAGATTGCCAATGACTTGGATCTGATCATCTTGACTCTGTGTGGGAAGAGAAATGCAAGTGCTCTTTAAACAGCTCTATTATGTATGCGTAATTAAGGTCTTTAAGGGGCTAAATATTGGCAAGAATGTTCTTAATGCACCTATCTCCTCTTTCCTCTATCTTCAGCAGGAGCGTTTGAGCATGAAGCTTGGATGTCATGCAACATCAACTCCAATCCCTGACCATTTTTTTTACCCAAATTAATGAGCAAAATAGCCAAGAACAAGATCTCATTACCCCCCGACTACATTAGTGCTCAAGGGGACAATCATGTGCCTAAGTGAATTAGAATAAAACATCTCATTAACAAATTACTTAAATAGCTTAGGTGCTAAAGTGACACGAAATATGAGCTCAATAAGAAAGGATTTACGTCTTTTATGTGCGTCAAAGGTCAATACTCTCCTCTCTGTGAAATGCAGGTGGCAGAGGATTATCATTGAAAGGAGAGTGTGAGCAGAGGGGTTCGTGATCACGGAACCTACCTGGGTGTGTCCTGCCATCTCAACGCCAGCATCAAGGAACTCATCAAAGTCTTGGCTGAACTTCCCGGAGGCCGCAGCCAGTTGGCTGCTAGTCCCGCGAGAGGAGTGGACAACCTCGCCTGCCGAGTGGTTGAGTTCGGCTGCCGTGTGGTTCAGATCAGTCTGGGCCTCCTGGAATGTCTTGCTGCAGGGAGGGAGCTTCAAAGACAAGACACTCATTAGCCATAATGTAGACCATGAACGTTCGCAGGTAAAATAGGAACACGCAGTTAGACCATGAGGTGATCCCTGCATGTGTGTGTGTGCAGCACAGACTGTTCAGTTTGTGAAAGTACACGAAATGTAAATGACTCCCGCGGGAAAAACACAGAGCAGGACTTACAATGTCCACCAGCAGCTTCTTGCTGGCTTCTCCAATGCTCCTGAGAGCCATGTCAACATCCTTCTGGCCTGGCAGGCAATTCACACAATTATTCAGGGAGTGTGACACTGCTTTGGCCACCTGTAAAGGAGCACAACGGTCTATAAATGGATTGCCATTAGCACTTCTATCAACACAGAGTCTCGGATGGATGCTATAAGGGAAAAGACAAACACAAATTGGGATCACGGCAGTGCACAGTAATCCATGTCACCAATTTATGCTGCTGTCACAGACATATGACGAACAATATGTTTATGCTGTAAAGGGCTGCAGGACAATGAGCAGCTTTACTGTCGCACTCCTGAGGGAAGGAAAGCCAGGCAATCTGAGCAGACTGAGCAGAGAAAAAAAACATTGTAGTGGAAAGAGGACATTGGAGCAATGTGATTTCCACTTCAATATCACGGTGACTTTACCTGTGCCAGTCTCTGCTGACTCTCAGCATCTCCAGGATGAACCAGAGCCTGATGGGCTTCGTGAATCAACATGGCCGATCCCTCCATGACACACTGGGCAGAGTCGAGCATCGCAGCCGCAGCCTGTGGCTCCTTGGTGCTGGCGGCCACACCTCTGGCTGCTTGGGCCAACGTCCTTAGCGCCAGTGCTGTTTCTCTGGCAGCGACACCTGTGAAAAAAAAACAAAAAAAACCAGCAATAAAGGACAAAAAGTGACAACGAATGGTTTCAATGAGATGGACGAATGTTAAAGGGGTCATATTATATCCTATTTCTCCAAGTCAAACTAGTTTCCTGGTGTCCTAATGAATGCTTAGGTCAAAACACCATAAGGGTGAAGCAGCACAGCAGTTCAATCACCCTGCCGAAACAACCCTATTCAGAATACTCTGTTTAGTAGTATCTCTTTAGGTCCACCTTAAAAAAAAACAAAAAAAACGAAACTTATTGGACAGGAACTGACATCAGCCACAGGGGCTACTGGGAGCAAACAGCAATCCACTGGACGGATACATCCTCTGAGGCTGGAAGTTTGTGTAGGACTCTGTGCTGCACTGTGGAGCCAAGAATAGAACTTTTCGCGGACCTCACGGACTTCCAGTTTTCGGATAACGTTGCCCTCGCCAGCCCTCTCGCCTGTTTTACGGACAAAGCGGAGCTCCCTGAGACAACAATGCCAAGAATTTAGCGCATTGTGACGTCCCAAGTAGCACGGAAGTCAACATTGTGTGTTTTATCTCCTGTAGTTAGACTGAGGAGGACCACAAAAACATGACTGAGTCATCTTTTTTCGCAGACTGACAGGGCCTCCAGGGTCCCAAATATAAGGATTTAAATGATTAAAAAGTTGATTTTGCATAATATGGGACCTTTAAGAAAATAAAATAATACAGCAACCCAGAAATATAGAACAATAGCACTCGTTAATCCAAGAAACGTCATACAGCATGCTTTATAGAGTATATACAAAGCAAATATGACGATACCTTTTAATGTAAGTGACTATATGTCTGCAGAAATGCAAACTACCACTGTACTTAACACCTCAAATTCAAACTCATTATTTTTGCTTTGCAGCCTTTTTTTCCGAGGATTACAAAGGGAGTGAGTGTGTGTGTGTGTGTGTATTTCCTCTAATTGTAACAGCATTGTGAAAACAAGCTGGCAGGGGCGAGCAGTACCCCACTGATACTGAAATGCCCTCATTGTTTAAATAAATGAGTTAATATAATAAAGATGGCCCCATGCAGGAGGTGCCCTTAACTTAGTATACATAGAGCTGAGAAAAAAAAAAAGGGCAGCAAATTACATTAGCAAGCCAAGTGGAGCCATTTGCTGATGGAATGTTAAATGTAGTGAAAATAAGATTAATGAGTAGCGAGCAGCACCCTGGGCCACAACATGAAATGCTGCTTGGGAGCATTCATTGTTAAAAATGTTTTTCTTTCCCTGTCTTCATCTCTACTCCCCTGAGATCTTCAATTGAGCCAGAATTATCAGTTTAAGGCAACAGTAAGAGCACAAATAAAGGAGATTTATTTTCTCTGCCTCACTCCTTTTCTCACACGCCCATTTCACAAAGCTGCTTTTACAGTCAGCGATACATTCTGTTTGTTAAACCCGTCCAGTCCTTCCCAAAAAAACATGAATAAGGTCGATTATTTATACTTGTACTCGGTGCAACGGTAGCACGTACCTTTTCAATATAAACAAATATATGTTACAGCAAATCCATTGTCAAGTGAGCTCACACAATCAGCTACACGCAACTCCCTCGGTGTTTTCTCAGTATAGCGGCGTTTAAATCTGTGTTTTATGTCAAAACAGACGGAGGCAACTGTAACATTGTGTTGGTAAAGTGAGACAGCTGCAAACATGATGGAAAATGACTGAAAACACAAAAACGGAGATTTTACTGCTCAAAAATCCCCTCAGGTTTGGTAGTTGCATTAAAAAAAAACGTTACATTTCCGTTCACAAGACTAAACGGAGGCGGATCAGCGACAAATCGACTACTTCCACACTCCAAGCTTGAACGTCAAACTCTGTGCCGCATGCATGTCTTTTACCTGTGTAATGTTGATTGCCTTGTGCAGCACATGTGAGCAGCTGGGCCATGGAGGAGCCCACAGCCTTAGATGTACTTCCCAAATCCTGAGCACACTTCTCCAGCTGTGCCAGGAACAGAGAAGACAAACACCGTGTGACTCATCGCTACGATTGCCTTCTTCGTTCTTTCTTCAGTTTGATATAATTCAGTACAACGTTTCACTTGAACTTCACAGACATCTCTACGTGTGTTTTTTCTACGCACTGACCGTTTCCCCGGGAAGAGGTTTGAGTTGGGCGTCGATCACAGACATCTTGGCATCCTGAAGCTCACTCTTGAGCGTCTGTACTGTTTTGAGGGCCGAGTCGATCTCCAGAGGACCGCATGCTTCATGGGCCTTCAAAACAACACACACACACACACACACACACACACACACACACACACACATACATGTTACTCGCATCCATCCCATTATACAGGGTGGAGAGTTAGCCGTGAGATGAATCCTGCCGACTCCGACAGTGTTGTGCACAGATACGGTACCTTCTGAGTGGCAGTCCTGAGCTCTGCCAGACAGGTGGCCAGATTCTTGGCACACTGGCCCAGTTGCATAGCAGCAGCCTGGTCGGCCACAGTTGGAACTGCTGACTTTGCAGATGTTACCATCTTACTTCCAGGCTGAGGGACGGTGACGGGGGAAAAACAACACAATACAAATCATAAAAATAAAGCCTTTCTTTTGTGTGTGTGTGTAAGACTGTAAAGGATGATGATAGAGTGTGACTGTTGTTGAAAGGATTAACCTGTAAGAAGCTCTGGCTGGCAATGATGAGGGCGAGCTGAGCACCCAGCTCCTCAGGTTGTGACTGGCTACTCTTCATGCCCTGCACCAACTGGGGAATGTTATCTGCCACCGCCTGCATTCAAACATCAAATCCACATCATCACATCTGAGCGAGGAAAAAGTGCATCTAAAACTACCAACACCTACATATTTCATAGCGATATATAGTAGTTTTCTAGTAGGTTATTTGACAGTAACTAAGAAAGGCACGTAAGAAAGAAGGTGTGACCATACCTTGCAGCTGTGTACGAGCTGTTGGTGCGAAACTGTGTTTTTGTTGGAAGCGGCAGCATTTTGGGCAGCTGCGATAGTTTGAGTAGCAGCCGCCGCCGCCTGCTTTGCAGCGATCTGTTGAGAAGATGCAAATGGAAGCCACTTAGGTTGAAGTAATAAGATGGCACCTGCTTAAGAGAGGCTTTTCTGTGCAATATTATGCTGTCTTGTCCTGTATTTAGAGTTGTTCTAATCAAACTATAAGCGGTCAAATAACAGAACATTGCTTTGCAATAAGAGAAAATGAGAGTGTATCATGCTGCTTAAACAATGTGCTCCCAAAAGCAAACCACTAAAAATACACTGGTTAGCTCATATTAATTCAAGCGCAGACACAGCACAACCTCTGAAGCAGTGACAAGATTGAAGATATTCTTCATGCTGAGTGGCTGAGGAGGCGATGATGCAAAAAGAAACATTGAATAAATTACACCATTATTCTGAGAAAAAAAGAGAATGGGCAATATATATATACACACACAGTATGTTATCTTAGGCACAGTGTGCTCTCTGTATTCTTAACAATCTATATATACTCTATATACATATATGTATACATACATACATACATATACATATATGTATATGTATATGTATACATATATGTATATACATACATATACATATATATATATGTATATGTATACATATATACATATATGTATACATACATACATATATATATGTGTATATGTACTGTATATGTAAACATATATACATATATATACATATATATATATACATATATATGTATATGTATACATACATACATATACATATATACATATATATGTATATGTATGTATACATATATACATACATATGTATATATGTATACATACATACATATACATATATATACAGTATATGTATACATACATACATATACATATACATATATATATATATATATGTATATGTATAAATACATATACATATACATATACATATATATATATACATATACACACTCGTATATACACATATATATATGTATATACATATATATGCATATATACAGTATATTATCTTTGGCACAGTGTGCTCTCTGTATTCTTAACAATCTATACATTGTATCACACTATGCACACTTGATTATCTGCACATCGACTGTATAATAGTGTTCCAGGAAAGAAAAAAAACATGATGGGGGATCTTAGCACATAAATGTGTTTGTGATAATTACTTCAGTCACACTTCACAGATTTGAGACACTTTACTGGCTCGCATATTTCCTCGATGGAGGCGGACTGACGTGCATGTCACACGCCAGACTCATCCTAACACTGGGTAATGCACAGAGTACAGTGTATGTGCCTGGAGATTGAACTCTCTGCAGCAAAGGGGTGGCTAATCATTAAGGGCAAACTGATACCAAGGGCTAAACACAGATCTTCGCAGGCAGATAATTCTTTCACAGCACTAATGAGAAGTATTCGTCACTGCAAACGGGGGGAAGAGAAACCGACAAAAATACTAAATGGGACACTTTTGAACAAATTACTGTTGAAGCATTTTACTATTCTGTATGTTCTTGCCCTATATTTTGCAACCTTTTATTGAACACAGGTGCTGTATTTGTACAACAGCAATGACAACATGCAGAGGTGAGATGTTTGTCTGACATGACTGCTGTTCGGGGTAGAAGGAGGGCTGTGTTTTGATTACGCTCACATCAGGCAAAGATGAGAACCTGCTGACTCGCTATGACTCACCTCCAGCCTGTTGACCAGTTTTTTCTTTATCGCGTTCTGAGCTGCAGCGTTCGTGGCGACACGGAGCCCCTCAGCAGCCTCCCTGAGCCGCTGCTGCTGGTTCTCATTCTCTGGGTAAGCAGCCGCCCCCTGAGGACGCACAAACACACACAAACACTTTAATCCACAGATGCATATGCACGCACACACACGCACACACACATGGACCCATACAGTGTACACAATGACACATACTGTATATGAAAACAACCGCTATCAAACCATGGCAATGAAAGTTTAACAACTGTGGTTTTACATGCCACAGAATAGATGCAAAGAGGCATTTAACTGTGCTTCCTGACGGTTTCCAAGGAAACTGTCAGTGTCAGAGTCCCACTTCCTTTTGATAAATGCAATGATGTGATAATTAACGTGTCAGTGATCAAAAACATCTAAGGAGCATAAAAAGAGTTTCACATGTCTTGGAATTTGGCACTGATCATATCCTAGTTGACAGTTCCACTGATGCTGCACTCTTTTTTTTATTTTTTTTTATTGTGGATGTGAAATGATGCCGGTAGTTAGTGCACGCAGTAAAATGTCAAAATGTGTATTCAATCAAGTGAAAGCGAGTACATCTTTGAACACTGCGCACAGTGTAAACTGGATAGAAAAAGAAAACAAATGGATAAAATGCAATCATTTTGGATCAAATTAAAATACAAAGAATGGTGTCCTTGTGTTTTAATTCTGATAATGAGCTATATAAACCCCAGCAGCGGTGAGGCATTACAATGAGAGGGTGAACGTGTCACTCTCTTACCTTTGCAGCCTCCACCATCCGAGCTGTGGCATCAGCCAGGAGTTTGGCCGCGGCCAAAAGTTTCTTGGAGCTGTCGACGTCCACTTCTGCCTCTGCGTCAGATCGCATGGCGTTGACCAAGTCAGACGTGGCCTGGGCTAAGACTCGGGCCTGACGCACCATCTCACCTATGCACACAAAACAGAAACATATACATATTATCAAAGGTTCCATCAAATTCGACATCATTTGTTAACTATTAGATTTGTGGAATTATTCTTTTTTTTCCACAAACCTCTGTACAAATTGTTAAATCCAGGTCAGGTCAGTGATGGATTAAAAGGTGTGTCTAATATGCATGGAATCTTGGTGTAATTTCATTTCCTAATACAGTAGTTCTTGTCAAATCTATGTGCTCATTCGGATTTAGAAAGAACCATGTAACTTTGAGTATGTAATGTTCAATAAACCTGGTGCAATAGACCTTTTTTACACATGAAATAGGAGGACAAACACCAATATTTCAACTCCAGTTCCAGTTCCATTCCAGTTTTGAGAGCCAGGGTCATACTTTTGTTCAAGTGTAAATGTAGGTCAAACTAAATAGTGGAATAAAGTGATTGGGGAATAAGTATACTGTATGTACATATACTGTAAAGTATAGCATTGCTAAAACAACAAATCTATACCCAAGACTTTTACACAGTACAGGGTATAGCGTTAAATGCAACATTTCTGGGTGTTTTGTCAAGACTTAATAATCACCGTCAATGTAGATATGCTTAATCATTAACAAATCATCACATTTCTTATTTGAATCACACAGTTTGTCGATCTTTTTGTGTGTGGCAGTTGATTGTTTCATCATAACACTGAGCAGTACGACATCAGTGAGAGGTGCCCTGGCCCTCGGAGCCGCATCGCTGCCTTCACCTTTATGTGCGTTTGCAGCTGTACGTTGTCTCGTGAGTCATCTGCCCACGCACAAGTGAAAGTCTTCAGGATATACAGCATGTAACCAACCCCCACACACACACACACCTGCTATAAGAAATATGTGTCTCCAAAACACCCACCTACAGCTTGAAATAACTCACCCAGAGAAGTCCATAAGCGCTCAGATGTATGTGTGCATTATAATCTACATCCCTGTGGCCTTGGGGATTAACAACAGCTCTACATGAGCCTTAATCACTGAATGCTGATCTATTGTTATTTTTTTTTTCCCTCTCTTTTTGTTTTTTGTTGATTTAAAGAAGAAAAACATTTGTGTCCTTCCAAAAATGCTAAGGTCATGTGTTTTCTCTTAAATTTTTAAAGCCTCCCTGATGCTGATTGGGACCAGACTCAGGGCTCTGTAGTGGTTTTGGATGACATGTTCCCTACAACCCCTTGAGAATTGGCTGGGTTAAGAAATTCTTCAGCCTCATTGCTTGAACCATAACAAAATAGCCCGAGCTTTGAAAATGTCTGAAATGGAGTTTTTAGATGACTTAATAATGGACACAAGTATGGACAACATCCTTAGGTCCTCTGTTGCAGTCAAAACACAGAAAATGTCAAAGTGAAATCAGGTAGAATGTGTGTGTGTGTGTGTGTGTGTGTGTGTGTGTGTGTGTGTGTGTGTGTGTGTGTGTGTGTGTGTGTGTGTGTGTGTGTGTGTGTGTGTGTGTGTGTGTGTTTGTGTGTGTGTGTGTGTTCTTGTACTTGAGGCATACTGAGGACCAGTGAGGGTTTTTTACCAACAAAGTGAGGTAAATGTTATGGAGTGAGGACATTTTGGCCGGTCCTCACTTTGTTTTCATTGAAATCACTTCCTTAGGTTGCTATAACATGCTATACTCAATTGACAAATTATCTGTCAAAAATTTTGGACCTAGTATAGTACGACTTTTTTGTCAAAATTTGGACCAATTTTTTTTCTTCAAATTTTGGACCAAATTCTTTTTTTTCAAATTTTGGACCAAATTCTTTTTTTTTCAAATTTTGGACCAAATTTTTTTTTTCAAATTTTGGACCAAATTTTTTTTTTCAAATTTTGGACCAAATTTTTTTTTTCAAATTTTGGACCAAATTTTTTTTTTTAAATTTTGGACCAAATTTTTTTTTTCAAATTTTGGACCAACTTTTTTTTTTCAAATTTTGGACCAAATTTTGGACCAAATTTTGGACGACAGTATAGTATGACGTTTTTGTCGAATTTTGGACCAACATTTGAGGTCAATTTTTTTTTCAAATTTTGGACGACATAGTATAGTATGACGTTTTTTATAAAATTTTGGACCAAAAATTAAAAAAATAATAATAATCGAAAAAGTTTTCGAGCCCTTTTTGCTCTGGGGCTCCACCTGCAGACATTTTATGGTACTGCAACCAGTAGTTCTTTGTAGATGTCATTCATGAAGTAGATATTTGTGATTGTGTTGATTTATAAAGTGGAAATGCTGGTCCTCACTTTGTCAGCAACCCAGTCCTCAGTATGCAGCAAGTACAAGAATGTGTGTGTGTTTTTTGTTTTTTTAGCCGTTGATATTCGTTTGTGAAGTAAACAGGTTTGGATTTTTGCCTCGAACTCACCAGCATCACCCATAGAAGTGAAAATATTCTCCGTCACGTTCATAATTGTGTCCGTGGCCTGGTCATAGCGTCCGATGGGTTCTCCACAGCTGGCGTAGTGGCGGACGTGTTGCAGCAGGTCGCTGAGAGACTGGCTCACCACACCAGCTGCTGCGCCGACTTGCTTCAGCAGCTCGCCGTCGTCGCTTGCTGAGCGGCAAGCTTTCACACACGTTTCCATTGATCGGTCCACCAGCTTCCCGGCTTCGACAAGCTGCTCCTGACACACTTGGGAGCTGATGGTTGGACTCACCACCTGCGACACACATATTTGTGAAAATCCAGAGACTACTTTGGGATTTTCTTGGAATCATTTGTGTTTCATCCAACCAAGGATAACAACTTTGACTTTTAAAGTGAAAAACTGAATGGTTATTCATTAGTTTCTGATCAAAATAATAGTTTTTTAAATCACTTTTATTGTCCTAATGTCGTATTCTAGAACCGTTTCACCAATTTCCCAAAGAATACTGTTGAAATGGTCTGTCCTTTTCAGACAAAAATGTGTATTATTTAACCTTGGTAGAGGTTTGAACTTAATTCATGCTGGGGGACTCCCTGCTGCTCGGTATGTCCCGTACTTACTCTGCTGCAGCGATGAACAAGTTTTAGTTCAATACCTTGGTGCAGGCGACCAGCTGGGAGGTGGACAGGGCGCACTGAGTGGCAGCTGCGATCACCCGGTTCTGCAGGACGGTGTCCTCCGCCACCTGGGCCACGTTCTTGGCCTTCAGCACCAACATAGCAGCTGCATTGGCCACCGCTTTGGCCAGATTCATCAGGGTGTCCTGCAACATATGAATCAGTGTCCTTGACTGAAACACGACACAGCTGTGCACATGTGACTGAAGGGATCTAGGATAGAACATGGTTTTAACTCATTTTGCTCAGTTCATATGGTGTAAATACTGGGTAACTCATGCACAGTGAGCACCAGATGCTTATCAGTAAAAGGAAGAGAGATTCCTGTTCTCCAGGAATTCGCACTAACATCTAAAAAGAGACATCTAGGGAATTGGTAGCAGTTAACGTATGTTTGAGAGACTGTAATGTCATAAAAAGGCACTTCTTCTGACACATAGTTGGAAAATCAACATAAACTAACAGTGTAATAATGAAGCCTGGGGTGATTGCATAAGTGTGTATTGACATTTTTAAGGGAGGCCTGAGAAATTGAGTGTGTGTTAGTCTGCCTTCCTGTTTGGCCAGCACTGTCACAGGAACCGTGAGTGGGTGGTGTCCAACCTGGAACTTCTCATCGGTCTCGCCCTCCCCCATGTGACGGAGAAGGTCCCCACTGGCCTGTCCAATGCTTCCTGCTGCAGTCAGCACCGTCTGCCTGGGCTGTGTGGAGATGACATCACCACATTCAGTAACATCGGCCTTGCCTGCTCTTACACAATCCTCCAGGAATTATCTAAAACAGACTTTTGGGTCAGGAATCATCTTCTTCAAAAACAGCTTCAGAGGGACAGCTACGTGGCTACCAGAACTACAGTGGAGGAGGAGGAAGTCCCGAGTCGACAGAAAAATAACCAGTGGGCAATCTCACCTCTGCAGCTGCAGGCTCCACAGATCTGAGAAGATCTGACACGGCTCCTGCCAGCATCCTGGCAGCACCCATGAGCTTATGTCCACTGCCCACCTCATCATCCATTAACGCCGCAAGCAGTTTGACGCCCTTGGACATTTCCGTGAGATTGGACGAGATGGTCGTGATGGCGCAGCCCACTGCGGTGTAGTCCGTTTCCATGGGCTCACCTGTGGGGCGGATGGGCGGCCATTATTACACATTACACCTCCACTGTGTGCATCATGATTTGTTTTGCAGCTGCCACATTGATTTAGCTAACCCCACGGGGGGGGGCGGCGCGCTCGCCGTTCACTGTAACACATGCGTCGTTTGTCAGATTTATAATTAGAGCCAGTTTGCAGTGGTTCCACAGACATGAGCGGGTTGATGCAGCAAGTGGCCCTGAAGAAGGAAAACTCTGTGTGAGGTAGAAGGGGGCAGCGTAGGTGCGACCAGACAGATGGAGAGGTAAGATTAAAACCTTGCAAGAGTCTGGAGCTTGACTGGCGTGGTGCCAAGCAACACGAAGAGAAAGAGCTATTAAAGGCCCATTGTATAGGATGTATGTACAACCTTTTATAACGGTTCCACCTGGAACCCTTTTGGAGGGTTCCACCAAGAACCGGTTTAATACCCTTTATTCAGGAAAGGGGTTTTAAAGGGTTCTCTGGATCAAAATGATGTACCGGGCTTCGAGCTTGCGACAGCAAGGTAGCCGGTTTGATCCCCGACCAGTCCGGGGCTGATGTGCCCCTGAGCAAGGCACCTAACCGCCTCACTGCTCCCCGAGCGCCGCTGAATGCAGGCAGCTCACTGCTCCGGGTTAGTTTGTACTTCACCTCGCTGTGTGTGTTCACTAATTCACGGTTGCAGTAATTGAAATTTCCCCATTGCGGGACTAATAAGGGAATCTTAATCTTTTCCCTCTGTAGGTCTTCATTGTGCTGAATTTTTATTTTTACTCAGTAACGGATAGAATTTATAAAGTAACTAAGTACAATACTTGAGTCAGTACGTACAAATACAAAAGCCTGATTTTAAATTGTGCTTAAAAAATACAAAATACACAAAAAAAGTATGTATTTTGTTACTTTCCACCTCTGAAAATGCTCTAATCTTCTTTTCATTTACAGTGTATGATATGTACTCACAAAAATAAGTAGCAAATAACACACACGCGGCTACTATTTGTTTCTCGACTTCACTTCACAAATTCTCTTTTATGTTACTAGAACACTGTCAATTAAAAAGTTTTCCCCGCCTTGCGGACAGCTCTTCCAATCACAGTGCATCAGTCAAGCGCACACACGCCCACACACTGCTCCATTGATTCCCCAGAGATGCCGAGCTTCCTTGGAAGTGACAATTTTGCCGCATTTCTCTGATCACCATCGAGCTCGTCGCCATTGAAAAAAAAAAGCTATTCTTTGTTGTCCCAACTGAAGCTGAGCTTCCACTGATTAGAATGTAGCGTTTTGGAAACGTGTGAGGACAAACTTGTTCTGGTTCTAGCAAACTTTTAGTAATGAAATGTAAATACAACCGTACATATTTGACCAATTGTAGAGATATGTTTCTGTCATAGAGTAATTGTCTGGTACATATAAAAGGCTTATTCTAAGGCTACGAAAAACAAACAATTGTTATTATATATTAATAGGTAGTATATTTAATTTCTGCCAAAAACAAC
The DNA here is from genome assembly GCF_963457635.1 of Microchirus variegatus. Taxonomy (NCBI): domain Eukaryota; kingdom Metazoa; phylum Chordata; class Actinopteri; order Pleuronectiformes; family Soleidae; genus Microchirus; species Microchirus variegatus. The sequence continues at coordinate 4,757,878 of NC_139809.1, read as the reverse complement.
CCCCACAAAAATGTTACATACTGGACCTTTAAGTCAGGAAATCCAGTTGCAGATTTATTTCTTTGTATTAAATCTTCAGTGGAAAATGATGAATGCATACTTCTTTAAAAAGACCCTCTTCAGTGAGTATTCGACTTACTTAGACTTGGGAATGTGTATTTACTAAAGCAGACATTGGTGTTACATCAGTGTAAAGCGAAACAATATTTATAAAAGGACCATTTTGTTTAGAGCTTTGTTCAGCTCACTCCTCATAAAGCAGAATTGTGGTGTGTTGCAATACATGAAAACTGAAAATGATACGCTGCTGAATGAACGCTGTGAAGAATTCTGCTGAGTGCTCACCTGCAGTGAGATTGACCACAGATGCCGTTCCAGCGGTGATAGCATCAACTTGAGAGTGGATTTCATGTTTGGATTCATCCACTTTGTTCTGAACCCAAACCCTGGATGCCTTTGGGTGGAGGAGGAAAAAGGAGAGGTCTTGGCTTTCATCACAGTGGGTGATTTTCAGCTCATATAAACTTTTTTTTTTCTGCGGGATTAAAGGGCTCTGGCTTTAACACCTACATCTTTGGAAACACTCGGCATTAAATACAGCCTGCACGGTTACAGTCACTTTGACATCTTAATTATATTTGAAAAAAAACAGATTTTTGATGCACGATTCTCTCAAGCTCTCCCTGCTAAGCAAAACTGGAGGCTGTAATACCAAAAAGCCCACATTCATTTTTTTTTTTTTGTTAGAAGAGTGGAACTTGAGGAATTGCTATAAATGATGCATGTGTACGAATATTTATCCATGCAACACTCTTTCCCTGAAACACTTTCAGAAATGTGCAGTAAGTAGAAAGGATTCTTACTAAGTCATGACCCAGCGGAGGGAGATTATCAACATGTCCCAAGTCAGACTGGGCCTGCTGCACAGCCTGCATGCTGCTGTTGATGGTCCCCATTAGAGCCTGTTGAGCCAGATTCTGTGACAACAGCAAAAAAACAGAGACACATGATGTGCAAAAAAACCTTCTTTCTAATGTCTATAAACTGCAGGAAGCAGCTCTTACTGTGAGCATGACAATTTCACTCACAAGAATATTATCAGATTTGCATTATTATTATTATTATTATTTCTAAATTTGGTATGGATGCATTTGTGTGGGACTCGAAAGCTTTGATTTACCAGTGGAGGCATGTGTCCTCTGTGCATCTGCCCCGTGGTGATTTGCTGCTGTGCAGACGGCATAGTGCCCACATTGAAGGTGTCAGGGCCACCGATCGATCCTGACCTAATTATGCCCGGAAGTGCTACTGACCCATGCTCCACGCGACCGACCCGATTGAACTGCTGCTGCAAAATTGTGGACCTAAAAAAAGACAAAGGGAGTAAACGTTCATACATGTAATATGCCACTTTTTATAGACTTTTGTGAGTGGTTTCATAAATATCTCTATTTGAACGCAAGCCAACGTTTTGTCCCATTCTGATGAGAGAGTTCATAATAAAATACACATAATATTAAGTTGTTACATGCAAATTAAGGATATGTGTTGCATTCAAACGTATATCCCTCAACTAACTATTTCATTACTGCTGGAATGATGAATATTGATCTATTTATCTCGCCTTTCACTGTGAGAAAAACTCATTAGCTCAGTTCTGAATTATCCCTTTTTCAGGAAAAGCATCTCTATATTTTGTACTTTGTAAGCCGACTTGTGAGGGTGTTCTACAGTTGGATGTTCACTGTTTAAATGAATGATAATTAATTGAGATCAGAACATAGAATGTGTGTTTACAATTAACCAGAATTAGAGAAAAATAATGTAATTATAAAAAATCAACAGTTGAGGTGAGGTGCATGTGTATTTTCCTGAAAATACACATTGTGAAGAAAACTCTCTATATAATATTCTCAGACTCCACAGATGATCCTGCCTCTTCTGGTTCATATTGGCTCGTTTTTTGAGAAGCAGCAATTATGTCTTTGTGCTCAGAGCCACAACACAGAGTAAATTGGCTCCTGAGCAGCAGGAATATGATGCCTTATTCTGCCAGAGTGGCTTCACTAAGAGCTGTGTGTGGATTGTTGGTAAAAAAAAAAAAAAAAAAAACTAATTTCCAAACCATTGTGTATTGGTTATAAAGCATCGCGAGGAAAGCGCTGAGCAAAATTAATGAATGAATGACTGAATTGCGATGAGATCATATCGAAGTGTGACATCTTAACCTTTTTATGAACAAAGATTAATTGGTGGTTTTGCCTCTTAATGTGTGACAAAAACAAAACTCAAACGAGGAAGGACTAATTTTCTAAAACACACGATTCTTGCAGATTACTGAACAACAGTGTTAGTTAGTATTACTTTAAAATTCAAAGTGCTGCTTTTGTGTTTAACTCCTCTCTAGGGGGAAATGCGCTGGTCAGGCATGGTTTAAATTCATGAAGAATAAGTGGACTGAATTAGAACAGCAGCAGAGCGCAGACAATAGAATCGAGAAACGACACTCGCACGACTCACTTCTTGGGGGAAACGGACTCCTCCAGCATGGTGGATTCCTCATCGCCCTCAAGGCCAAAACGATCCTTACTCTGCTTCTGTTGGAGCAAACATCACAGCGAAGAATAAAAACATAAATGTACCTGAAAACTGCACGCATGCGCTGCGTTAACGCAATCGGTCTCGCTATACTTGCCTTTTTGAGAATGATGTCGATGTATCCGGCGATAAGTTGCGATATCTGCTCTCCCTCTGTCGTCTGAACCGAGTAATAACTCTCCTGGTACTCTCCAAAATCCTAATGCAGTAAATATGCAGAAAATCAAAGTCACAGAGAGGTAACACGTGTGTGTTCTATTGATAAAACATTTTATACCTAACGGGAGCATTGCATTCTTCTTACAGAATGAGAGAAAAATGCTTTACTGGCAGATTCTCAGCAAACTTGGCAGCGTTTGAATTATTTCCACCACTAACAAAAAAAATAAAACATATTTCTCCAAAGAGCTGATTAAAAATGAGAAGTAGTCAAAGCCTTAAGACTATTTTAGCATCACTAGCATAATCAGCCATCTTTAAATGAGGTACTTCTCACCAGTTCTGGATGAAAACAGACAGCAGTGTGGTTGCCAACAGCTGGTAAGGAATATTGAAAAAGCTTTCAGATAAATAATACATCCAAGTTCTGCTATTTCTTCCCCAAGCATCTATTGTTAACTTGGATGCAATAGCTGGCTAGGATGCTCAAAACATTCAACACTGGAGGTCTGGATTGGGGGGGTGGGGGGGGGGGGTCTCCAGAATTTTTTTAGGATGCTGTTTATTTCGGAAAATGAAACTTGTTGGAAAGGCTGAGTGTGTGACGCAGAGATATCGCTCTGAGCGCCGAATGCTGGATTAGGAGTTTCTATATTATTTGACTTTCTGGTCCCGAAGGGCCTGATGCAAACAGTACCAGGGTGAAGCTCTTGGGGGAGGCAGCCCATCTCTTGACGGTTGTCAGAGGCCACTCCTGCACCACATCCTTCGTCTTCTCTTCCACTCGCATCACTGACTCTTTGGTTATCCCCAGCAGCCGCGGGACAAGCTTGTTTTTACCCTTCATCTTTTCCTGTCAGATAGGAGGAAAAAAAAAAAAAAAAAACATCAGGCAGCGTTTATGTCGGCGCCGCACACCCACAAGGATGATTCATTTCAGGTGCTAAAAAAAAAAAAATCACGGTGTCTTTTTTTTTTTTGCTGGCGCTATTGTTAATAAACAATACTGTGTCTGTGACTTAAAGCCCTTACATGGAGGAAGAAGGGCAGCTGTGAAGTGACCCAGCAGAGTTCAGCATTGTTTAACGGCTGCTTTATTGAGCAGAGACTCCGCAGGCTTCACCGTGCAGAGCACCGTCGTGGTGTTTTCCACCCGCTCTCTGCCTGACCAACACCGGCGCCCCTGCAACACTCTGCCCACTGGAAATCTATTACAGCTCACTTTAGAGACCAAGCCCACACTTGGCTCTCTTTCAAGGGTGCAGAGGACAATAGAGAAATTAGTGGGTTATAGAGATGGGGGGGGGGGGGGAGTTTAAAATATATACACCTTATATCTACGGGCTTTTGTTGTTTTATCGCTGGGTTAAAATAGAAAGCGACGAGAATAGAGCTAAGGCCGATGAGTGGATGGAGTTCTAGGTTGAGGGCTGTCAAACACAAGGATAGATAACATTCATCCGAGTGTTTGCGATATCTAAACGCACTGTTTATTTTAAACTTCCATTGTTTTCTGCTACGTCACGATAATTGTCGAGGCAGAATTCAAGCAGGAAGTTTGATTTTCTTATCTGAAGTGGCGCATCTGAGGTACGGCACAATTTTAAATGATCCTCCTTGATTACTGTTTGTGTACACTCCCATCGGTATTTTTCGAGTCGGTGACGTTTGCAGCAACAGAAGAGCTTGGCAACCTCAAATCGGCAGTGATTACAGGCTGTCAGATGAGAAATAATAAAGGCTCAGATGTGCTCGAGCACAGAGCCAGGTCTGTGTATTTTTTGCCTCTGTTGAGTGCGGCTGGAGTGAATTATTTAACAGAGTCTTGAAACGTCCATCAGTAAATCTCCTCATCGAAAAGCAAAAAAAAAAAAAAGAAGCGTTCATACGTGTGGACGCACATGCGCTCTAACACGCTAGAAACGTCAAGTCAAACATTGAATTTATCATCCATTAAAACAACCCGAACCATCTTTCCTCCAAGTTTCCAACCCGGCCGCTTGTCACAGAGCGTTTTAATTCCTGTGGGTGCGACTTCTTCTCACTCGCGTGCAGCACTTCCATAATTCTACTTTTGTTTTTGCCAAACCAGAACAGAATTGTCACAAGAGTTTTTTACAGCACTGACTGAGAGCAACGTGTAAAAGCTTCCACTCGGAACTGATTTCATCCGTCATGCCGATTCGCGTCGTGATTATTGGGACCACAATTTCTTTTCATAGCGTTGGCCATGATTTGAGCCTCTTGGATTTGAGGTTTGTTTTTCCGTTCGATTATCTGATCTCATCGGATTTCATTTCACCTCAAACAAGGAGGGTTATGCTTTTGGCAGCTTGACTCATTGTGTAAAGGCCACATTTGGACAACATTTTTCTGGAGATGAAACCATAACAAAGGAATGATTAGATCTCGGTGGTGATCCGGATCCGGATTTTTTTTTTTTTGCACAACAAAATGTTGACCTTGCAAAACAGGGGAGTTTACCGTCACAGTGGGAAACGGAGCGGTCTTGGGGGGGAGGGGGGGTTCACTTATTCTGAGTGCTTCCTCTAATTTTGTTATGTTTCTCCGTTTCAAAATCTGTCATGCAATGCACTCTGTGGGTGCATTACATTACCATAACTAATCAAAATGAAGGCCGGGGTGACCCAATAGCTACATGATTAGGACACGTGGGTGCATAAACCTTTGGTTAAACTCCATGTCTTTTTTCCCCTAATCTCTCATCCTGTTTTCTATGTTTACACAACTGCATTTATCAAAAATAAAGACAGAAAATGCAAAATGTACCTCTAAGATGATGGCCCATACGATGACAAAAAAAAAGCATGATTAAAATGCATTATCCTTTAGAGAAAAGAATAAACACTTTTTGGAAATGCGAGCATAACTGTCTGTGCCACTGAAGCAGATGAAATTGAAATTGAACACATTTTTCTTCATTTTACTCGTTCACAAAATTTGAGTTCTTACCTTCACCAGGAAGAAGGACACGCCGTATGTCTGCAGGGACCGGGCCAGCTTCACATATTTCACTTTCGCCTCAATCTCGGTCATCTCTCCACAGTTTTTATGTTCCTGCAGAGACGGCAGCTGTTACTATCTTAATGTCACATCTACATGTGTTGTATTCTGTCAATCTGTGTTTCTGCAGAGAACAAATTACTATAATCATTATGAGCTGTCCGGGATGTCAAAAACACTTTTTTTTTTTTTTACATGCAACATTCAAGTGATATACTACACACATACTTGGAATATTTTCTTCTCGGACCCTCTCTGCTTGATGTACTCTTTAGGTAGGAACTCCTTCAGGCTGTGGAGATAAATTACATTTTTACATGGTTTTCAGCTACAGGCATTTCCTTTTCTATTAACATGCCTTTACATATGAGGTCATTCTTGTCCTAGTGCTGACATATATGAAAACGGTTGTAACAGCTGACATCACCCCTGAGCTTTCAACTGTGGGAAATCCCAGAAACAACCATCTGTACCGATGACAATGTACACGTTCAGAGTAAGTGTGAATGTTGCATGAATGTAGGAGAGAAAAAAAAAAAAGGCAGCTTACTCTAGGAATCCGGGCTTGTGCTTGTGCTCCACGTGAGGACCGAACTGGATCTGAGCCTGGATCCCTGCGAACTCGCAAGCTTTATCAAAGGAGACGGGATGGGATCCATTCAATATATCATCCCTAGCCTGAAGGAGACATGAGGGGGGGGCGGGGAGGTAAAGGAGAGAGGATAAAACACACTTACAGGAAGACGTTGGAACAACAAAGTCCAGAGATTTATCCAAAAGTCACCCAATAGATCTCTGTAATGAGCACTTATTGGCCCTCTTTTATCTTTAACGTGTTGCTGCTGAAACCCTTTGAACCCACTGTTCTTTTGAGCTTATTCTCAGCCTCTGAAGCCTCTCCTCTTGGTCGTGTTACGCATCTCAGTGACGTCAACTCTCCGGACCATGATTTATATAAGGATAAGGGGTAACGCTTTCTTTTACAGTCCCCTAATTACCTGGTATTTAGCTGGTAAATTCATGGTAACACTAAAGTGTTGCTAGGTAATTACCAAGGGTAATAAGATAAGTAAATACAGTGAAACAGTTGCCAAAATACTGGGTAATGCACGGTAATGTACTCGGTAAGTAAAGTAAAACTGTACTGTAAAAGAAAGCCAAGCTTGTTTCCATGTAATTACACACATTTTTAGGGTTAGGTTTGTTAGATTACCCCTTGGGTAAATAGCTAGTAATTAGGTACCTGCTTATTACCAGTTTATAACCCAATAATACACTTACATTTACCATAGTTTTGCCATAGTTTAGCTGTACATACCTTCTTATTAACAGCAGTAATAACACGCTATAATTAACTATATAGTTACCAGGTAAATGCCCAGTATTTTGGCAACAGTTTCACTGTATTTACTTTCTTATTACCATTGGTAATTACCGAGTAACACTTTGGTGTTACCATGAATTTACCAGGTAAATACCTGGTAATTAGGGGACTGTAAAAGAAAGCGTTACCGGATAAGGTATTCAAAACCATCATGAAAATCATTTTCAGCTACTGGATTTATCAAAGCTTGATCAGGCGTACGCCAGGATTTGGTGGCAAACGCAAAAAACTGGATTTTTGCACCTGAATTTTCACCAGTTTCAACTAACATTTGATAAATGAGGGCCAGTGTGTGCTTTGAATGCACTGTGGCTTCAGAGAAGTGGCTAGTCGGTGTCCAGAGCTAGGATCTCATCATCATAGACAGACGTAGATCTTTCACACACATAATAAGATGTTTGTTTGTGACGATAAAATACTTTCTGCAATTTGTCATCACAGCCCATTATGTGTTGAGGAAAAAGACGATACAGAAATGCATCACACTATCCCATTTGCATTAGATTGGCAATCAATATGTCGGGAGGAAATCTAATCACTAAATGTTGTTTTTCTTCTACCGAGAAGAAAAAAAATGCCTGTTGCTGTGCTGCGATGACATCACTTCACTGCATGTTTGAGCCAGACTGTCTATTATAATATGTCTATATAATCCTCTCAATTTAGGTAGATGGAAAGCGAGAGGGCCTTGTTGACATTATTTCCAATGGTTTGTCAGTATGTGTTGTTTTTCTCCAGGGGGCAGTCAGCTCCGCCTATCGCTCCCTCTCACTCCGTCTCTCGTGCGCCGCTGCAAAATTAATGACTCCAAAAGCTGAGAGGTCTCGCTGACAGAAAGCTTCCATCAGTGCTTTTAGCATTAGCATATCAGCGCACACAGCATGGACCCGACTCCTTACAACCCATTACATCAATGAAAAAAACTAAGCAGGAGCTTACTGCTGTAATGAGGACAACAATCTCCTGCACTCACAATCAAGTCCTTTCCCCCAGTATAATTCACAGAGGAGTATATATATACGCTCTTAGTGAACACGAGAACACTCCAAAATCTAGCCCTCACACATTCCCCTCACTCTGGTGCACAATGGTATAGCTCTGCATCATTTTAAAGCAGGGGTGTCAAATTCAAACGACCTCGGGGGCCAATGAGTGTCCGGTCTGGTCATGAGGGGGCCAATGAGGTCATAACGACATGGGAAAATCATATCACAATATTCCATCACAATAATAATCACAATAACGATATTCATGATGATATTTCACAGAATTGCAAAGTAAAAGTGTTTGTTATGACATGGAACGATATATACAGGCTACAATAAAAAACAAACAAACATATTTATGATGAAAACTGAAATTAAAATGTAATAATAACATGTTATTATATGTTACATACATTTAAAAGTGTGATTCATATAATCTTATATGAAAATATTGCAACAACAACAACAATTATTATATTCTGTCTATAATCCAGCTACAGGTGGAGGAGGTCGTGGGTCAGTTCTCATTATAATTTGATATTAAGGGAACGGGCCACATTAAATCGACTTTTAAAGGATTCAAGGAATAATGGATATTTGTTTTTTTAATCAGCGGGTGGTGGATGCAGATTGGTTACTGGGTGTGATTAATTAAGCAGTGGAACCGTTGTTATTAAGATACTAAATTGTGGTTGTAGAGGCCGCTTTATGAGTGTAGATTACAAACAAGATACAAACAAGATACACAGAAAATTACAAACACAACTACCATGCATGTGAATATCATCATCTTATTATCTTCACGATTCATCGTTTACATGTGCACTCTGTGCGTTAATAATAGTGGGATTCGGGAAGTTTGCTAAATGGGTTTGCACACATAATGGTTTCATGGAGGGTTTTAGAAAACAAAAGTGCAAACTAGAACTCACCAAAAAGGTCCTCCTTTATCAGGAGGATTGGCTATTAGTAATAAAACCCTCATAGAAAATGGTTCTGCAGATAACTTTGCCATAAAAGGCTTTAATCTGTGTTGAGGCTGGTATTGAAACGTGGAGCAGTTTAACAGACGGTGTTGTCAAGTGTGTATCACCAGAACTCAGTGATGAGTGTCAGGTCATGATGGACATGCTGCGAGAACATGATTGGGAGTTACAGGTCAGCTGACCATCACAGATCTGTGGGTGAGTCAGCCGTTGTGACGCGTGAATGAAACAGCCGAAACATGGGGCTCATGTGGGCCATTCTTCATTTTCATACAGCTATTATGAGTCTTGTTCATTGATAACCATAAAGGATAACATTACGACACTGAATTGATCGATGGGGAGTCATTTCACAATATTGCATAATATGAATATGTACATTTTCAGGTATTCTACAGTTAGTGAACTGGTGACATGTCCAGGGTCTACCCCACCTTTTGCACTATGTCAGCCTCATGACCCCTCGTGTGGAGGATAAAGTGGTAGAAAATTGATGAATGAATGAATTAAAGTAAAACAAAACTTAAGGGACAGGAAATGACATCAGTCACAGAGGCTACTGGGAGCTAACAGCAGTTAGCATTTGGAAAAGTGATCATTTGCAGGCTCTAGCAGGCACATTGCCGTCATAACATGTATCCAGTGGACAGATAAATCCTCTGAGGCTGGAAGTTTGTGTAGGACTCTGTGCTGCACTGTGGAGCCAAGAATAGAACTTTTCACGGACTTCTGGTTTTTCGGATGCCGTTGCCCTCGCCAGCACTATCCCGTGTTTTACGGACAAAGCGGAGCTCCACGAGACAACAATTCCAGGAATTTAGCGCATTGTGACGTCCCAAGGAGCGAGGAAGTCAACATCGCGTATTTTATTAGGACCACATATAAGGATTTAAATGATTAAAAAAGTTGATTTTGCATAATATGTCTCCTTTAAGTAGCCATGTGTTTCCTCTGTGACGAGCAGATGATCACCACACCCTAACTAGGAATCGATGCACAGCGATCAAACAACCCTAATTCAAATACAAAGTTTATGGTTTTAAGACCCACAATACTGTGATTTGAAGCATGTAGTGGCTTCTTCGAAACTTCAATTTGGATAATTTAGAAAAATGAAAATCCCTAATTTGTGCTGGCCTTGTTGCTCCTTTTGCCATGGCAGGTCACAAATACGGTTAATATGTAAATATTTGGTGAAGTGCATAACTTGAGTTGTGTGTAATAGGAATCTATCTACAACACTGAGGTCAACAAGTCCACCATGACTGGAAATGAACGCAAGTCATAAAAAAAATTATAATACTGAGGATACAGTAAATCAACTGAATTCACATTGTTTTAGAAGGACAGTTGCCAATATATGAGTAAGGGATTATGTAAATTACTATTATGTAAATGTTTCATGGCTTGGATAATAATACAGTGTTATTCTGAGCAATAAATTGCAAATGTAATATGAATTTGCCGCCACTGCGATTGCTCATTCACCTAAAGTTAACTAAACTGGCTTTGGTCCATGTCTCACTCCATTTATCCGTGCTGTTCTTATTCCGACAAAACAAATACGCCTCAAAAGCAAAGAATAACAGCGTTGAACCCAACTTTACACTTTGAAGGAAAAGATGGCAGCACTAAAGATTCACTTGTACGGATATGTATTATTTACAACACTTCATTTGTTCATAATTTGGACTATCCCATCACACGGTGCAAACCCAGATCATTGTACAAATGACAGAGAGGGAGTGGCTGAGTAGTAAAGGAGATTAGTCTGTTACTGGCAAAGCTTCCATTATGGATGTGGATGTGAGTGGGTGGGATGAAATCATGGAAGCTTCACATCACTAATAAAAAACAAGCTTGTTTTAAACATCGCTGATTTGCAGGGATGTCACAAAAATGCCACCACCACCATCTGGTGAATCTGAATTCAATTACCGAATTCTGCTGAGGTTCTCACAATTACAGGGTGATTGTGAGCGATACAGGATATTAAAGAAGAACATGTGCATGAATGTGGAAAAGAAACCATGGGGTAATGCTACTCTCTGCTCTGGCCTTTTAAAACAATAACAAATTAGAGCCACAGCCGCATGCTAAGAGTCTCTGTGATCATCCTGTGTGACAGTCTGTATGTGTGTGAGACGGAGGAGGGATGGACAAACGGAGCAAAAGGAGGCGGGGCAGGGGGGGTGGGGATGTTGTTGTGAGAGGAAATATGAGTGTGTGGGTGTGTGTGTGTGTGTGTGTGTTGAGGGGAGAGCATGATATGATGTGTGCACTGTGCAGTAATCTGTGCCAGGGTAAGAGGGTGGAGATGTGTGCAATTATGTCAGAATGTGTAGGAGATGGAGCAGTTGTGGAGACAGGCAAAATGGAAGGGAAGGAAACAGGGGGGTAAGGAAGAGAGAGAGAGAGAGAGAGGGGGGGGAAAAACAGGGACAGACAGAGAGATGGGCGGAGAGCAGCCGGAGCAGACGGGGAGGGCGGATGACTCCATGTCTCTGATGAACACGTTCAGCAGGCAGCAAGGACTGAGACGATGGAGGGACTACTAAAAAATACTCTGAGCACAGTTTTCTTCGGGCGCACATCTATATGCAAGTCATTTGTACTAAGATATTCAGTTTCTCAGACTCTCTGTCTGTCTCACAGCGTCCATCCGTGTTGGGGAGTCTCGCACACTTATGTCTGAGTCCAGGTGTCAGTGGGGAGCTGTCCTCCCCCGGATGAAGGGGCTGATGTGAGCAGAGTCGTGTGTGCACACTCCGACTAGTCCCCGCCCGCCCTCCCTACACTCAGGGAAACTTCCCTGTTACCCAGTTATAACCTTAACACACATGCAACAACAGATATAGCAAATAAGAAGAAGATGAAACTCCACAATGCCAAACTCTTTCCAGTAGATCATTATTACATGTACTGTGTGTATGCCGCACATGAGACAAATCCACATCTGACAGTATGGATAACATGACGCAATGCCTCATAAAACTCTTAAGGCCTTGAAAACAAATCCATCCAATCCCACATGAAACAGTCAATGTTTACTTGACGTTAGAATAAACTGAATTCGGACTCAAACTGGACTTTAAAAATACATATAAACATGTCAGACTAGCACACCCAGATGATACAATTCAGTTGGACTCAAGCTGGCCTGGGCTCTCTGTGCTTTTATTTGGACTGATGAGAAGACTGAGTTAATGCTATGCCAGCTCAAATAATTTAATATTTTAAAGTTCATGGATAGTCGGAAGTTTTGGAATGGTGTTCAACGTGCTAACAACTGGCTGCCAGCTAAACTGAAAATCCCCTAATACTAACATGCTGAAGTGGGCATATTGCCACAGGTCAAAAGCACAGTTTAACCCCAGGTTTAAATGAGTTTTTGTCCATGAAAATGATGGCATATAAGACTATTTAATTTATGATCTTTCACGATGTATGTGTAACAGAAAATGGGAAAAAAAAGTATCTGTTTCAAAGTCTGAGAACGATATCTAAGTTTTAACTTCTTGTACTCATAGTCATAAATTGGCGGAAGAAAAAACTGAAAAATGTTTGGGGAAAAAAATAGGGCTCCAACTCTGCTTCTTTTTAATCTTTTTGAGTATGTGCAATGTAAAATTGAGCAAATAAAATATTTGACATATTTGATCGACAACACTTTTAGTTCATTATTTGTTAGGCCATAGATCTCAGGGCATTGAGGTTATGCTGCATTCCAATGCACATAAAATGGTGTCCTCAAACTTACTGCTGTGACTCACAGAAAGTTATTTCAGGTTGCATGCATTCAAAGCAATTCTAAACGTGGGGCACAAAATGGAATAAAAGCAGCAGCGCTGACATGGTAAAGATTTCCTGCTTTCAACTGAAAGCCAAAAAGAGTCGTGTGATGTTGGGAAGCGTATAGGACTACTAAAGTTTTACTTAAAAGGGGGGTGGGGGTAGTTTATGAAGTGTTTATGAAGTGTTATCACCTGACTGCATTTCCAGAGTTTAAGCTTCTTTAATGTCATTGATTCGCCTAGTGGTGACCAGCTGGCAAAGTGTTTACTAGATATAGAGGCAGATAACTTTCTGAGAAGACAGAAATGGAACTAATAGGACAGTGAGCATTAAACTTTACACAAACAGGACTCCAAATGTGTGCCGATATCACTCTAGGTGTGTTGTACAACAACTTTAAGGTGATGATATATCAGTATTTTCAGTATTATCAAATCAAATGTATTTGTACTGTTTAGCCCCAAATTCACAAGCCACTGTTTGCCTGAATGAGCTTTATAATCCTTAGAGTCTCATTTAGGGAACAACTCCTTACCAGACAAAATGCATCTTGAAATATATTCACCAATTAAGTTTTTATATTTAAGGATTAACATTGTTGTGATGCTGTTTCGGCTAAATAAGAAGGAACAGAACCAACGAGTCAGAACGAGTCTTTCTGTACCACATCTGAGCCAATTTCATTTCACTCTGTCCAGATGGAGCCAAAAGTAAATAGAACATAAAATGCAATTATTTAATTTAATTACTCTCCAGTTTCAACTGGAGTTACATGTTCCGTCTCCTCTGACAAACCTGAAACCACAGTGTAAAGTCACATTTTTCAGGCTTAGGGAAAACGTTTCTCCACTGTGTTTGCAATGCCAGCTTCAATGTGTGTGTGTGTGTGTGTAGCAAAGTTCACCTGAACATAGAGCAGGTTGAGCTGAACAGGGTCCCGCGAGTCCACGTTCTGGTCCGAGTAGAAGAACTTGCGCCGGAGCAGCAGAGTCTCGCTCTCCTCCACTCCTTGCTCCCTGAACGTCCTGCTGTGGTCCAGCCAGTTCACTGCTCGATCGACAACACACAGTTAGCGCAGGCGTTACAGGAAGGTAAACGATGATTCAAAACAGGAGGGATGAAAACACATCAGACGGAGGTGACACATCAACGGAGAGAGACAATTAATCACAGAGAAGTGAATATCTTGAGTCTTTTTTTTCTGCTGAGAGGAGACTTCGTTTTCAATCAAGGGTAAAAGGGTGATTTATATATTCACGAGTTTCAAAATGTAATTGGTGTCCTCTGGGCAAATGATAACAGTGGCCATTTCATTTAACTTACTAAACTTCAGCTTCTTTTGATACGTTCATACAATAAATGAGACTCGAGTGGTGCGGCACACGTCCACATGACGGCACCGAGTCAGATTTATTACCGCGAGAGAACGAAACGGGCATTAAGTCATCGGGATATCAATAATGACACTCACAGTCATCGTCTGTGTGGAGTTTGGCTTTGAGCTTTTCCATTTTCCTCTCATCGCGGAGCAGCAGCGTTCTGTCTTTCTTCAGTGTGCCCATTCCTTCCTCCTTCTTCTCCTCCGTCACCTCTTGAATGAGGGAGTACTCTTCGTAGTTGGTGATTCCTGCGAAAGGACACGTTAAAGACGGGGCGGACACAGGTGGACGAGCGGCTGCCTCGGACCGGCGCAATTGTTGCAATCACAGAAAACGAAGCAATTCTCTCAAAACTCCATCTCTCGGTTATAAAAACGTGTGGAGTGTGGAGGAAAGCTCGCATGAGCCAGAAAATCAAAATGCGAAGGCAAGCAGAAAGATTTTCCCCGAAAACAAACATTTTCCAATAAAGCTATCTGCCAGGCACACATCGCTCTCCTTACTTAAACAAATGGGCTTGATAGCAGACCATCATAATTGCAATATACAGCTTGGGGGAAAACCTTCAGTGTCAGACAACTCTGCCTTGGGAGAATCACTTAAACATTCAGAAACAAGCTCAATGGACGTAATAAATCATGTCCATTGTACCTGATAAATGTGAATCGGACTTGCTTGATAAAGTCCTAAGGGACGTTCAAAACGGGTTGAGAAATGGTAAATGAATATAGCACATAACAACACAGTAACATAATGCTGCTCAGTGTAAATTCAAGTGGTACGCTTCAGACTAAAAATAACACAGAGAATGAATAATTCAAGCCACAGACGACAGCTTTTTTTCGAGATTCATATTAGCAGCGGCCTCGGAGCCGTCATTTACCTATTCTGCTGCAAATGGTGACAAGCAGCTCCCCGACTGTTTTGGAGTCGTCCACCATGATGGTTTTAATGGCTCCGTCCAGCATTTTGATCTTTTGCGGCCGCTGTTTCTTTTTGTATTCCAAGACGTCCTGAGGAGAAACAGAACAGACAACCTCTGTGTGATCATTCTTACACGGTAAACTGCAATCGGTCACAGCAGGCAAGGGGAGGAGGGAACATAACTCATGTCTCTCTGGAGTAAACATAAATCATATTATCAGGTGATAGGTGACACCGTTGGTTCTGCGCCGCAGACTATACGACTTAATCTTACGCCATTTCGCAGCATGTAGTAATCCAGGGTTCTTCCCGACTCCAGCCAGATTCCTTTCCTGGGATCATCGTCAGACAGGAAGAGGCCGTAGTCTGAGGCTGGAACACAGAGTGAAACAGGATGTAAATGCTTATACATTACATATCTATCTATAAAGCAAGTTGGGGAATATCTCGCTGACCATTAGTCCTAAGACTTTGGATATGGGTTGAGCATGGCCCGATGGTGTGCACCCTTGATTTTCCCGTTTTTTGGAGTAATTTCAATTTTTTCGCTGATTTATCACGCTACACCAGGCAGGCAGCGGCTCATCAGCAGCAGCTGCGCTGTCTGGGGCAGGTGGGAGTGAAGCGGCCGTTGGTGTCCATTCACCAATACGCGAGCACATAATTTATTTAGCATTACCATGCTACTATTTGGGCCCACGATTGGTGTAGTGGTTAGCGCTCTTGCCTTTGCAGCGAGAAGACCCGTTTCGGTTTTCAAGCCCCGTTTGGAACGACTTCGGAAAACAAGGGCCTTTCTGCAAGGAGTTTGCATGTTCTCCCCATGTGTGCGTGGGTTTTCTCCGGGTTCTCCAGCTTCCTCCCACAGTCCAAAAACATGCGATATGGGGATTAGGTGAATCGGTCACTATAAATTGACCGTAGGTGTGAGAGTGTGAGTGAATGGTTGTTTGTCTCTATAGCACCCCCCGCGACCCTCTAGTGGAGGATTAAGCGGTAGATGATGGATGCTACTATTTTGCGGCTAACTTGGTGAACCCGTTTCCAATGGGAAGCTAGCGAGGCTACGATAAGCATTAGCGTAGCTAGCTGTTTTGTGACCGCCAGCCACGCTGGAATCTCTTTACAAGGCGTATTTGATTTGCAGCGTGCACATACTTCTTATATATATATATAAAGTATAACTGCACTAGTTATATAAAGGATAGATTATGTACAAACCTTGTCCTGTCTGCGCCTCTGGGACTCTCTCTCTGATGATTCGGCATGCATCGTACACAGGCGTGCACGGCTCGAACTGCATCGTCTTCACCACGTTGCACTGGCGGACACAGATCTTCAGTGACAAGGCCACCATCTTGACGACTTGTATCACGGCCTCGAGGACCAACACACCTGGAAAACAGCCAAGTACGAACATTAGAGGACGGTACAGAGTGTTCGGAAAAGTCACACTGCTAGTTAACACCCCCAAATTATGGCTGCCATTATTAAAATTACCTCTCGTAAAAACAATCGTACTTAAAGGTGTGAGGAGGAAGTGTGAGGAGGAAGCCTCCCACCAAAAGACACAGAACAAATCGTCACAATTATCTCCGTGTGGATATTTTCATCTCTGTAACTAAATTTACTGTACAATATAAGCTGCAGCTCCTCACTCTCTCGCCTCCTGCTCTGATATTAAAGGGTGTTACACGTGCGGCGAGTATCTGCCCGATTGAAGCATGTGTAGAATTAGCTGAACCAAGGCAAACTACATCACCTTACAGCAGAAAAGCGAGGGAACATTTTTTGCAAATCTCTTCAAAATAACAAGAGCCAAGTCAAAGGAAAGAGGAAAAAAAAAAAGAGAAGACATTCCACTGCTGCATCATTATTCTTTCTTCTCCCAACTTTCCCTTTCCACCACGACTTCACAGTGAGACAAATCAGTGGGTGTTTTATCACAAACTGCAATTAGAGTGAATCTGTTTAGAGGAGACAGAGACGTGACACTGCAGACTGTCCTCTTCCGTGACCTTGGCTTTATCAGGGAGAGGGATCGAGATGATGAACGGGGTCGTCCATATCAGGAAGGTCTCCTTCCCCCTTTTATAGAACAACAACCACTGAGGTTTTGCCAGTTTTTTTTGCGTGAACATGAATAAAAAACATCCAAAGAAGAACCACCCTCACAGATTCACGTTCCTACGGCGGCGTGGGGGCGTTGTTTCGCGGCAGACATTTTGACAGGTCGTAAAAAGGAAACGCACAGGTGTAAATAATACATTTGTAAATGGCTGAGTTCCATTTATCTTCCTCAGTTTCAGGTTGCATGCTGGTGCACTGTCCTAACTGAACTGAACAGAGCCGTCGCTCAACATTTCCAACTTTCTGGCACATACAACTAATAACTGTTGGGATTTTCAAATAATCTGTTTATTATTTTCTCAGGATTATTTTTTTTTTTTTTATCATTTAATAATTTCTCAGAATCCCAATTTGGCATTAGAGTTGAAACAATTACACGATTATTAATGCATAATCATTTCATCGGTTTGAAGCTTTTTTCATTATTAAAACAAGATTTTTGATCGTTTTAGCATCTTTAATGTGTATATTTTCATAATTTCTTTGCTCCATATACAAAAGAAATCATAAAAAAACTGAATCATTATCAGTATCATATCATTATTTCCAGTTTTGACAAACACAATCAATGTTTTCTGGCATCTTATGGACCAAACTATTGCTCTATTAATCGAGAAAATAATCGACAGATTAAGCGTTTATGAAAATAATCGTTAGTTGCAGCTCTATTTGGCATATTTAAATCCTTTGTCTTGAAAAGAAAAGGGTACAAACTACAATTATCTTGAGTAAAATAAGTTGTAATGGACATTTAATAGTATTTATTTTTGTGTTTTTTTCCTAAAAATGTGAATTAAAATAAAATAGCTGAAGGTTATTTCTGGTGACCGTCCTTCATAATCCACTCTCTCTGACACTAAAAGAATTTTCCCTCCATAGCTGGACGCGAGGCCAAAAGTTCAAACCTTTACACAATCCAGACCTCAGTCAGACTTGGACACAAAGAGTTTTTTGTGTCTTCACAATTCACATCTCATCCGCAGCCGCAGCAGACAAACATCTGAGAGGTAAAATTTGCTATAATCTGGTTGTGAATGATTCTGCCTGTGACTGTCGTTCTTGTCACGGGCCATGGGTTTCCTTCTCCCAACAGGCCCTTTTTTACCCTTGCCTGAATTTCTTTTTATACAAAGTGGGGAAGACAAGCTCAAAGAAGACGAGGGAATGGCACCACATGAGCTCCTCTGTGCACAGGCCGTAGGAGAAGCCCCACCGAGTCTTTGTCATCACGTTCTTTCCTCAGATACTCTCCCTCTATAGGAAAACAGCTTGAGACCTCAGAGTGACAACACAGCAGGACACACGGGCACTTATGTGGGCTCTCAATGTACACGCACGCACGCACGCACGCACGCACACGCACACACAAACACAAACACACACAATGTTTTTTTGTACTTTATCTGACATTTCTCAATGAGCCAAAGTCACCACTGGCTAGAGGTATATAAGTAAGATTAGTGCACGTGTACTAATTAATTATTCTTTTATTCAAAAAAAATTTTTAAATTTAAAGGTGCCATATGTAAGAATGTGGCCAAAAACGGTTACTACATTCAAATTCAAAATACCGAGGTCTTTTAGGTTTCGTTTTCTGATGTAATTGGCAACCCGTGGTTGCTCGGCAGCTGAGACTCTACTGACTGCAATGATTGGTAGATGGCGGTAGGTGGCGCCACATGCCAAAACATGATTTCAAAACATAAACATGATTTGCAGTCTGCAAAATATTATTTTTAATGCAAATAGTTTGGCTGTACTGTTGTTGATGGTGAGTTCAGTTTGTTATATGAACATTATTCCTGAGTCTGAGGGTTTTATGGCCAATTGCTTTAGATTTATTACATAATGCACCTTTAAATATCAGTAAAAGGCGAGAAAACAAATACTAATAATGAAATGAAGAAGTATAACACTTCACAAGTGAATGCAATTTCTATATTAAAACAGAAGAAAATAACAATGCCCCTGTTCTGCGGCTGAAAGGAGTCAGGAGGACAGAAGTGCATATAATCTTTTTTGCCGCTTTGGTGACAATATTCACATTAAACCATTTAAATAAATCAGGAAACAAATAAAATAGGAGGATGACTCGCTTCAGAGACTAGAGTACTAGAAACCACATGAAGAAACCCAGAAGGAGACTGATAATCTCCAAGCTTACAGAAGCATGCAAGATGCAAGCACTTCTTATTTTCTCTGGAATCCTCGTGCAAACACTCCAATCCAGCCAATCTCCTCATTATCTTGTCCAAATGCCTCTAATGCTTCTCGGAATTATTTACAATCGTTACTGGAAAAAAACGAGGTAAGCAACTTCAACATGAATAAAAAAAAAAAATCAATAATGATGTATACTTCATTTTCAAAGCATCAAAATCTCAGGATTTATAAGAGCAGCTTCAGAAATCATACATGAGACTACTGTACACACACACACACACACATGCTACTGTACTTGCTGCATACTGAGGACCAGCATTTCCACTTTATAAATCAACACAATTACAAATATCTACTTGTGACATCTACAAAGAACTACTGGTTGCAGTACCATAAAATGTCTGCAGGTGGAGCCCCAGAGCAAAAAGGGCTGGAAAACTTTTTCGATTTTTTTTTATTTTTTAAATTTTTGGTCCAACATTTTACAAAAACGTCATACTATACTATGTCGACCAAAATTTAAAAAAGAATTTGACAAAAAAATTTTGGTCCAAAATTTGACAAAAACGTCACACTATACTATGTCGTCCAAAATGTGAAAAAAAAATTTACCCCAAATTTTTGGTCCAAAAAAAAAAAAAAAAAAAAATTTGGTCCAAAATTTGAAAAAAAAAATTTGGTCCAAAATTTGAAAAAAAAAAAATTTGGTCCAAAATTTGAAAAAAAAAAATTTGGTCCAAAATTTGAAAAATAATTTTTGGTCCAAAAAAAAAAAAAAAAAATGATGGTCCAAAATTTGAGAAAAAGTCATCCAAAATTAAATTTTTTGACAAATTGAGTATAGCATGTTATAGCAACCTAATGAGGTGATTTCAATGAAAACAAAGTGAGGACCGGCCAAAATGTCCTCACTCCGTAAAAATTACCTCACTTTGTTGGTTTAAAACCCTCACTGGTCCTCAGTATGCTGCAAGTACAAGAACACACACACACACACACACACACACACACACACACACACACACACACACACACACACACACACACACACACACACACACACACACACACACAGTGTATTTTAGAGTATTTCTGCTTTGGCAGCATCAATAAGGAGGTACAGAAATAGCAGTGATGCAGATGCAAACACAGCCACTGCGGGGGATAAAAAGGACGCATTAGTAAAATGACGCTCAAGAAAGCAACAGCGACTGCAAAAGGACGACAATTAGACTTTAACAAGCAGTGATGCAACTGAAAATAACTACACTGCTCATGTGGAACAGTCAGTAAAGCAGCAGGGAAACGGTTTGACTGCAGCTTCAATAATACCTAAAAAAAAATAACACTCTACAGCCTGGCCTGCTATTACTATTATTGCTGTGTAATTTGTGCACGCTCTATGTTGTATTTTGGCTGAATGGATGGGTGTAAATTTGACCTCAGTAGTTATCAGGACTGCTTAGAACAGCAGGATTAAATCATGTGTCCATTGACAAAATGCTAATTGGCTAAACTTCTCGCTCTCTCTCTCTCTCTCTCTCTCTCTTCCCTTCACATCCTGCTGCACTGACAGCCTTTTATCTCCAACCTGCTTGAAAGCAAGGTCAGGTTCCTGCACGGACATAGAACGTCTCCAGAGACCATTACATGTTCCTGGAACATAAGACAGTTGGGTTGCGGTTTGTATGACAGCAAAGAGGAGCTCTTGGTTTGAGCATGTGTGCATTCAAACCCAATACTATACTGACGTCCAGAAAAATAAATTTCTGTAGCTTTTCCACTGAGGAGAGTCAAGGTCAGGTGTGGCAATATTACCGTATTTTCCGCACCGGATTATAAGGCGCATAGAATAGAAGATATTGCAGTCAAACGTTTGACTGGGGTTGCGTTATGCATCCACTAGATGGAGCTGTGTTAAAGGGAATGTCAACAAAACAGATAAAGTCAAACTTTACCAATGGATCCATATATATAAGGCGCTCCGGATTATAAGGCGCACTGTCGTTTTTTTGAGAAAATTAAAGGCTTTTAAGTGCGCCTTATAGTGCGGAAAATACGGTAGTCATTATTATTATCTTTATTATTATCATCATCGTTCCAGAACATGAGCATGTTGCCTCTAATTTTAATGACCGTTCGGCTATAAATGAGCATTTACCGTTCTAATTTGATTTAGTCAATCAAAAAGTATACAAGAGGAAGGCATAAATCAAGCATCTTGATTATGAGCATGAGTCTTATTTGATTTACAACAATTTGTAAATAATATATTCTTCTATACGAAGCACATCATTCTGTCATCTCGCCACATTAAAAACATGGAGTGAATATAAATATGGTGCACTGAAGCAAAAAAAAACAAAAAAAAAACTACATGCTGCAGGTGAATCCACGTAGAAGATTAACAATGGGTGTAACCGTACAGCTAATACAATAAAACTTATTATCACGTCTCCTTTTCACATTCAACTCTTTCAAATTACCACTTTCACAACCCTTTTTTTTTTTTTTTTTAATCAAGATACCCTGGTGCTCTACTGCAAGGATGCAGAGAACCTGCAACCTTCTACCTGAATTCCCACCTAATAATTAATAAGTCAAAGGCTTTCACCTCGCCACCCTCGTCATAGCCTCCAATACGTTCCATGAATTAATTAGTCGCTGCTGCTGCAGGAAACGGCGATCGCCGGACAGGAATGTGAAGCACAGCTGACCCTTTCTATTTATCCTTCTATTTCATAGTCATTTATGCAGAATTATTTCACTGCAAATTTTTTAGCCAAGGAAAAGGTAATTTGCTCTCGATGCAAATCGCTGTATACATTTGCTGCCACGAGCCACTTTGCCACTGCAATTTAAAGGGTATAGATGCAGAAATTATAAATCTTGCCCTTGTCGAGGGGAGGGAGGGAGGGAGAGAGAGAGAGAGAGAGAGAGAGCAGCTCCTCTTACACTAAAAATATCTCCTGAGGTGGAGCATCCTCCAGCATCAGCACGCTTTGAAAGAGACTCCACAGCAGAAGCAGCTCAATGAGCCAGACCGATTATTGGCATAATCTTAAAAAAAGACTAATTTCATTAATTGATTTAACATACATCGCCTAAAATAAATGAAGATACACATTTAAATCACAATCTCTAAAGATTGTGCAAATCTAATCTGGATATAGATGTGAAAAATTGTTACGGTTAAACTCGATTAAGTATAATGTGGAGATTATATGAATTTAAATAATCCTGGGGTCAATTAAAGCCAAGTCACGCCACACCTTTTTAAAAGGACAGAACGTTCACACTGAACCAAAGTGCACAACTAATTAATGACAAGTAAATGAATAAGAAGGAATCAGAAGTGTGGTGATTAAATCCATCTTAATGCAATAGAAACAATCAGTCGGGATTGAGACAAGAAAAGCAATTCAGAGCTATAGGGTGCAGCGACAAACCTCAGTCCCTGCACTCTTAGAAATAAAAGTGATAAGTAGAACCATATAAGGTTCTTCAGCTTGTCCTCATAGGAGAACCCTTTTGGGCTCCAGGTGGAGGGTTCCACCAAGAACCCTTTTACAACCCTTTATTCAGGAAAGGTGTTTTAAAGGGTTCTCTGGATCAAAATGGTTCTTACTGGAACAATTAGTGTTACCAAGAACCCTTGAAAAACCCCAGAAGCAACCTCAGCCCTTGTAGAAGGACCCTTATTTCTAAGAGTGTACTGAGAGTGTGAGAGTGTGGAACTGAAAACAGCTGAACCATTAAGAACAGGGGCCTCAAACTCAAAAAGACCTGGGGGCCAGTGAACTTCTAGGCTGGTCAGGAGGGGGGCCAGTCGAGTGAAAAAAGTTCCAACAGCTCAGGAAAAATTAACCGTTTGGTGACTAGAAATGAAATGTATATTTAATATTTAACATTTTTGACGCAAAATTAATCTGTAAACAACAAAATAGAATCAAAACATTAGAGTAAAATAACACGTAGACAATAGTAATTCAAACACTAGACAAGGTTTTAAATGATTAAATATGATTACAAAATATAACCTGATGTATTATTGTTGTTCACTGTTGGTCATTGTTTGTTTCATTATCATTTTAAAATAAGTGCAGGGCTGCAGGACATCGACTGGGGGGCCACTTGTTTGAGACCCATGACTAAGTGCTTTAAAATACTTTAGATTAGGGAAGACATATTCACCATTAACTAGGCACCTACGAACATGCATAAAAGTAGCATACTAGCCCTTTAATAGTAAAAATGAAGCACATATTAACACCTTATGTAGGAAAAAATCTTAATTCATGTCATAATAGATGTAGAATAAGGTTATGTAGAATAAGGCGTTAATACGTGCTTAATGATGACTAATAAAGGGCCAATAGGCTACTTATATATGTTAGTAAGCACCTAGTTAATGGTGAATATGTGTTACTGTTTTTTTTATTGATTACATATTTTACAGGTAACCAGTGTGAGTGGTTCGTACGTTGACTCTTTGGCAGCTTTGGATCTTTACTCATGAAACTGTTCACCTGTGCAGCCAAGACGTAACGACCTAAAAAACAACGACGACAACAAACGCTGCTTTAATTTTGGAGGCGATGCAAAGCTTTTCAACACCGCTAAGACAGTGTCACCGTCTCTCATGTGAACTCATGTGAAGAGCGAGCTTCCAGACAGAATCAGACAGCGCAAGAGAGCGGGGGGGCGGAGGAGAGCTCCACCCGGCATCTGCAGTCACTCACTCAGTCAATGAGCTGCTCCTTCAGTCACTCACTCACTCACTCAGTCACACAGCGGTGGGAGTTAATCGTAGCCTCAGACACACACAGATGTTGCATCTGATGGTGCAGATCAGCCTCCCCCCCAAAAAAAACACCAAAGGACTCAGACCATGATTTCATTTTCCTTATCAACCATATATCAGAGCCATAAAATGCGGCATTAGCAGAGAGTGTGGTCTCTGCTCCTACATCTGGCTTTTGACTAATGACAATTTCAGACAAAGTGATGTAACAACAAGAACGTGAAACATGTTTGGACTCAAAGTCCAAAAAGTCCAGCGTTGACGTAGAATCATCCGCTGAAAAGAAACGAAGACGTATGCGAGCGCCTCGCATGAAACACCGTGTGAATACAGCACAGCGGGTCCAACAGCGCACATTTCACCGACTCTTGTCGTGCCAAGGAAAATGTTTTGTGTGTAAGCCGAATTTACGGCCGCAAAATTCTCAACAGCTGCTTGTCAAGTGGCTTCCACTGCTCGGTCCACTCAAGGTTTGCCTGCTGTTCACTGCGAACAATACGAGAGGCTCTGATGTTGAACTTCTTTTGTGTGTTCAATCTGGAAAGCATTTTCCCACCACAGTTACATCCAGAGTATGATTTCTTGACCGCAGAGCAACAGATTTCTAATTTTGGTTACATAGAGTAATCTCCTTGTACTTGACTTTACAACCCTGCTTTAAAAAAATGAATAAAAAAATAACTTCCAGTTCACACATACAGTGACAGCCAACTTTGTACTATGCTTTAAATATGTACACACACAGAGTTTCTCACCAAAGCATAGCTGCTCGGTTCTTACACTGATCTAAAAGTATAAGTAACAGCTGTGACATCAGCAATTGGAAATGATGGTGTTTTTTTTGTTTCAGAATCCTAAAATAAAGTATTAATTTTAGAAAAAAGCACATGTATTTTCACTAAATATCTGAGACATGCCCTTCTCCTCAAGAGCAGATGTATATTTTCTTTAATTAACAAATTAATCACTAACTCATGGAAGCACATGGCAAAACAAAAAAAAAAGAATAATTTTTTAAAAATTTAAAAGAGGACAACAGACAACAGAATACTGTACTACCATTTATCCAGAATGACTAAATAATGAGTGAATATCATCTATGTATAAAGCAAGTTGCATATGCGAGCACATATTTATTTAGCATTAGCATGCTACTATTTTGCGGCTAACTATGCAAACCCGTTTCCAAAGGTAAGCTTGCGAGGCTACGATTAGCATTAGCATAGGGCTAACATAAAACAAACACTGTGCAACCTCATTAGGCACAACTTAATTTTTTTTAAAATTTCGATTTGCAATACCGTATCTAGCTGTTGTGACCAGGCAGGCAGTGGCTCATCAGCAGCAGCTGCGCTGTCTGAAGGAGGGAGATGGGAGTGAAGAGGCTGGGCTAACTTGGCGAACCCATTTCCAAAGGTAAGCTAGCAAGGCTACGATTAGCATTAGCGAAGGGCTAACGTAAACAAAAACTGTGCAACCTCATTAGGCACAACGCAATTTTTTTAAATTTTCAATTAGCATTAGCGTAGCTAGCTGTTGTGACTGTCAGCCAAGCCAGTGAGGTTGCAGTGATTGAACGATGTTAACGCCTTAACGTTCCTTATCATTCATTACCATAACTGAAAAATCTTCTTCACTGTCGGAATATATACTTCCACTAGGGCGCTGCACTAGAGAAAAAAAATCAGAGGACACAAACTAAGCAGGGACGCTACGTATCGTCTTGCATGGTTTTCACATTATTGTTTTCAGTTTGTATCACTGAATCTGGATCGCCACCAACACCTTATTCATTTCTTCCTTGGACCACATCCTCAGAGAATTTTCATCTAATTTCATTCTTAAGTTTTTGAGTCATGCTGCTCGCAGACACACAGAGCAAAAAAAAGAAAAACTGTAATTATGTCCTCTAGAAACCACCCATGAATGAATGTGATCATCATTTAATCGCTTATTGAGTGTGCATATTGTTATGTGTTATACAGTATAAATAAGGTAAGTGTGTATATTATGACATGCTCGGGGGACGTCAGATCAATTCTAACCTTCAGCTTTTGTGTTCCACTCACTTTGACACTTGAGAGTCTTCCAGTCATGATAAACAGAAGCACAGTAGAGAGACTTGTGCTAATAGGCCTCCTACTTCAACTCTCCCCTGATCCGAGTGATAGCGGAGCTCTGTGGCACCAACACAGTATGACATTAATTGAAATGCAATTTTTTATCAAATGTAGACATGCAGGCACAGGGAGATAAAGAAAGTGCAGGGGGAAACGACTACACATCATTAAACTATAATTAGTGACAGAATATAAAAGTATGCGAGTGACGCAGCTCACGAAATCATTGCATCAAAAAAAAAAAATGACAAAGGTCACAGTGATCCACCAACCGTTGTCTGTGTCTCTCAACATCAGTTTAACACTCCTCACACATACATGAATATCAAAGCGGGCCAAGGCAGCCTTTTGTTATAAAAGCACCCCTGCAAAACATTACTTTAGTAAAAAACATGGGTGGAAGAGAAAAAAAATGGAACAAAACGAAGAGCACAAAGAACAAAGAATGTTGCATACGGGGAAAAACTACTGGAAACTAAGTCGAGGTTAAGAGAGTTGCAAAGTGTTCAGGAATGCTTTGTTGAGTAGTTCAGTACACACTCACTCACTCATCGTCTACTGCTTTATCCTCCACGTGAGGGTCGAGGGGGTTGCTGGTGCAAAAGGCTGGGTGTGCACCCTGGAAAAGTTCTATTCTTGGTTCCACAGTGCAGCACAGAGTTCTACACAAACTTCCAGCCTCAGAGGATTTATCTGTCCAGTGGATACATGTAACATGTGACAGCAATGTGCCTGCAAGAGCCTACAAATGATCACATTTCCAAATGCTAACTGCTGTTAGCTCCCAGTAGCCTCTGTGGCTGATGTCATTTCCTGTCCCTTAAGTTTTGTTATACTTTGTTGGGTTTTTTTGTTTTTTTTTAAGGTGGATCTAAAGAGATACTACTAAACTGAGCGTTCTGAACAGGGCTATTTTGGCAGGGTGATTGAACTGCTGTGGTGCTTCATCCTTATGGTATTTTGACCAAAGCATGTCACAGATATGTTCATTAGGACACCAGGGAACTAGGTCAACTTGGAGAAATAAGGTATAATATGACCCCTTTAAAAATAATTTGGGCTCTAAACAGAATTTGATTCACCAAGTAAATTGCAAAGGCTGCAGTCTAATTATCCTTTTTTAATTGTTCCGTCTTCTATGCAAAATAAAAACAGAAAAACATATGTGTTGGAAACAGGAACGTGAACGGAAATTCACAGCGAGATAAAGGCAAAAAAAGAAGTCCTCCAAATTCTGCTCTTCAAGATTTGGTGTTAAAGCAAAAGAGCCTATTTTGCAGTATTACTGATATATTAAAAACATTCTTCGAGGGAAGTGGACAACATTAATGACAATCTGAATACTGTCTAATGAGGACATCCAGAGGCAACACTTCTGATCTACACAGAGAGAGACAGAGACAGAGAGAGTCTTGTTTTCATGAGTTTAGAGGACATTGCATCGACTTCCTGGAGACTTACTCTTACCTTAACCATAACTGGCCGAACCCGAACCATAACCACACCCTACTTCACCTTAAAATGTAATAATTTACGTTATGGGGGATTTGCTTTTAGGTCCCCGTGACACGAGTAACACCTGGAACACACACAAGAGTGCAACATAATCTTACGTTACAGATTGAAGTAAGCCTTTAAACACAAAATGTGTGTTCAGTGTACAAGCTTACTGCCCAGTGGGAAATTAGCAAGCCTAACAGCGTACATGCACACAGAATACAAACACGGCAGCCTTCGCCGACTGAAATAACTTTATCATCCTGCAGTGGGGCCACATTAGATGACTCTGTCACACCTCTGCCTTCCACACTCTGTGTACTTTGTCCAGAGTGTCATGTCCTGTAAATCAGGTGACTCCAATCTCCTGTCCGCTGGCGCTGCTGTCCCGGCGCTGCAGCCTCTCACTCTCTCATACCTCAGTAGCCGACTGCCTGCTACCACTTGCATGCTGATTACAGTATCAAGAGCAGTGGAACGGAACATGCGCTGGCTTCACTCCAAAGTGCGATACACACCGAGGGACTCTATCAACATTTTTACATCCTCTGGCGTGCTGTAAAGAACAAAATGTGAACAGCGGAGGTGCACTGTTCTGGTCGTTGGAGCAGCACCGAACATTTAGTTAGTTTTTAACTGTTTAGTGCAATTCCGATTAGTTTCTCTTGCACGCGCGAGTCTAGATAATCATATGGACATATCAGAGTGGTGTGTGTGTGACAATAAAATCCCCCTGTTAACAGTGAGACACCATATTGTTGCATGAGAGGAGGTTCAGGGAGAGGCCATGTTGCTGACCCATTGTTTCCAGATCAGCGGCTCTACCCACAGTTGCCATGGCTGCTGCTGCTGCTGTTGCCCACCTTTTCCTGGACATATGAGCCTGGACAGCAGCAGCAGCAGCCACATCCACTCTATGCTTGAGTCCACATCTGCAACTAACCCAGAGGTGATTTGATATAAGGTACAATCGGCATTGATTTAAAGGGGACATATTATACCCTATTTCTCCAAGTTAACCTAGTTCCCTGGTGTCCTAATGAACATGTCTGTTACATGCTTTGGTCAAAATACCATAAGGATGAAGCACCACAGCAGTTCAATCACCCTGCCAAAACAGCCCTGTTAAGAACGCTAGGTTTAGTAGTATCTCTTTAGGTCCACCTTAAAAAAAAAGTAAAACGCAACTTAAAGGTGCACTATGGAATGAATCTAAAGCAACTGGCCATAAAATATTTGCATAAAAAAATGTTTTGCTGCCTGCAAATCATGTTTATGTTTTGAAATCATGTTTTGGCATGTGGCGCCACCTACCGCCGCCTACCAATCATTGCAGTCAGTAGAGTCTTGAATATATGGCACCTTTAAGGGACTACTACTGGGAGCTAACAGCAAGTTAGCATTTGGAAAAGTGATCATTTGCAGGCTCTAGCAGGCACATTGCCGTCATATATAACATGTATCCACTGAGGATGGAAGTTTGCGTAGAACTCTGTGCTGCACTGTGGATCCAAGAATAGAACTTTTTGTGGACTTCCGGTTTTCGGATAATGTTGCCCTCGCCAGCACCCTCGCGTGCTTTACGGACAAAGTGGAGCAACGGTAGCGAGATGAACAATTCCAGGAATTTAGCGCATTGTGACGTCCCAATGAGCGCGTAAGTCATCATCGCATGTTTCATCTCTTGCACTTAGACTGAGGAGGACCACGAAAACACCAGTGAGTCATCCTTTTTTTTTATACTTTGGTGACTGATAGGGCCTCCAGAGTCCCAAATATAAGGATTTAAATGATTCAAAGGTTGATTTTGCATAATATGGGACCTTTAAGGGTGTCAGGTTTCAGATATCAAGGTCAGAGAGATTTCATTTCCACGACGGCTCTCAGCTGAATCTGGCACAAATAGGCTACATGGAAGATATTTAGCAGACATTGATTATCTTTGATAAGAGTGTGTCTGAAAAAAAAGTCTCACTTAAGTCCCACAGGAGAAAAAAAATCATCAACATTTTGTGGGTTAAGCTGCAACAAGAGCTGGGAGAGTGGATTGATCCCCACAGTGCAGTTAAAAAGACGTACAAATACAAAGACAGGCGGAGGAGGAACCTATAGCGAAGGCACTGAAGCAAGAACCTTTTGCCTCCACTCAATTAACCAAACAGGTTACCCGAGCGTGTTCCCCTCCAAAAATGATGTACGACTGGTCAAAATCAAGTCTGGACAATAAAATAAAGTTGAAAGCAAGCCATTCAAAGGCAAAGGCACACACACACACACACACACAAAAAACTTGATTATTCTGTTAACATGGGAGTACATTCCGAGCTCAGTATCACTGCAACTCCTTCGCAGCTTTGTTTTTCTCTCAGTCAGGACGGAAAGCACAGGAGAAGGAAAAAAAAGTGTTTAAATTGGCCAGAGAAGGCATACACAACAACCTTCCTTCAGACAAATATACTGTCCACTTCACAGAGGTTTTTTTTTTTTTTTTTTTTTGCACAGGACGCCTGCCGAGAAACTGGGTGTCTTTCCCTGAAATGTGCTTAAAAGATAAACATGCTTCATCTTTTTTTTCTTCCTGGTACATTCTATCGCTAAAATCCCCCCGGTGAAGAGAGATGCTACATATAATAATAATAATAATAATCGTATTTCTCATTTCAAGTGAAAACATCACTTTGTGAAGAAAAAAGCCCATTCCATAATTCAATAAAAAAAACATTACAGCATGGCCATAAAGAGGAAGAGATATTTTAAAGTAAACATGATAATAGCAGAAATTCAGTCCGTTATGCTTGCATGGCTGAGTTGATGAGTGAAATTCTCCAAAATAAAATCCTTGAAAGACAGAAAATGTATAAAAGATCTCCTTGGATGTGCTTAGGAAACTGTTTTTTTGTTGTTGTTTTTTTTTTTTTTTAGTTCCTGGATTTCACACCCCTAAACATGTGTTTCTAAATAGGGGAAACAAACATCTCTGGCTTAAATCCCTGTCACAAACATCTGGTTAAGTAACCGCCCGCCCACACGCAGAATGGATATCCTTAACATGTTGTGCAACAGGACACGGTCAACGGAGAGAACCGTGATGACTACTTGAAATTCTTGGTGTGCAATGCTTTTAGCACAGTGCCATATGGACATGGGGGGGGGGAGGGGAGGTGGGGGACACAGCACATCCTCTGAACACAGCTTGCAGCTGGACCTATACTGTGACAGAGGAGCCACGCGATACCGAGCGGAGCATGTAAGAGATACTGCCATGCTTAGTTACGGACTCACTGTCTCACTATTTCATGCTCCACATCTGCCGGTTGCCATGGCGATGCTCAATTTGGGCAATTCCCAGGTCAGGTGGCTTCTGTCGGCTCCAAAGGAACAAAATGTGGCCTTTTCTAAGCGCAGTGCAGTCTGCCAGAGAAACTAAACAATGATAAAATGTCCTGACTTTCATTAGCGGGTTCTTAAGATGGTAAGTGAAGTGCTTTCAATGGCTCCTCTCTCTCTCTCTCACACACACACACACACACACACACACACACAGGATAAAATGTCACAAGATTGGTCAATTGAAGTGCATCAAAACTGCTTTTACTGAATTGCCGAGATTTGAGTGGATAATTTATACCAGAAAATACGAAATAAATCCCAGGCAATTTTCGCAAGACTGCTATTACTGCTGAATCACAGCTTTTGTGACTCAGCAAAAACAAAAGTTATAATAAACCAAAACCAACACGAGTGAAATAAACACCTCTCTCACACACACACGGTAGAGACCACACTACATAGAAGTCGCAAGGAAGCAGGATTTGCCATTTATTAATTGTGTAAAAAATAATCACAAACCTGGGAGAAAATGGCCGCATGTCAGACGTTCTTTACAATGAAAGGCTGGTCATTATGACAGCACGGATACAGTTGAATAAGCCGGTACGGGTCTCATACAAACAGAAGCAGTGGGAGCTGATCATTAGTTGC
The DNA here is from genome assembly GCF_963457635.1 of Microchirus variegatus. Lineage (NCBI taxonomy): Eukaryota > Metazoa > Chordata > Actinopteri > Pleuronectiformes > Soleidae > Microchirus > Microchirus variegatus. The sequence continues at coordinate 4,725,948 of NC_139809.1, read as the reverse complement.
AAGCATCTGCAAAGGCGGGTCCCAGTAGCTCAGTCGGAGCCTGTGTGAGAGGTTCTTCATCTCAATGGGGAAGTCCTGAGGAAATATATAGCGGGCCAAGTGCTCCCCAGTTCCCTTCTCTTTAACCTGATTAATGTAATGAGCTTGGAGGCCGTTGCTCGCACAACATCTAATGTGAATGCAGACAAACACACCGTACTCGATGACACTCACTGGCTGACAAATGCCAAGTGGCTCTGGCCCGGCATAGCAAAAAAAAACAAAAACTCATTGGCTATAGAAATCATTATGGTAATGATTAAGAATTTGTGAGAAAAAAAAACATGTCAGAATGCCAAGACAATGATGACAACTAAAACATCAATACTCCTACCTATGAGGAATCCCAAAGTAACGTATCACTCTTCTTTAAGTGAACACTTCAGACATTAAAGTCCTTGATTTAAACGTTATATACCCAAGAGCCAATTCAGCTCATATGGTTCCTTAAGCGGGCTGCGAATGCATTAAATTGATAATATACATTAGTTACTTTAACAAACAAGATTTTGTCTCTGCATAGCAATTCTCAATCCATTATCGATACCACTTATCCTTTGACAATCAGAGGGGAACTGAAGCCAAAACCTAGACAGCGTGAGGACGGAAGCAGGTACACGGCGAGACAACTCCAGGACCAAGCGAGAGGACATACTTCACACAGAAAACTGAAATGTGTTGTTCCATCCAGAGAGCTGGGTGTTTATCTGGACTTTAACACTGGTTCTTGAATGGTTACCAATTTCATTTTATCTGTGGAAAAAATAATAATAATAATAATAAAAAAATCACACACATACTGTTATATCAACTTCATCATTGATGGATGAAATAGTAAAACCTACTCAGCTCACACAAACAAAACGGGCAAATTCATCCAGTATTCACATGTGGATTTCCATTTACCCCATGCTACTTTTAAGAAAGTGCATGTTAGATGAAGTCAGGGAATAACTCTAGCTTTAATTATGATGAACAGACTCATCACGCTCAACAGTGATGAAAGACCATGGTATAAAATACACAATAACAAGCGTCTCTGCAGTTGCAGGCCTAACTGAATGTCATAATAGCGACATTATTATTAGAGTTCATATAAACGCTTTTAAATGACAGGGTAATTCATCAGTCCATTAACATTGTTGTTTGGGAATGTGTTGTACGCACAGCTTAGCTGTATGAAAGTGATGGAACTGGACATTTATGAATTTGCTGAAAACGGTTACACAATATCATATTATAAATGTTTTATTCAACAATTAAATCTGTACCTTCCATGCTGCCATTATTTTATTTGTCTAGGGACTATCTAACCAATTTAATATTCTTGCTGGAGTTATATGAATTAAAGATTAACATTTTTATTTTCAATGCTTCAGCAAGAACGCTCCGTCAAACAATATGTGTGTTCACAGGACTCAAAGTCAGATTGCAAGCTTATGACAGTACTTGTCATTTTCTCTTAGCACAACTTTACAAAAATGACAGCAGTGAGGGAGGTCCTGTATAATCACTGTACTCTTGTGCATTATTTTCGCTCGCACAGAGCATATGAACTATGTACCTCAATTTACGTAATTCAAGTGTATGCAGAATACTGATGAATAAATTGCATAAGCTGTCCTCTGTCAACATGAAAGTTATTATTTAGATGCTTAAGTAAATAAACTAAATTACAGTATTTGTCTCCCTGCAATCCAACTCTGATACGCCGCCCGCTGTAGACGAAACATCTGGTGGAAGGACGAGAAAAATGAACAAGTCTGTTCTAAAACTGAACATTGTTATTGAAGCTGTGATATGACTCCCGTCCTTAAACGAATTTATCTTTATGATGATCGAGATATGAACATGATCCCTCTCCACATCTACCGCTTTATCCTCCACATGAGGGGCTGCAGGAGGCGCTGGTGCCAGCTGACATAGGGCGAAAGGTGGGGTACAGCCTGGACAGGTCACCAGTCAATCACAGGGACAAACAACCATCCAATCTCATCACTAACACCTACAGTCAATTTAGTTTGTCCAGTTTTGCCTATTCCCCAAATCTGCATGTTTTTGGACTGTAGGAGGAAACCGGAGAACCTGGAGAAAACCCATGCACACGAATAAGGCCCTTGTTCCAACCGGGTTCCACTTCTGGGTGCATCGTTCTTTTTTCTTTTTAAATAAAGTTGCATGGATACCACATAGATTTATATCACTAGTGCTAAAAGACCATTTGTTACTGACTGAACCAATGTTGAGACAATCCACACGTCTGCACCTCTTCACTTACACCACTCACTAGGGGTGGGTCAAAATATCGATTTCGTGACATATCTCCAGCTCTCCTAGGTAAACAGTCCCTGCCAGTTTCACCCGCCAGTAGTTCACTACCTGATGTCTCGTCCCGGCGGCGCTGCTCAAAGAATGAGGGGAAACTTGGGCAGAAGTTACCTGGCTGAAGAAGAAGAGGGAGTTTACAGTGCGATAATGCGAGAGTGGAGAAATCTACATTAAGAGATGCTCCATCCACGTTCAATACATACATACATACTTTTGGCCTAACCCTAAATGTTGTGCATTCTCGTAAGGGGGAGTGCGATTTTGCCCTTATAATCAACCCTCAAAATGTAGTGATCTCCGATGCAGGCTTAAAAAGAAGTGGAAGATGAAATCACCCATGATGCTTTGCGAATCCAGCGAGCTGGCTGATTTTTTATTTTTTTTTAACGAAGATGGCGGCCACATCTGCAGAGGAACAATTTTGTTGAAATTATTATTATTTTCGCAAATAAGCATGTTACAATGTGAAAAATGTGTTGGAATATGTTGGTTTGATATACATCCAAAGGACCATTGAGCATCAACACTAATGTCAGAAAATAACTGACGATTTATGAAAGCAGCTAGCTAACTAGCTAGCTAGAGAGTATGCCCATCATGTAGCGCTACATGATGGGCATACTCTACTCAGATGTAGTAGAGCTAGCTAGCTAGCTAGCTCTACTACATCTGGGTAGTTTTGTCAGTGTTTTGGATGTGTGTACCGGCGTTCACTTGAAATAAATAAATCCTGCACTTTTAACTCTTCATGGATATTTTGTTTCCTTCAGTTAGTTATCGTGATGTTTTCTCTATACGATCGTCTTGCAACATATTGATTATCATTGGTATCATATCGTATACCCTGTGATTCCCACCCCTACCATTCACTGCAGGTTTCTTCTCCAGTAGCCTTCAAAAAGAGGAGCTGGGAGTTGAGGATCACTGAAGTCTTTTAAACGTACTCTCTGGCTCTGCTACAGGTTTCTGGCTAATTTCCCGCCACAACACTCAACAAAAGAAACTTTCAAATTCACCACATCACTTCACCGAGCATGACAACACAATTTGTTTGCACAATGGTGAATTTATCATTTTGGCTGACAGTCAAGAGTCAGCGGACCAGAGGTCATTCTTAAAGCCGTGTTTAAAAACTGATCTACGGCACGGCACTTTCCTCCGAGTGTCGTGCTTTCTTCATTAATTGCCTCGATGAATTCTGCCACACAGCGCACAACTCATTAACACCGGCACACTCGTAATTAGTTAGGCGGGGCCAGTTGAATTCTCATTATTTCTGCCATTTGAGTTACTATAATAACATTTTATTATCCAAATACTCCACACTAAACTCACCTACGCAAAAAATGAGCTCGTTATCATCAGCCTATTCACAGCGTTATCCTCATTCACAGCATTTGACATTTTATTATTCACTGAAAAGCGTAACAACAAAATAGATGGGTAAATGGTAATGATCTACCACTGAGATGATTTTGTGGGTTTGAATTCCACTCAAGGAAAAAACTACACCAGGTAAAAACACAGGAGAAAAATTCAACACATGAAAGAAATGATAATATCTGAACAAACACGTCTTACAATTTATCCTCACTTTAGTCCACACCTCGTTAAAAATCCACCTCTTAAACATTTCTGCAGAGCATCTGGAATTATTATTAACTTACCCATTTATGTCACTAAGTTCCTCCCCGTGAAAAATGGATGAAGATGGTAATTAAAATAGCGTAGCTCCAATATACCCAGGAAAACATGAACAATAGTCGACGACAGCTGTGGTTTTTATTCAAAATTGTGACTCTTCGTAACATCTGTTAATTCCTGTTTTATTTTGTCATCTAACTCCTCTCATTACAGATCAGTTTACTTCCTGTCATAATTCCACCCTAATTACTTTCACCTGTGTCCAATTACCCACACCTGCAGCATATATAGCCTACCCTCATCATTCAGTCTCTGCCAATTGGTCCACTTCCTGTTCCAGTTGCTACATTCTTGTTTTGTGTCTCTTAGGGTCGCTTTCACACCTATAGTTCGATTGCTTTGGTCCGCAACAGTCAGAAAAATATTACAATGTAGCAAACGGACGTGGGTACGGTTTGCTTTCACATATGCAGAGTTCTAAACAAACCAAAACAGACCGCGAAGACCATCAGCACCGGAACCCGACTAACCCCGGACTTATTGTGTGAATACGACTGGCTAGCTGGGGGATTGAAGCTGGGCAGAGAACGGCGCAAAACCGCGCCGATGATGTTCCGAGGTGCTGACGCACCCGGTGGGAATCCGGGGTTATTCCGTATCTCATACCCATAATGCATTAAACTAGACCGTTTGGTCCGATTTGGTTTGGTTGCTTTCACACCAGAGGAACTGTACCTAAGTAGGGCGGGTAAAGGGGTCCGAAACCCCTTTGGTAAAAAAAAACCTGTGGACCGGTTGATTTGGTGCGCACCAAAGGACCGAGATTACATTCACACCTACGCAAACGAACCGAACTACAGCATGCTGTAGGTGTGAAAGCACCCTTATTCACAATTTCTGTAAAATTAAGACAAAAATATACTTAAAGCTCACATATAGTGGTCCTGTTGCACAAATTAGTTATGGAGGTCTACTTGCATACATTAACTTGTATTTATGGTCCAAAACCTGCCATTTTCTGCAAACGAGCCGATCAAAATCTCCCCCACACTGACGCTCGTCTCAGCCACTGTGTTTTAGACTGAAATCTCACCACCCAGAAGACAGACTGTGTTGCGATTGGCCTGCCAGCGTAGAGCCTCCCCAACTGTCTTGTGATTGGCCAATACCCCGGAAGTGACATAATTAGCACACCCGCTCTCAGAAGCGCAGCTCCCCCCTCTGGAACGGTGGATGCACTGCTACAGTGCACCATCCACACTACTACACCGCCACAGTCCCTTTTATGACTTTGACCTAAGAGTCAGAAGACACTGTCGCTCGTGAAACACCTCCACAATGGACGTTATTCTTCAATGTACCCAACCGGATGTGCCCAGACTAGTGCCCGGAGCAGGAGGATCTGCTGTTCAGGAGAACTGCTGTTTACTTAACTGGAAGTGAGATCTCGCTGAGCCCGAGATTACAATATAACACATCGTTCTCAGCAATGGCTGAACTGTTGGTTTCGTAACTTCAGGGCTTCGTAAACAAGGTAATGACGCAGATACACACAAAAAAAACAGCGTTAATTGGTACTTCCGATTTAGGTCCGCTTTAAAACTTTCCATTTACTGTCGGAGAAATATTTTGAACACACTTGAAAAGATGTTTACACAGTTAATGATCTGGCACAGGTTGTGCCTCGTGCACCAGCAGGTGAAGTTTGTATCATGCCATTGTTGTTGTTCCAAAAGAACAAAACTTGTGGTGCTGTGCCGTGTCAAATGGATTAGAGCGCAGACGTTTTCCCAACATAATTGAAATTCATATATTCAGTTCAGGCTGTTAGCTGACTGTAAAAATGCAACCTTACAGTAACCCGGCAAAAAGAAATCTGAGGAGTCGGTGCTTTAGCTTGTAACCCAAGTGAAGCACAGCGTGAGTTCTACAAGCATTTAGCAAAGATGAGACAATGTCAGATAATATATAAGTCAGGAGGTAGACTAAGCAAGTCCACAGTGTTTCTTCTGAAAGAAAACACAACACATACTTAAAATGGTTTACTGGGGGTAAAGGTTTAAACCACACAACCAAGCACATGATTTCCAAGACCAAAATAATGGCATCTCTCATAGTAGATTGCAATTGAAAAAGAAAAAAAAGCACAGTAATGTGCTCAGGGCACGAGAACAGATTTTTCAAATGGTCCAGCAACATTCAGTGCCTTATCATAGAAACGCACTTCACGCTTTTAAATGCATTTGCTCCAGACTTGACTAGATGAATGAATCAGATGCAATGCTGATGCTTCCAATGCTTCTTGCTCTCAAAGTGTTGTGAAAAATTACATCTAAGGCATTTGGTCATCATCACAGTAACATTACCATACCTCAAAGGAAATGTTCAAAAAGTTCTAAAATGTCAAAGTTCAAAAATGTATCCACACAAAGCCACAAAACAAGACAAAGAAAAAATATCACGGATATTTGTCGGAGATGTAGTGAGTCCACACGTCTGGGACAGTTAAAGCAGATCAAGCATATCGTTATCTCTAAAGAATAAAAGTCAGTTGTTGATTATTAAACTTGTTGATGAGTGTTATTTCTGTTTTCGTGATTCATTTATTGCTAATCAGCAAATTATTAGACATAAATTTGCAAGACTGAAAAACACAATTTGTGTTGCATAATGTAGCTTTAATTTGACAGCATTCATATATTACAAACAGTTTATGTTTGTAATAATGAAAAACGAGCACAGGAATACCGTGCAGCAAATAATATAGTATTTCATAACAAAAAATAATGCTGTTTAAATAATCATGAATACAGTTAAAGGACTACGATTGTTTGACGTTGGGTCTAGCATTGTTTCTTCATTCTGCCACTGATGGGGAAACAGAATCCGAGTCAGAAAGACCGCAGGCTCTGGGTGAGCACATGGTCAGGCAAGCATGGAGGCGGGCAATGAATTCTGACCTCCTCTGTACTCTAATAACCGCACAAACCATCCATTTCTCGCCACAACTCTCTGACAGCGGTGGTAACACCCGACTCATTGGCACAGAGACGTGTGGGAGAAGCTGACAACCTCCATATCCAACCATGGTTAACAAGACAAAAAAAAAAAGTTATACTTCACAGATCTGAGGGGAAAGACAGGAAGACCGTGGTACTCGGCACCATCTCTGCCTCTTAAAAAAACTTCCACATCTAATTGTGAGGCTGAACACACACACACACCTGTGACACTCCACTTGGATACGGATTCTTTAATCTCTCCTTTTTTTATATGACATTGTAATGTAATCGCCAACTCGCTACCCAGGGAGCGAGCCAGAGAGGCAGGAAATGAAATCAATGCTGTGTCTCTGCACTGGGTGTTACTTCATTAGCATGGGCACTACAGATGTAGCAGTAAATCTGATTTATGAAAGGGCAACGAAGGAAGCGCCGCCGACAGACGGAGGAATTCATAATAGCAACAGATAGAGACACCTAATGTCTTGTGTTTTACCACGTCTTTACAAACGTGTGAAAGGCGCACGAAGAAGGAATAAAGTGCAGTCTTCGATGCTTTATAAAGTACTATTAGTGTCTGATTTGCTAAGGATTCAGATGATTTCAACCAAATATCATTACAGAAATTAATTAAGAACTTTATCGTCTGTAAGCAGAAAAGGCAGGTTGACGACATGACCTCCAGAGACTAATTATTTCAGGGCATACAGTGTGTAATACACAAAAATCAATTATAATTTCACTGCACTACAGTTTGATTGTACATGATATAAATTAAAAAAAAAATGTGTGGATGTTGAAGTCAGTGTTTCGGTTAAGTAATCTGAGTCGAATAGGGTTCAGTCTTAATCCTTAATTATGAATATCCTTTGTGACAAGGTACATATAATGAATTATGAGCATTAACAAATACCTTTTCCCCACAAAAATGGGCAGATAAATCAGACACCGCCTTCTTTAAACGCATTTTATGGACCGGTCATGAACCAAACATGACATTACCCTATTTGACGGGTTCGGATTAAGGATCTTGTTGGTATGGCCTGTATATTTCTACACTTTACTTTATTGTCTCTATTTTTTTTTTTTACTCTCTTTTAATTATCTCATTTGAACTTTGATATTCCGTGGTGAGTTTTATATCTGGAAATTGACTTGTTTCTGTAACGTTTTATACCATCTATGCTGCCTATCTTGACCAGGACTCCATGGAAGAAGAGATCTTGTATCTCAATGGGACCTTCCTGGCTAAATAAAGGATAAATACATAATTAAAGATCCCATATTATGAACATGTCTGTGACATGCTTTGGTAAAACGAAACTTAGGGGCAGGAAATTACATCAGCCACAAAGGCTACTGGGAGCTAACAGCAGTTAGCATTTGGAAAAGTGATCATTTGCAGGCTCTAGCAGGCACATTGATGTCATATATAACATGTATCCACTGGACAGATAAATCCTCTGAGGCTGGAAGTTCGTGTAGGACTCTGTGCTGCACTGTGGAGACAAGAATAGAAGTTTTCGCAGACTTCCGGTTGTCAGATACCGTTGCCCTCGCCTGCACTCTCGCGTGTTTTACGGACAAATCAGAGCTCTGCGAGACAAAAATTCCAGGAATTTAGCGCATTGTGACGTCCCAATGAGCGCGGAAGTCAACATCACGCTTTATCTCCTGTACTTAGACTGTACACAAAAACATGAGCGAGTCATCTTTTTTTCACACTTTGGCGACTGATAGGGCCTCCAGAGTCCAAAAACGTGATTTTGCATAATATTGGACCTTTAAAATAACATAAAATTGAAATATCTAATGGCAAATATTGTGACAGATCATAATCGTTTAATGCCAATCATCTGTTCTTTATTTACTGTGTTGGAGCATTATCACATGAGAATCCATCAAAATATTAAATTACACAATAAAGCAAGAACTTAATGATGATTGTGTCCAAATTGCAAGTGTCATTTATTTTTCAAACTGGCTTAGAACGACCAAAAACGGAGCTTTGTTTTTACAATTTGCTAATTGCGTTGTTTGCGAGGAATAGGTCATCAGCAAGATTTCTAAATAAAAAAAGCTTTCCTTTGATTAACAAGCAACGCAGCATATGTAGGGATACATCTGGCCACCAGCTGTGCAATGACCACAGCTTTTTGAGGTCAGTTGGTTAATAACCTTCTGGAGTGATGACATTTAATCCTACGGTAGCTATGGAGACGTTATGGAAAAGTCACAGCCCTGTATGGCCATACAGTTGGTCGTTCATCCAAGAACCGCTGATATCGCATCCCCTTCCCCATTTCTGAAAAACAGAGATTCCAAATGATTAGTTGTGCACTCCCATGGGACCAGGAAGCCAAGGAGGAGGGGGGGGGGGAGATGTGTAATTCAATTAGTCCCATGGTTCTGCACCAAAGGGAAGCAGACGTATCCATCTCGCTGTGACATGAAGGACGTGCAGACCCGGTATGTGCGCAGCAGATACCGGCAGCGAATCATTAGTGCTGTTAGTTTGAACGAAAGATAATTTCACTCGTTAAAAACAAAAACAACGACGAAGAAGCGCAGGAATCTGTGCACCATCAACACAGAGCAGTTCCGACCGATGGTGACTGCGAGCAGAGCAAGCTGCCTAACATGACGAGCCAGCGACATTTTAAGCCAACTCTCTGAGCTCGTGCCATGTGTCGAGGACACCGTCTCCCACTGAAGCTGCATACAGATCACTCTTTCAGAGCACAGCCTCCTCCAATGTCTCTTTGTCCCTCCTCCCAGTCGGGACTTTATACAGCTTCACAGAGCCTCGCTCCGTGAGATTCCTGTAATTTATGATAGCCTTTTCACTGGCACAGGGAAATCAAATCAGACTGTAAATACAGTGCATGTTTCCCAGTATGAGCTCTTCACACAAGACCGTAGATCACAAGTAAATGCCAGAGATCCCGACAGTCATTAAATAACAGCATCAATAATCCCACATGTGGCAGAGCTACATTTGATTTCGGGTTATGAAAAGGGGCAGAAAGCACGGGTAACGAATGAGACACGGGGGGGAAACAAATGAGCGAAAGGAAAACGACGACTAAAAGGGAACCAAGCTACACGTCAACCTACTTCATAGGATCACCGGTCTTGGTCGTTTGTATCCGACCGACCTTTGACTTCAGCCCGGCACTGACACCTGATTATGTAATAGGACACCACACCCAGCAGACTGAGTGGAAAGCGTGTTATCTCAACCTATAACCCATCATGGGTGGCATGTCCAGTGTGGGTGGGCAGTTTTCCCCCACTTTGCTACAGGTCCATCCATCTCATATCTGAGGAAACTGAAGACCAAGCATAGAGGGAAGCCAACAGCTGCCATGTAGTGGAATAAACAGATGGTAGCAGTGGCAAGAAATTAACACCGTATCATTTTAAACATCTACACAGAATCTCCAATTAGGCGGGTAAAAGGAGAAAAAAGATAACCGTCTGCAACTTCAACACTTTTCTTGTATTCGATTTCAGAAAACTGCACCTCTCAGGCTTTCCCTTGTCTTGATGATTGTTGTCTATCTGGTTTGTTTTACATTATATATTCTCTTAGAAATTATATGCAAGGGCAGCAAAACCGCAAGCACTGCCGGGAATCTGCCCACAGCCATCAGCACGCACGAGAAAGGTTTCTCCGCGAATGTAAATACTGCTTATTGCGCTGGCGCCTTCTAAGTAATGATAAAGGTAAGCGTATGCGATAACAACAATGAATCATTTAGTGATGCGAGGTTGTCACGAACGAAAAGACAGACAATATATGAACATTTCAGAAGCAAAGGATTATTCAAAAATGCCATGAAATTAGGGACGAGGTGGGAGAAAGATGTTGAAAATGTCCTCTTAATCCAAATTAACAGCGTTACCTTCAACCTATGCCAGTTGCATTGATAGAAATGATCAAAACTTCTGAAATTAAAGTTAAATATGCTTTTTAAAAAACGTTTTAACGTCAGGATATAATTTTCCCAATCAAAGCAGCTCGGCCAATGTACTGCTGTATCCAATTAATATTTCAATCATTTATTAGAAGTACAGATAGTGCACTTTGACCAACTCATTAAGCATAAATGCACAGGGAAGCTTTCGTGCACAAACATGCAGATGTGCCCTATTTATAGCAGCGTCCATGGTGTCCATTGCATATAGAACAAGGCCGGAACATAATGACCACTTGTGTGGGTGGTTCACCGACTCCCCGACATTCAGATTCAGAGCTGCGAAGTGAACTCAGCAGGGCCTCCATAAACAACACCGTAATTCTATCGAATAACAGTTGTGCCGCACTGCACAAGGGTTCATAAGCAGGTGTCACAACAGAATTAAATCAGAGAGCATAATGAAGGTAAACAACCGACCGGCTGGCTGTTTTTGTCGAGTGTGCAAACAAGTGCCGTCTTTCATCGTCTGTCCAGATCAGATGGCGTAAACATACCCACTTTTCATCACAGCATTTTGTTATTACTGAAGGCTAAGACGTATGGTATGGTAAAATATTGATTATATATATATATATTGAGATTATATTATAAGTGGAGTAAATATATATATACATATATAAATACATATACATACATATATACATATATATACACATATACCTATATATATACATATACACATGTATATGCATAAACATACATATATACATATATACACACATACATACACATATATATACACATATTGATTATACACATATATTATATTGATTATATATATATATATATATTGAGATTATATTATAAGTGGAGTAAATATATATATATATATATATATAAATACATATATAAATACATATACATACATATATACATACATATATACATATACATATATATACACATATACCTATATATATACATATACACATGTATATGCATATACATACATATATATACACACATACATACATATACATATATATACACATATATATACACACACAAATTAAGCTGCAGACCAATCATGAGCCCACAGTGACTTAAATTAAAGAAGAATTTCAAGAATTAATGTCGCATTCGATTCAGGAGGATCAGCACGCCGGCTCGAGTTGCATCAACACATTTATGAGGGCGGACAGATGCAACTGTTATCCTATAACACAAAATGTTACTACATGAACTATAATTAACTGGGAACCTTTGGCAAGTGTTTGTCCTTCAAAGTCTCTCCGGCATCTTAAAAAGGGCTGCGATCTGTAATCGTCGAGTAAGTAATCTGACGAGCACTATACTTTTTACATTCACTTCACAAAAAGGAGTCAAAACATTCTCACATGTTCACAAACATCATTAAATATAAGAATTACATTTATATTTTACGAGCTCTGTGTCATTTTCTAACCACATTTCTGACGGATACGGAGTCTTCTCTTTGGCGGTGTGGGGTCAAGCTGTAAACACAACATGAGCATATTATCACCTAATTATGTTCTTATGAGCTGCCCATTTGCAAATCTTGGAGAATTTGCCATGGTAAACTGATACCAGTTTTGTTCTTCACAATCACCTAATGACTGTATGAGAGAGGGAGAGAGAGAGAAGGGCTCTTCAGCAGTTAAATGCTCCACCGTGATCCAAAATTGTTTTTGTGTGTGTGTTTTTTCTTTTTCACTGAAAACAATTATCTGCTGCAGCTAAATAAATAAAAAAGGTCTAGTAGCGCAGCTTTTAGAATAATAAGCTGACAACCTGTCACTACATTTTGGAAGATCTGTGTAACTGGCATTAATACGGTAATCGGGTAATAAAGAGCATAATGGAGACAGTTCTGTTTTCAGTTTAAGAATTCACACGACTGGTTCGAATACAAAGTTCTTCTTCACCACGATTCTACACAGGAGTTGTATATCTGGCTACGCTAAATCTAAATTTACCCGTCCTACCAGTGATCATCTTAAAAAAGCATTTATACGTGCATCCCTACAAACTCCCGAGTCAACTTAATCATTCAATTTCCAAAAACAGAGCAATGAATGTAATCCTATAGCCATTACCTTCCACCGAAGGTAACCAGAGATTCTCTCTGCCCTTAGCACAAGGTCACGGCACTGCTGACAAGCTGAATATACAAGGCTAAAAAAACACCATCACTTATACAGTACAGCTTCCAGTTGCTAAATGCACTTCGGCCGGGGCCAATACGAAATCATTCCGACATGAATGTGTCAGAGAGCCAGAGCAAAGCGGTGCACGGTTGTTGTTGTTTTTTTTTTTTCTTTGAGACTCAAGGTGCTGACACTACATAGCTGTGAGAGGAGAGCAGCGAAAGCACGAGGGGGGGGGGGGGGAGAGAGAGAGAGAGGGAGATAGTTCTCGCTCGGTCAGCAACCCTCACCGTCTGCAGAGGATCAGGGGCAGAGGATGGCAGTAATTTCAGTGCTGCTCTTCAGACAGGAGAGTCCTTTCCCCCCGAGGCAGTCACAATATCTGCCTAACAGCTGCTGTACACATGCAGAGGACCCGCTGGCCCTCAATTAACCTTGATGTGACACCACTGGCCTTTATCAGCTCCACCTTAACCAAAAAAAAGTCCCATTCCACAGCAATTATGATTGTGTTTACTTTATCAGCCTGTTATTCATTCTCAGCTCCGCCCCCAGTTTTGCTCTCGCCGTCCAAAAAAAACGATGTAATCCTCTAAACATCTCCCATCGTGGACACCCGACGCACACTCCAACTGGCCAATTGTGTTTTCAGCTTGACAAAATACTACTCATCAGCTCATCGGACGATAAATAGTCTTCACTGTGCCGTGGTGCAGAGAGAGAGACCCTACCACTCAGCTGTATTTGGCTGTGATGTATCATTGATGAGGATCAATGGACGAGAAGCTCAATCACGAGGATTCTCTGCCCTGCTGTCATTGACCTCTGGATCCCGTGGCGCTCCTGAGAGACCCCCCTGCCAAAGAAAAGGACTCCCGGCGTGCTGATGAAGGCGGCAAAATCACAAGAGCCTTTGAAACTACACCTCTAATGTGTTTCCTGTGTGATATGAGCCACTCCCAAAAAAAAAAAAAAAAAATCATACAGTGGTAGTACTGTAGACAACATACACAGTGAACTCGGTGAACTAATTATAGTTCTAAAGCTCCTATTATGAATGAAGCAATTCATAAGAATTTCAATAGATGCTAATACGTCACAAGAGGCAGCGGCTGCAAAACAAAGACCACATATGTTTGCAGTCTCTTTTTTTTAATGTGTGACTTCATGCGTCCGTCTCGACAAAGACAGTTTCTGGCAGCTTGATACAGAAGAAGTGTCCACAATAGAGTCAAAAGAAGCTGGGCAGGTTACAACACAGAGACAATTCACCGAGCAGCCATTTTAACTGAACAACAACTGAGACAACTGGGAGATTAAGTGTATTTTCCACGGATAAACGTGACCATTTAAATCCCAAAGTGGACGCTGAAGATTGTACAGAACATGAGCTTTGCTTGTGAAAAGTGCGAGTGGGAAAAAAAAAAAAAAAAAAAATCACGCAAATTCCTATCTTCACTTAGACCAACACAGAGAAAGAGATAAAGCCGAGACAAAAACAGTATTAGTTCAGCTACTCTCCCTTTCCAGAGGAGGCTGTATATCACATGACTCTTAGCACAGCTGTCACATGATCTTTCCCCACAGATAATCACTTTACCTCAGAGAGAGAGGGTGGGGGGGGGGTCATATTCCTCATGGAAACCTGGTCATTCTCTCTCTGAAAAACCAAATCAGGTTTTACTTCCATGTGTGCCCAGCACGAACATCCTTTCCGACTAAATGAAGTAGCGTGTATCTGATTCACTGCCAAGTGACAAGATGAAAACAAGTAAAATGCATTGGAGTTCATTTTCTCTGATGCTAGTCAGGTATTAAAACCTCCCCCATCAAAACACAGACAACATAAAGAGAGCAGAAAAATATAATAGTCGACAATTTAAGAGCAGGCGAAACCAAACGAATCAAAGAAGCAGCCAAACACTGGCGTTTAATTCAGCGAATCCTCACAGCGTCACACAACTTCTGTCTTATGCCACTAACCCAATTTGGAACTGTGTACCGTGTGCTTGAAAAGTGAAGGTCAGACCTGTCAAGTGCTTCTTCAAAAGCGGCATCTCATTTGACCTACCGATGAGGAGCGCCACAGGCTGTTCCACCGCGTCTCCTGGAATCTACTTAGTATGACCCACTTTTTTTTTTGGAGTCTGCATAGTACCCATCAGTGGCACAGTCCATTAGTCGAGAGCCCATGCACAGTAAATGCACTATATCAGTCTCCACTGCCAAGCTTTGTGAGGAAAAGTATACAGTTTGTTTGTGTTACAGTGAACTATTTTGATAATCGATAAGCTTTTTTTCATGATTAAAACAAGGTTTCTGATTTTTTTAGCTTCTTGAAATGTGAATATTTACTTAGTTTCTTTGCGTCAAATTGTATTTATATAGCCCACAGTTTGTCTCATGGGGGTTCACAGGGTTGGTATCATCCTCTATCCTTAGACCCTCGACCAGGGTAAGGAAAAACTACCAGGGAAAAGACCAGAATCATTTTGGTCTGTGGAAAAAACAAGACATTTCGAGAACATCATCATTTCCAGGTGTACACATTTTTTTTTTGTAGCATTTTCTGACATTTAATGGGCCAAGCGATTAATCGTTAGTTGCAGCTCTAATAAATGGTGTAAAGCCTTGAGTACCGGGGTCTCTACTCAGCACATGTGTCTACTTTTACTCCCGAAGCAAAAAACAATGAACTTATATTGCTTTACACATTAGTCATTATGATGCAAATTAAAAACCAGCAAAGTTAAATTACTTCCCACTAAAGTGCCACACAAGAGCAGATAGATAAATAAATGTACATATTCAAAACACACCAGCATTTTTTCACAAGGACAACCTTAGTTTAAACGTGAAAACACTAAAGGGAAAAGAAAAACGCCCCATTCATAGGAAACGATAGCAGAGAATGGCAGAGAACCTCTGCATCTAGCTCTTGTTCAACAGAAACAGCTCTGGAGGTGAGCCAGGCCCTAAAGAGCCTGTGATCACAGAGACAGCGCTGCACAAAAAACACAAATAACAAAAGAAACCTAGGAGAGCTCTGCTGTGTTTCCTTGTTACAGGCAAAAAAAAACAAAGGCAGGGTCACGGTGACAGCATGGGGTGTGTTTTAGTTTCCACCTCCCACACACACTCATGCATTAAATATGGTTCAACAATCGCACTCTGGAGTCACTTGAGAAAAAAAACCAAAAAAAAAAACCCTGAAATCGTTCCCTCCCTCCGACTCCCAACATTTCCTGGGGAATTCCGTCCAGGAACGTATTCCTGATGACGGAGCAACTGTAACAGCTGACAAGGAAAATCACGTCGTAATGAACGGCACGGGAATAAAGTTTGACTTCAACACTTCGTAGGTCAAAATATTTAATGGAATGCCTGACACCGTTATTTATGGTACTGCTAAAAGACTTATTTATGTGGTTTGCAGGGTGTGAATTAACACTGACTAAAAAGCATTTCATGAGAGCACGCGGTGCATGTCAAGGTCACGTTTAAAACTTGTGATTGCTGGTAAATTAGGTGCTGGGCTGAGAGTGTGAACTCAACTTGTTGTAGCAGAGATAACCGTAATAGCCTCCCATAATATAGAATCATGGTGGTAATGGCCTCTTCAATAGCAGGCAATGAGTGGAAAAGGGGCACCATTTAAAATGTGCTTAGCTTTAATTACCACTGCAAAGTGAAATAGCAGTATTTAATATTTCACCCCGATTCAAAGAAAGAAGTGTAGAATGTTGACAACATCAACAAACGTCTAAGGGTTTAAGATTTATTTGGCACATTATTACAAACGGGCAAATCTTGGTTTTATAACCTTGGGTCGTGTTGTGTTTGATAAAACAGCCAGCCTTTATCAGTTGCCACTGGCAGATGAATACTGCATGTGAGCTTGTGACATTGGTGGAGATGCTATCTAATTTTATCCGTGAACTGTGCGGTGGGGGAAGGAAAAAACAGGACTTGTAGATTCTTCAAGGGTGTCTTTACTATTGTATAAAACATGAGCAAACAAAGGGGTAGTGAATAAGAAGAGTTTTGCCCGATTTTATTCACGATTCACCGTTGGGCAGAGTCTGCTCCAGTTAGCACTAGTTGGGGACAGTCGACATGGCTACTTACCCCAATCTGTTTGTATGATAGGGGTAAAGTCAACCATGCATTTTTTGAGCCGACTCTGGACACGCAAACCAGTCGGTTAGTGTGTGCTCCAAGTCTTTTCAAAATCGTTAAAGACTGTGAAAGTTGAGCAGTTTGTCCCCAGCTTAAAGGGGACATATTATATCCTATTTCTCCAAGTTAAACTAGTTCCCTGGTGTCCATATGAACATGTCTGTGACATGCTTTGGTAAAAAATACCATAAGGATGAAGCACCAAAGCAGAACACTCGGTTTAGTCGTATCTCTTCGGGTCCACCTTAAAGGTCCACCTTAAAAAAAAGTAAAATAATACTTAAGGGACAGCCACAGAGGCTACTGGGAGCTAACAGCAAGTTAGCATTTGGAAAAGTGATCATTTGCAGGCTCTAGCAGGCACATTGCCGTCATATATAACATGTATCCTGGACTGGACAGATAAATCCTCTGAGGCTGGAAGTTTGTGTAGAACTCTGTGCTGCACTGTGGAGCCAAGAATAGAACTTTTAATAGAAGGATTTAAATGATTAAAAAGTTGATTTTGCATAATATGTCCCCTTGAAGATTTGTGTAGCTTCATTCATTATTTCCACAAAATGATAAATCTGAATGCCCAATGCTATGTACCCTATCTTATGCATAAACTCTGCCCATCCAGAGACCCAAAAAAACGTATATATTCATCATATGCACACACACACTACAAGGCAATCTGTCATGGCAAGTCAAAACACAAGAGCATTAATCAGAGAAAGGTGTTTGTGATTCATAAAGCCTGTTCCAGCACTGACAAACTCGTATATGTTGACAGTTGGGCATTGGGCAAACCTTTTATTTATTTAATGGGGCAACAGCTTTTTTGTGTTCCTAGAGGTTCCGTTCGATCACTATCATTAAGATGCCGCAGAAGCTACTCAGTTGTTGTGTTGTGTCATAATAAGCAGCCCTGCCAGGAAAATACAATAGGTCCTAAGTGAATGCTTTTCTCTCTGCACTGGTTTGGATACAGAATAATGTACTTCTTAGCTGCCACAAATCAAGTTGTCCCAGTGAGAAAAGAACAAAACAAACAGTAAAAGCAAGGCATATAGGGGACCGGTTTTTTCTATTGTCATTAAAAAATTATCCAAGGCACTCATAGCCAGCAATACAATTTGCATCTAGATCTATATCACATTGTACAGGTTTATAGCTATATATTATTTTATAAATAACCCCAATTTCCATCATGATCAGCATTATATCTTGAAAAACTTAAGTCTTAACCTCCATGGTGGAGGTAACTAAACCTCCCCACGATAAGCTTAAACCAGCACATGTTTGCGTGATGGTGGGTTGTCAACATGTGTGATAAATTGCACAGATTTCATCCTATTAAAAAGGTACAACAGAGACCTCCATCCATTACACCGAAAGCTAAGTATAGCACAACAGCCAAAGTGGTGATGTCTGATTAACTGTCAACATCCAACCTGCTCACATGAGACAAAGTAATGCATGCACACTAGATGGATCAAAACATCGCTACAAATATACACATTTTAATGAATAAATGAAGGCGATCTAAAGTTAACAGGCGTTGCTACTTCATGTCTCCTCAAATGAATGACTGAAACTTGGGCAGAAGTTACCTGGCCTAAAGCCCTATTTATACTCCTGCGTAAAGTGCTCTGCGTAGGCTACGCAGAGTCCTCTGCGTCGACGCAGAACCTGTTGTAGAGCCTCTGCGTTGTCTCCGACTGCACAAAATAGTGTCTGTCACTCCGTCAAGGGACAACGGAGACGGCAAGAGCTGCGATTGGTCCTCAGGACAGGCCGAGCGAAGCTGCTCTGTGCGTCCACAGAGGGTGGAGCTGAACACCGCCGACTTCGTCGCTGCCGAACTATAAATACGTCATATCTTAACACACACAGCACATGTTTAGACTCTAAATGGCCAATTTCTCACCTCAAATCATCTTAAAACTGCGTTCCTTGACACAGAAAAGTGACAAACGGCAACTGTTTCAACAACAACAGTCTTTCTCCCTCGGACGCCATTGCTCACTGTAGCCAAAAGCACAACAACCTTGCGCAGCGACCCCTACTGATCAGGCGGGAAATTGCAGCGTGTGTCCGTCACCACGACGCAGAAGTATAAAGGCTCGAGTGGTCTACGTGGTGACGCAGACGGATAACGCATTACGCAGTCGGAGAAGTATAATGTGGCCTTTAGAAGAGGGAGTTTAGAGCGCCGAAAGCTACGTTACGAGACGCCCCAATACACAGAATTGATGCACTTTATTCTCCGTGTTGTGAATATATATACACAATACATCACGGATGTTTTGTAATGTATCCTTAATTGATTGTATTGCGATACATTGATTATCACAGTATCCTGATATCATTGGTATGGTGAGGTTCCCACCCCTACTATAGGGGCTTTCTCACCGGCAGGGCTCCATGCCAGTTCCGGTTCCCAAACCCCAATTTGAACTAACCGGCGCATTCAGACCGAAAAAAATAACAGTATCGGAACCAGAAAAGTTGGTTCAAGCGAACCAAGAAATACCTGGTTCTTCCCCGGTGAACCGTCAGATCACCAGTGGGGGCGTGTCATACTCTGGGTTGTGAAGACGAGCGAAAAGTAGAGGAAGTATTGAAGTATTTGCCGGTGTTGTGTTTACTTCTGCCTGAGTAACGCGGATTAACGTCCTCCCACTCTGGTTCCTGCGCGAACACGGGGTGGTTCGCCAGAAACCACCAAGGTTCCGAGGCTCCAGAATGGCAACGGAACCACAACGGTGCCTGCCAGAAAGCACTACTAGATAGTCAGCATTGACTTGAATTGATAATAATAACAATAAAGAGACAGAGAGAACCTGCTGTCCTGTATGAATGATATAAACTCACTAAGAGAATCTAAACATTCTGCATGGTGAACCAATATTTGCTGTTTTTCATCATCATCATTGTGCTTTCAGATACACTATGGGGGAGCTGATATAACATTTTCCTATTGTGCATGTGATCTCACACTGACTGGTACCTTATAGTACCATTAGGGAGTACATTTTTTACGGGTAAGGTACTCCCAGTCAGACTCAATCCCTTAGTGTGCGTCAGCCGTGTCTTGCTGTATAAAGCTTTAAAGAGGCAGCGTGACCTTTAGTTACATCATCAACAAGTGCAATTTTCCTTGATTTGACCCTCACTTTTAAAGATGCCTCTCCTAATAAACTGTCGGCTGCTTCACACAGTGGACAGGTGGAGTTTTAATATTCCAAAGGATTGTTCACGGCCGCCAAAAGCTTCCTTCCTTGTTTTAATGAGCATGTCAAAAGACAACAATATGAAACTAGCGTGGTCTGACATAGTGAGTGAGCCCAGTTCTCGCACAGTTGTTCCTCAAAAGAATATGCACTCAGGTGCTGTGCTGGAACAACATTTACTGGGGCCTTTCCCGTGTGAAACAACCACATGTCACAGCTCATAAAGTACGCCTTCACAAGTGCAGCACAGGCGCATGTGTGTGTGTGTGTGTGTGTGTGAGGCAGGAGAGGCTGCCTGTTAAGCAGATATGTCCTTCATTGGGAGCAAGCACAGCCTCCCCGCTGGTGTCTTGGAGACAGTAAAAGTTCCACAGCCAGGTGAGTGAGTGTGTTCTCTGATCTCTGCACACAAACGAAAAGGCATTTCCTCTTGGAAAATATTGCTTTTATCACCAGGAAAAAGCTCAACCACACCGGCCATTATATAACGTGTCATCCATCTATGGTGGACCACATTTATTGCGAACCAGAAGCTAGGTTTCCATGACAATAAATTGCAAAGGAAATATTGGTGCTTTCATCAGTGCACACATACAGTATCTGAAATCCAAAGTGACATTTTATGATCTAGTGGTGAGAGCGCAAATCGGAAAACAAACGATGGACCAATTCGCTTTCCCACATGAATCAGAATGACGGTGGCCTTAGCAGACCAGAAAGGATGTCGCTCTACTTCGTTAAAAATCTGACGTTCTGGATGATCTGTTTGTTCAATATTGCAGTGCGAGATGGCAGCCTACGTAAAAATGGAGCCTTTTGCCTAAGCATTACCTGAAAAAGGCTTATTCTAAGGCTACAAAACCAAACAATTTTATATATGTATACATATATATATATATATATATGTTTTAAAGCGATTTTACTCATGCAAACATTTAAGCACATTCAATTTGTGCAAATAAACCACTTAAATGTAACACACTCGACCGAGGTCATGCTTTATTCCCCCGTTTTCATTGCACTTATTTTGCATTTACTTTCTCCCTTTTCGAGATTTTCATCGGGGGAGTTTTTGTTGACGTGCAAATTGAAAACGTACATAAAAAACTGATGGCTGATGGAAACCAAGGCTTAGGCTTCATCCCTGCCTTTTATAGTCTCACATCATGTGTGCTAGCTTTAGAGCGGAGATCCAAGAACATTCAGGTCAAGTCCAAGTTACTGTTACAGCACATTTTCTTACAGAGCAGCAGTAGTTGCGCCTTTAAAAATAAATCACAAATATTGAACAAACATGCAGCAGAAATGCCCCAAAAACAAATAGGTCAAATCCATCTTGCTCTTCACCTCTTATCTGTCAATGTCAAAAGCAGTCAGTCACATTATCAGCCGAGGAGGAAAGAGACTTGAGTGGCTGATGATGATGATGATGATGATGATGATAACAAGGCACCAGCTGAGGGCTCGACTCATCCTGGCGTCCGAGGGAAAACAGTGGATGGAGCACATCACACGCAACATCATGAGGAAAAAAGGGTCTACATTATGAAATGTTTTCAGCGACCCTGCTGACTGAGCCCCACACCGAGTCCGCCTCCTCGTAGTGAGTGTGATTTAAAGGAGGAGGAGGAGGAGGAAGAGGGGGGACACACAGAACACCTCCAGCACCAGCAGCAGCAGCAGCAGCAGCACCAGGAGCGGCGTTTTAAGCAGCAAACACAAATACAACTTACACGGAAATAAAGTGGGAAATCTTACCTGATGATGTCCGGCGCTCGTTAATGCATGCGTGCGGACTGGGGATGTGGGATCGGGCGACACACACACCGCAAAGCGGGTCAGCTCAGCTCAGCTCAGCTCAGCTCAGCCTGCCTGCCTGCCTGGCTGCCTCCTCCACGGCATCAAGCCCCTCCTCGTTTATCGTACAGTGGAGAGAGAGATGGGAGAAGAGAGAGAGAGAGAGAGAGAGAGAGAGAGAGAGAGAGAGAGAGAGAGAGAGAGAGAGAGAGAGAGAGAGAGAGAGAGAGAGAGAGAGAGAGAGAGAGAGAGAGAGATCGTCTCATATCTATGCGCCGAAAAAGGAAGCAGCGTCACACTCACCCGCGGTGTCTGATAATCACACAGCTGTGTCATCCGCACAATAGCAGCCGAGAGGATTTAATGCTAAAAAACAATGACCTTTTTTTTTTAAGTGACTCAAATGATATTATCATTTAAATCAAACCAGCAGTAGAACCTAATAACAACACCGTGCACTAATGCATGGACGCACAATAAAGGGGGGGCATTTGCAATGAATGAGCTTTACATTTATTATATAAATGAATGTGTGCAGTCAAGTGCACAAGACTGATGCCACATGCACTCAAAAATAACAAATAAATGAATGAATGGATGACTCACTAGATGAAATAAAGTAAATTGAAGGCAGAAATTTATTTATACAGTATTTTTTTAGCCACATTTACAACTAAATGCAGCTGTATATTCAGGCCTGGCACTGGGATAAAGTGACTAATGTGCCTTAAAAAGCTGCACTGTGTAACTATTGATCATTTTTTGTTGGTGTGGATTTTTATTATTTTTGCCTTGAGCAGAAACAAGGTGTCATTTGTGTGCGTGCGCTGTGTCCTTGGGGCCTGTCAAGCAATACTATCAGACCTGACAAAGGGATCGCGTGTGTGTGAATAATTATACAGCAACAGCACGGGGTGACACAATCCAACAATCATCCGTCTTGCCATGGCATTACGTTACGGAGAGAGTCGTGTGGAGTCAAAATCAGCATTGTCCGAACCAATCTGACAGACATTTGTTGATATTTAAAAGTTACGCACTGCAGCTTTAAATACTCTCTTTTTGCATGAAATAAAATGAACTGATTTAAACCATAGAACCATAGATTACGCCTACTGTTTCAAAGTTAAACAGACATTTTATGGAGCATAGGCTTCCTACAAAAGAACATAAATCAGCATAGCTAAGCACGAGATAAGAATATATTTTAGTTCAAATCATTGTGACTCCCATCTCCTATTCAAACTCAAGTATCTTGTTCAAGGTTTTCTATGGCTGCATAAAGTAGAAACAGTGCAGTGCCCCCTGTACAAAGTGATTTAATGTTGATAATGTCACTCAAAAAAAATGCCCATCTATGAATGTAAACCTCAAGTGAACTCATTTATCAGATATGATTAAAATTACATTAACGAAATGTGTGTCTTTTCAAACCAAACTGATGTAACGTACTATAAATTATTCAAAATGAAATACTGTGGGGCCATTATTGTGGCGGTTGGTGTCATTGTCTCACAACAGGAACGGCATTAGTTCAAATTACAGTTTAACTGTGTGTTGTGTTCTTTAGGGTCAGTTCTCATTGCTGAATATGTGAGTGATTGTTATACACAGTGGAAAGTCTATACATTATTTTTTCCCGAAATTAACTGGGATTAGTTTAAGATCTTTTCTTCGGTGACCGTAAACCAGATAAGCAGATAATGCATTAAATATTGCCATTTCATCCTCCATTAAAGACACATTATGTTTAGGTGTAAAATGTTATAAAAACTACCCAGTTTGCTGTTTATACTAATGCACTCTACATCATTTAGAATCAAATGGTTCAAAACTGTGAGCGGAGTCCTACATGTAACGTCAAAGCTGGACTACACACAGATATATCATTATTAGGGTGGAATCAATATGAGTGGTAGATTAATACTGGTGTTTACATGGGTAAACCCTGGGCTCATTAATTACACAGCACCATGCAGGGAACAGGCAACATGGCCTGTATAAGGGTGGGTGGTTGCGTTTCTGCTGGAAGGTCAGAGGGGTCAAGCTGAAATGAATAATGAACGCATTAATCACATATTGTAATTTAGTATATGAAAGAGATTATCTGCACATTTGCAGTAGTTTGATGTAATTAAGAAGCCTGTATTTTAATGTAGAAACACCTCCCTTTCAGTTTGCAGTGGTTATTTTCTAGACATATACTGCCCCCTAGAGGAGATTTTCATACATCATTGAAGAACATGGAAAGAACATAAAACAAGACAATATAGTAAGAGATTTCAAAAATACCTTTGCTTAATATTCAGTACTTATTTTGGCACTTATGGATAAGTAAATGTACCTCGTATAGCTGTATTCGTGGTTTTCATGGTGTCAATGAGAGTTCATATTTGCATTTCTTTACATTCCATATTAATAATTGACTTTATCACATCACTTACATTCCTGTTGTCCACTGAACCAGACGACGTTCACTTGAATTATAGATGTGGCCGGAACATTTTCGGAAAACATTTCTGAGAAGACCCCATTTAGGACACTTTCCTGGCGTATTGTTGCACTGACATCACTTTTTGCTTGATTCCTTGGTTACACATGGTGACCGAGCTACTCCACTTGAACCTTGTCCTATTATGCGCAGCATTTTCTTCTGTGTGACTTCAGAGTAGGACAAACTTACCTGTCCTTGTTGCAGTGGTATTCCAAACATATAAAAGCAGCAGAAGGGACTCTCTCTGTCAGCTGGATTCAAGTTTAATTTAAAAAATGTATTCGAATGACGACAAAATTCCCTATCTTTTCTCAGTGCATACTTAAAAGAACGTAATCCTTTCTGACAGGTGTGCTTTAGTCATAATAGAGCTGCTCCATGACCCACCACAAGAGGGTAGCACTGATATTAAAATGCTTCAATGAAGGTTGACAGATCTTTAAAGTAAATAAGTTAGGGTTCTTCAAAGACTTCTCACTGATCAAGAGCTTAAGTCCTGGTTTCTACCACCACCGATAAAAACCCATGACATATATAAAGTATTTATTGTTCATCTCTATAAAGCATCGTTTTAAATTACAAGTTAAGATCCTGACAATTGAAAAGTTACCAAATATATGAGGCACACACCAATATGAATGCAGTGATGCATCAATGTGTCTACAACGTTCCAAGTGATGTAATGAGGCAAGTTACTCACATACTTTGATATATAATCTACGATATCCCAGAGAGCTCAACCAATAGCACCTGCTGCATTTGTTAACCCCAGATGATTAAAAATAACTATTTAAATTGTTTTCCCCTTTTAGATAGAGACCTGTATCTCATTAAATGCATTGCTTTATCAGCCACTGGCTCTTCAAATGTTTAAAAAGCTTATTGATCACCTTTTTTTATGATCACAGAACAAGGTCACACCTAAAACAAACAAACAGATGGATTAAAAGCCTGCCACATGTTTGAAAACAGTTCTTCAGGCTTGTGGAAGTGAACTTATCTCAATGGCTAATACAGGGTCACTGATCTCTGTTGTGTTTTCGATATTTCCATGGGAACCAGTGACCAGGGAAAGAAGGAGGATCATGATCGAGCGGAACAGGGGGGCGTGTGCTACTTTCACTGGTTTCCTGCTTCATTTAAATTGCCTGTCGTCTCTCAAAAAAGCCACAGATGTGCCTCACTTGACAAGAGAGAAGCTCCATCTCCTGTCAGAAGAGCCTCAGAGATTTTGCACAACAAACTTGTTGCTCCCTGTTTGGGAGAACTTTGTGGTTTATTCAAATCCTCAAAAGGTAAGAAAATCTTCCTAACCTTATTTTTAGTAGTCGGTTTATGTATGTATTTTAATTCAGAACACCATACAGTACTTCATGGAGTTGTTCTTTGTATTCTACAGAGCTTCATCATTTCTGCTAAAGGACCCATGTGGGTGGTGGAGAAGATCCGCGTGTCAGTGGAGAGATCTAACCTGCCCGTCCCATCAGCCCAACTCAGCTTTAAAATTAGTGACATCATGTTTGGCGAAAAGCCCAAACGGATTTTCCTCTGTCCTAACGTCATCACCCCCGATAACATCCCAGAGTTCTGCATCCCCCCGACGATCCCATCTCTGCAGGAGACCAAAAATACGGAGCAAAGCAGAGCCCCTCGTGTCGTCAAAGGGCCTCCGTGCGAGAGGGCCAGCCCTGAAATAGAGGTGACACGCCTCGAAGCGCTCAACCCACACATCATCCAGGTGGAGAGTGTGGATGAGAGCCCCTATGACGGCTGCAGTGACGAGGAGACCACTAACGCAGATCCCCTGAGTCAGGCCGCATTATCCCTTCCGCACCTGGCCAAAGCCCAGACCTGCTATGGCTTTTGCACTTTACTGGAGAGCCCCCACACCAGGAGGAAGGAGTCACTGTTCCACTCCGATCCAGGTTCATCTCCACTGCTGCTGCCTAGGAGTCGATCCAGCATGTGCTCCAGAGTCTCTCCCGCCATCTCACCGTCCTCCTCTCCATCCTCTCTTGGTCTGAACACCCTGACCTCCAGGCTTTCCCCGAGATGCTACACCCTGAGCTGGCAGACTGCTCTGGACAGCGATACCACTTCCTCGACCGAATCCTCTCCGTTCAGTTCGCCATTGCTGACCAGGTGTCCTGCCAAGTCTTCCCTCTTCAAAGCGCTAAGTCACGAACTGCTGTTGTCACGAAACATGAGGAAGGCAATGGTGTCCAGGAACAATTCTCTATCTACAGATGAAGGCAGCTCCACAGACAACAGCCCCAATGTGATGAGGAGAGCGTCAGAGGGCTTGGTTGAAGGCCTGCCCAGCAAGTACAGCCTGGCACCACCCAGCATCTTCCCCATGGACTTGACTCTGAACAGAGAGAGAGCAATGAAAGAACGAATGGTGCCCATAGGGAAAGATGGCAGCCTGAGACTCTCAGCAGAGTACTGTTCGGATAACCAAAGACTACGCGTCCGATTGATCAGCGCCGAGGGCCTCTATCCTCTCCCTGTAGATCCAAAGATTATCAACTGCAGCGTCAGCCTCTGTCTGATCCCTGGAAAAGTCCAGAAGCAACGCAGCACGGTCATCAGAAAGAGCCGCAATCCCATCTTCAACGAGGACTTCTTCTTCGATGGCATCTCCGAGGAAAACCTCAGCCAACGGTCCCTTCGCTTTAAAGTGGTGAACAAAATGTCCACCCTGAAAAGAGACTATCTCCTCGGTGACTGTGACTTGCCACTTTCTAGCATTGTGACACTCTAAGCCTAAGTACTTCCTTCATCATTATATTTATGAGCTGAATTATTTATTTTCATTTTTGTATTGTAACGATTTTATAATGAATAAATTATGAAAAAAAAAACACTAAGGTTGTTTGTCTTTTATAGGTTTCTAAATGAATAGTCCGACCAGTGGAACCTATTTAGGCATCATTACCAAGAAGTTAATTACTTGAGCTCTTAATTTCTCATAAACAAAAACATCAAATGTTAAAAGACTGGTGTGTTACTATGGCGGCAACATCCGCTAGAGTGAAACAGCCTCCATCTCATATTTCTCCTGCGCCTGTTGTTGTTTTTTTCTGACCTTTACACTGATTAAAAAATATCATTAGGAACAAGTAACCTTAGAGGGGAGATTTCACCATATGCTTCATTTTAATCAGCTATGACACAGAGCTGATACACACGATGATACAAACACATGGTGTTATATATTTAAAACAGCAGTTATCGTTTCCACCATCTTTTCATCATTTAATACTCGTCATGATAATACAATCTGCAGCTCTGATTGAAAATATCAACCAGGGCAAAATTCAGATGCTTAAAAATTAACACACACAGGTCTGTATTTCTGACGTCTACAGAGCCAAACAAACTCTATTTATGGTGAAGACAAAAAATAAAAAAAAACATACATGTTTGCACAAGTGAACAGAGCAGCAGCTCTTAATGTGGACTCCAGGCAGGTTTACCCTTCTGCTTGCTGCAATAAAGATCAGGCTTAAAAGCACCGGCTGCCACGATGACTCTTAGTTAAAGATTAATAGGTTTCTCGGGGCTCAGAAAAGCTCTGATGGGGGGGGGGGCAACTGCTGGTTATGCAGCAGTGAGAAACAAAACATCATACAGTAAAACGACGAGATGAGACGAGTTCATGAATACTGTATAAATAGATATCGCTGCCGACAACATAAAGCCGCTGCCGAGATTGGTTTTTCAATAGCCGTAATGACGCACGCTTTATAATGCAAATATTTTAGGAAGATTTTACAGTTCGTATTGTGCCACCGAGACAAATTTAGCTTGTGATCCACTTTTAGTTTGAGCTAAATATTCAGCGCTGCCACAAAGACCTACGTTGTTTGGATTGGAAATAAGGGTATTACGTTTCTGTGATACACGGAGACATCTCATGTCGCCGACAGAAAAACAAACAAAAAAAAAACGACACAAATCCCACTCAACCTACATTTTTTTTTTAACAATAGCCCCTCTCCGTGCAGGATGTGTTTCCAGATCCTGTAAGGAGGCTGATAGTGTTTGACACTTTTGTACCGAGTGTTGACTCAGCTGTGGAACACCCTGTAATAAATAAGAATTACCTGTGATTCCCCCTTGTTGGTCAACCACTGAGAGGATTTGAAGGTTTTTTACTGTTCTTCTTTATTTTAATGAACAAAAGCGTCAAATAAATAATAAGAATATAAAGAAATACAGCGCAACACGTTGGAAATGAAAGTACTGAAACATACTGTATATGTGTGGTGCTGTGTTTTGTACTCAGGTCTGAACTACTAATGACTTAAAGGGATTTAATATTATCTGTAGGAAACATTCGCCTCCCTAAGAGCTGTCCATCGTGAATATAAAAGCACAACAGAGGAAGTGCGCTGGCTTGATCTCAAGTGTCCGAAAGCAGTTGCCTGGTTACTCTCTTTCACCCCGATGCATTTGCCCGAGCAGCGAGCTGATAATATTGCCAACTAGATTTCAACATAACCAACAAACTCACCTCGACTCAACTCTTTATTCAAAACCACTGTTTTCTGGTTTCTTAAAACGTACATATTTTTTTTTTAAAACTAAGAAATGAACACTATCTCCTTCCTGTGCCCATATCTTATTTGTCTATTTTCCAGCAGATTTCCACGTAAATGAGTTGTGTGTGTTCAAACCAGCTTCCTTATCGTGTTTTACCAGGCTCTAATGCTGTGGCCACCCCCCTAAAAAAAATAACATCCACCTTTAAATGTCACTGTGAACACATGATGTGTCCTGTGTGTAGACAAGAGTGGGCCATTCACTCCACCCGCTTACAGTACGTGCTCAGGGTAAAATCTGTTTTGGATTTGGAGATGACAAAAGCCAGCACACCTCCATTGAACTTTATTATCCTTCTCTCGCTGCAATTCATCCAGCTAAACCTGCCATCAGGTGAGCCTCAGGCCAGTTGCCTAAACTGGGCAATGATACATCAAACTAAAAAGGCCTCAGGACGGCCCTTTTGTTGGGAATACATATTTATAAATGGCCTCCAGAAACAAAAGAGGAGAGAGGAAGTAAATCAAGGTGTGTGAGAGTGACGCCCACATTCTCAGACTTTTTAAAACCATCGCTATATTGGCACTGTCACCACCCCCGACCCCCATTCTCAGTACAATATCTACCGTGTCTGTGAGAAATCATTTGTATTACCGGTAATTAAATGTATTAACTTGAAAACTAATACATTTGAGAGAAGGCTGTACACAAAGTGGTCTGTCTTGTGGAAGAGTTAGTCAATGATGTTTATTTTATTGTTATTGACCCTCCGCCAGGACGGATATGTTTTCACCGTAGTTTGTTAACGCGAAAAAGTCACGGACGGTTTCGGATGAAATTTTCAGGAAATGTCCCCAATGGGACCGGAAACAATTGATTATATTTTGGGCGTGATCCGTACACGCTGCGCGCATGGTGTATTTTGTAGGCACTGAGCTGCCTTGGAGGAAGTCTGCGCTCTCCGAGTGCTTTTCTACACTTAGAAATAAGGCTTCCAAAAGTGTTCTTCTACAAGGGCTGAGGTTCTACCTGGAACCATGTGTTTTTCAAGGGTTATTGGTAACACTAATGGTTCTAGTAAGAACCAGTGATCCAAAGAACCCTTTAAAGCCCCTTTCCTGAATAAAGGGTTTTAAAAGGGTTCTTGGTAACACTAAGGGTTCCAAAAAGGGTTCTCCTATGAGGACAAGCCGAAGAACCTTATATGGTTCAACTTGGCACTTTTATTTCTAAGTGTAGTTAATCATGATCTATACTTTGCACAACCATTTTCTTGTCACTGGACATTGGATGACAATCTGAAATGTACTGTATACTGCTGGGTAGGTGTAACACTACAAAATCACACATCAAAATCCTTAGGGATATAAATTGTACAATTATTTGACCAACAAATAAAATAATGTACCATTATGTGCTGTGTTCCCTTATTCATTCATTCATGTATTTATTTATTTAGTGGGCAGTGCCACTATCTGCCCCAAATGATAAATTGGACCTAATCTGTAAATTATTTAGCTTGTAAAACTCCCATGTTGACAATAATCCTGTCTATATTTTACATATCCTACACAGACACAACAAATGTCTGTCATGTACATGAATTGATTGATTGATTTTTTTAAACATGCACACACAATATGATATAAATAAAAACTGCAGATTATTTCTAACCTCTTTTCAGCCCACAGAGTTAGAAATGTGACCGCTGAAGGCCATCTTTCCATCTACCTTTTAATTGTTGAGCGAATACTGCACACATTCCTGCCATGTGTTGTCGATGTTAAGGGATCAAAAACCTTTTTTCCGTGATGCCAGCGAAGTTGCTGAGTGTCTGTTGTTTCAGGGCTGTCATTGCTATTTATGACCCACACTTAAATCCTGGTAAACTCTGCCCTTGGTGCTCAGCTTTAATACCAGATAGGTGGAAGTAATGAGAAAGGCTATGCAATATCCTCACCTGCGTCATGAGTTTGTGTAAGGACGCGTCACATGATGCAGCCATGACAAGATGAGACCAGATCTGACAGACACAGAGACACAGAATCAATACACCCACATCCTGACAATGCCTGATGATGCTTTCTTTGTGTCAGTTGTATCTAATGACACAGCATACGTGATTTGATGATGATAAAACCTACTTTACTGGCATTTGTCTCAGACTGAAAATGTAGGTCATCCGTTCTCCTTGTGTGATTTTAATTATGGCACAAAGTCAACTTTATGTGCCCTCCGCCTAATATAGTTGTTATCTGTCGAGCCATCCGCAGTTTACAAAAGGCAAAGAACAAACGATGCTGTGTGTCTGCACGTAGCAGACTAATCACTTAGACCGTGCACCTGCCCCCATGTTACTCAATCAACTCAAGACCTCTGTGTGGAGCTGAGTCCAACCGTGACCTGTTGGGTACATAACAACCAAACATACTGTAGGTGAGACTTCCTCACATCTGATCAGACTTATGATATTTACACAGAACAACTTTGTTTGAGCGTGTACGACTCTGGTGTGTGTGTGTGTGTAGGTGCTGAGACTCAGTCCTCTGAGCGATGTGATCGTCTGGCTCTGGAAAGCAATTACTCACGCAAGCATCGATGTTTGGTTATTGAGA
The DNA here is from genome assembly GCF_963457635.1 of Microchirus variegatus. Lineage (NCBI taxonomy): Eukaryota > Metazoa > Chordata > Actinopteri > Pleuronectiformes > Soleidae > Microchirus > Microchirus variegatus. Next base: position 4,693,993 of record NC_139809.1, on the reverse strand, counting down.
ATCACGGACAGTATGACAGTTAAGAGGTAATGTCTAATAAAAATTCATCATCAGGCCTCGTGTAACGCGCCGTTTGTGCGTGTTCCTTCGCCAGTCGGCCCCTAATGACTAACCACACTCGGGAACAGGCACTTGCTGATGGCATGGTTAATTACATTAGGAAGATCAGGACATGGTTTTTATACAATAATTGTCTGAATAGACATTACATAGTGAGGCAAACAGTACAGCTCATCTGTAAGGTGGCACGTATCGCTAAAAGTGAACAAATGACATGATATTTATGTTAAAATAACTAAAACTTATTATGAAATTACCTATAACAAAAAACTGCAACGATAGGAGAATTATTGCGTATAAACTCAAGCGATATTTGGTAAATGGAAAGATGACACACCGCTTGTCTTCCTGTGTTTTTCCCTCTTCCAATAGCACCTTCCATTCCCATGGCAACAGGGCCCAGCTCCAGGGGAAACCATGGAGATGCTGCCTTTCATGTGTGAGATGCTTTTATTTCGACACCTAAGTTGATAGGCTGTCCCTGTCCGTTTGATTCAGATGCGTCTTCGTTTCAGTCATGTTCCCACTTGAATCGGAAGCCAGCTGTCGACAGGCATACACGCCTATCTGTGCATCAACAGGGACGTGACAGACGGGGTGTGCATTGTGTTCTGCTCCGCTATAAACACACATTCGAGGTGCATTTAATATAAAGTTATTTAACACTAGATTATTTCACACTGAGAGCATTAAAAGAGCAACGGGAATAACCTTTGAGTCGTAATATTTAGATTCAGTCAAATGTGTCGATTGAAAAACAACTCTTGTGACACTTTCACTTACAATGACAATGCGTTGTCAGAATGTGGCCATTATACACTAGTTTTTGTCCGTCCAGTCCACATACAGTCTGGTGCTTGATCAGGGTCCCTCGGTGCGGGGGCAGCTACGAGACACAACTAGGACTGTCTGTGTCATTTTTACTGTCCTACTTTCTGTGATCCACTTACAACAGCTAACATCCAAACCACAAAGGAGCTTAACTTTGTTCATCCTTGACTTTGAGATATTCCAAGTCTAATTTAAAAGATACACTAAAGCTCTAAAGCTTTAATTTTGAAGAACCCCCCCCCAAAAAAGAAGCAGTATAAATACATTTTAATTATAATTTTATAGCGCTAAAAATAGTCCAGGCCCACGCGGTGTAGCAGTAGCAGTAGCTGGAATAGTTGCCTCACAGAAGGAAGGTCACCGGTTTGAATACCAGTTTGATCAAGGGTCTTTTTGTGTGGAGTTTGCATGTGTGTGCGTGGGTTCTCACCGGGTACTTTGGCTTCCACATACATGCAATTTGGTAATGAGATTAAGTGGACACTCTCCATTGAAGGTAGGTGTGAATGTGAGCGTGAGAGTTCGTCTCTGTGTTGTTGGTCATGAGTGCTCCAGCCTCCCGTGACCCTTGTGTGGAGGATAAAGCAGTAGAAAATTAGTAAATATAAGTCCAAAAATAGTCCATAATACATCATACAAACAGAGACCCTCTCACTCTGGTAATTTAGTGATGCTTAAGTGTGTTAAAAGTAGGCTTCGCTAACAGGAAAGCGCTGAACGCGATTTTACGTTAGTGTATTGTGACATTATATAAGACTACATCATGGATACGTGGACACACTGTGTCATATGATTTACAAAAGGGCTGTTAATATAATAACAACGCACCACGGATGACAATATTTAACTGAGAGTAAACACTGGAGCTAGGTGATGGCTCTTTGTTTGCCAAACTGCTTTACTGGGCAACCGACTGATACAGAGGAGGCTGAAGTGCAGCGTCAGCCAGCGCGAGTGAGTCACAGCCGTCAGTCGAGTAGAGAAGTCTGATGTTCCCCATTCAATCTCCAAGACTGCACTTTCAAGATAACGTATAAATTGTTTTCCTCGGCAGCCAAAGTCAGAGACAGCTGCAGTAAATACATGTGAAGAATTGGCTGCTTTTGAAGCGCTAATAGTGCCTTAATACATTTAATTTATTCTTTTATAAAGGTTCTTAAAATAAAATGCAGTTAACCCTTTAAGGTACGCAAAGGTCGACCAAATGGTTGAGTAGTACCTTAAAGCAGTGTTTTGCAACCTTTTTTGAGCCCAGGTAAATTTTTTTCATTGAAAAAATCACGAGGCACACCACCAAACAAAAATGTTTAAAACATAAAACTCTGTAGCCTATATTAACAATTTAGTCATTCTTGTCAAAGTGTCTTGAATATTTATATCCATATTATTTGCAGATAATTTTTTTTTTTTTTCTTTTATGTTTTTAGACCAATTAGGTGAAATTGGATAATTTCCCACGGCACACTTGACAATCTCTCACGGCACACTGGTTGAAAAACACTGCCTTAAAGGGTTAAATAATGTGCATATTCCAATCTATTTATCCTGACATACCAGTCATAAAGTGCCAACATTGTGTCTTGCCATAAAGGATAGAATAATAGCAACTTTGAACACCAAAGTCTTTATACTGTGTCATACATGTTATGTTTTCTTTTTTCAAGTTAGGTTTGCCATTTCGGGACACAGTGTTTTTCCTCTGCCTCGATGTTCATTTGAACGGGGATGTGCTTCCAAATGTTAGCGCATTACATTTTTTCTCTGTTGATAAAAGCAGCTGTTATCTCTGTGCCAGACTGTGCCGCCCTGACTACAATCTATCTGTGAGATGTAAGGTTACATCTAAAAACCATGCATGTGTGCTTTTAACCTCAGAGCGAAGCTCAAACTAAAACCGGAGGGGGCTATACCAATTTGTGGAGCCACATGGAAATTAGTGACTTCACTCACACAACGTCATCCAAGCCGTGCAGTGACAGCACTCTCCTGAGCCTGAGTCAGACAACTCGGAGGAAAAGATAACCTGGGCATCTGACGCGGTAATACAAAAAAAACCTCGGTATTTTTTTCAGTAGCAATGTTTATATAAAATAAGGAACGTAATTATAAAGAATTCATGTAAAATATAACAACTACTAAACTCAGTGATGCCCTGTGATGGACTGGTGACCTGTTCAGGTTGAACCCCGCAGCTGGCATTGGTTCTAACCCCCAGGTGGAGAATACAGCGGTATAGCTAATGAATCAAAATAAAAGAATAACTGAAATGCAAAACAAATATTCATAAGAAGCATTCAAATTCAAAACACAGAGGTACTGAGGTCATGTTCGCCAGGAGGTACCAACTCGGCTGTGGTTTGGAGTCTATTGAAAAACGGGTAGCCTGTATTATGAATAACAAAATATAACATTAAAGCCAAAAATATTACATATAAGTAAGAAATGTACTAATATAGTTTATTTTTTTTTTTCAAAACTACAGTTACAGATATCTGCAATTCAGTTTTTACTAGTCAAAATGACTGGTCAACTTTGCCATTCATGTTTATGGGGTTGGTCATTATATTTTACAATTCAGTTGCGAGATATTTATGAATTTGTATTTAGATCTCTTGAATGAAGTTTCAGATAGTCAGGATGAAGTTGTAGATATCTCCAACTTGAATTGTGACTAGTCACAATGACGTTGCCTTTCTTTTACCTCTATTTAAATGTATTTAATATTTTCATTATGCATTTTATATCTTTAATGCGACTGCTGCTGTATTTCTCTCTTTCTTTTTTTTATTGTAAAGCAGTTTAAAATACATTGCTGTTGAAACCCCTACACATGAATGGCAAAAGGGACGCCATTCTGACTACTTTAGACGACTGAGAATGACGTCACAGGTGTCTACACGAGTCACAGTTGAATGACTATAACGTCACAGACAGTCTAACTTGGCGATTAAAATGTTAAAAAGGCTCCTTGACATAATCGCCGCGTCATCCTCCGCAGGCAACGTTTGTCTTTTTTTTTCTCTCTCTGTAACGATTTGGTGTCAATCTGTGAATGTTTCAGTGCTAACTGACACTTGCTAATGTTGCTAGCTTGTGTTGCTAAGCGCCGTGTCAATGCTAACCCACGTATTTCCCGTTCGGATGGTGTGGTAGCGTAACATTCACGTTTATTGATGTATTTATTTATTTATTTTTGTTAGACGGTGTTGTTGACTGACTCGTACATCATTATTCGTGTGTGTCGTTGTCGGTTTACCTTAGTTCGCGACGTTGTTAGCTGTTGCTAATCACGATGGTCAAGTTGTCTCCTTGTCGTAACTCACATTTATGTTGAACAGGAGGACGCTGAAGTTAGCTTCCGATTCGGCACTTTGATGCGACTGTTAAGTAAAGTGCTGTTTAAAGTGGTGTTTGTACACCGATTATCTGTTTTTTTGATGTGAAAACATTTTAGACATGTTTGGTAAGACTTTAACATTGCATGACATCCACTGTTGTAATGTGAAACCTTTATTTTATATGTGAAAATGCTAACGTTTGTTTTATACTTAAGGCCACATTATACTTCTCCGACTGCGTAATGCGTTATCCGTCTGCGTCACCACGTAGACCACTCGAGCCTTTATACTTCTGCGTCGTGGTGACGGATAGGCGCTGCAATTTCCCGCCCGATCAGTAGGGGTCGCTGCGTAAGGTTGTTGTGCTTTTGGCTATAGTGAGCAATGGCGGAAACAGAAAGACTGTTGTTGTTGAAACAGTCGCCGTTTGTCACTTTTCTGTGTCACGGAACGCAGTTTTAAGATAATTTGAGGTGAGAAATTAGACCCCATTAGATCAGGTCTGGATCAAAAACCATTGTACCTAGACTTCTCAAATCTGGACTAGATTATCCTACAGACCAAAAAACACAGTCTCTGATTTGTGAGACCTTTATTCTGTTTGTGAAAATACAATAAAAGGACATTTCACAGATTTTTCAACATATAGACCACTTTGGACCAGGTCCTGATCCAAAACCCCTGTACATAGACTTCTGAAATGTGGACTAGATTATCCTACAAACCCTGAAGATTCCTAAAAACACAGTCTCTGATTTGTGAAACCTTTATTCTATTTGTGAAAATTCAATAAAGGCACATTTCACTGTTTTTTCAACATATAGACCACATTGGACCATGTGTGTTGACCTTATCTGTTTTATTTCATCTTAACTTTTGTGTGTTTGATTTATCTTCTTGTTTATTATGTAAAGTGACCTTGAGTGTTAGAAAGGCACTTGCAAATAAAATGTTGTATTAGTAGCGGTATTAGGACGATGTGTTTGATAGAAATCTGGATCAAGATCTGGACATGAAGCATGTCATACTATTCTTCATTTCTAATTAAGACCTTCAATTCTGTAGTGTCAATGCCACACAGCATTTTGTAGAAAATGGAAACCCTTCCTTGATTTGCACTCAGTCAGAAGTGTCACAGTTCTTTATACTGATAACATTTAGGTAAATTGGCAGTTTTTATTTCACTCTATGACCTTCTTAATTGGACAGGCCTGGCAATAAATGTAATTTTGACCGATTTGATAGATTGTGGAATATCTGATGAGCAACTACTGTGCAACCTGGAAGTTGGGGAAGAAGAATTATCTTTGCATTGTAGAACCTGTGGAAAGTGATGGTTCTTAAGCATAAACACATGCACATTGTGTTTATTTTTCTTAGTCAGAAATCTGTTCAATATGAGTTGGCTTCCAATTTCTTTAAAGTATAATTCTCATTATCAGGAGGTTTTGTATTTTATCTCACTTTATTTTTGAGAATTTTTTCTATCGTTTTGAGTTTAGTGACAGCAACAAGTCAAAATAAATCAATTATAATGGAAAGAAAACCGCATTTATTTCACAACATCTGACGCTGATGTCATTGCAGACTGTGGACCCACACCATCTCACTGTCCTTTATCTGTGCAGTGTTGGATAATTCTTTGCTTCATTTGCTCTTCTGCTCTGCGCTCACATTGCCCAGTGGGGGGAGAAAACGTGTTTTGATTTGCAATATAATTATCCTAATCTACTTAAAGCCTACTGAATGGCTAATTTGCCACTGTGATCAGAGCCTTAATTGATTTAATTGGTGAATTATTGTGTCCAATTTCTTCTCTCTGTGAGATGCATCACGCCTCAAGCCACATGCATCATATTGAATGTGCGAGCTTCAAAGGCCACGACCCTTTTATTTCAGCAGGGTATATGTTTCACACCATGTGGAACAGCATGTGTTGGTCCACATGTCAGCATGTTAGTACTACAGTGCAGACGAAAGGACACGTGTGTTTGTGTTTAATGTCTGACTGTTTTGCTCTCTGTTCCTTAAGTTGTAGTAAAAGGACTAGGATATATGTATACGTATGCATATATATATACATATACGTGTGTATATATATATATATATATATGTGTATGCATATATACGTATACATATACGTATATGTATATATATATATATATATATATGTGTATGTGTATGTGTGTATATATATATATATATATATACATATGTGTATATATATATATACGTATGTGTGTATATATATGTATATGTATATGTATATATATATATATATATACATATGTGTGTATATGTATATATATACATATATATATACATATATGTATAATATACATATATATATACATATGTGAATATATATATGTATAATATACATATACATATATCCTAGTCCTTTTGCTATAACTTAAGGAACAGAGACCAAAACAGTCAGACATTAAACACAAACCATTAAACACCTCCGTCTGCACTGTAGTACTAACATGCTGACATATGTATATATAAATGTGTGTATATACATATATATATATATATGTTTGTATGTATGTGTGTGTATGCAGTCTCTGTTTATTTCTGACACGAGGCAAAACTTTGCTCACGTACTGTAGGTAGAAATGTGTGTCTTAGGAGGTGTTAACATGGCTACATGCTTGTGGATTGGTTTGATAATGTACAGAATTTCTCGGTTCATTTACCAGTTCACAAAATTGCATGCATTTAACGTTCCAGTTTAAACTGATCCAAGGACACAATCCTAATCGGAATGTTGTGTGTATATATATACAGTAGTCGCATTCAAGGATCTCTTGAATTTCCTCAAGGCCGGTGAGGACACGCTCTCCCCATTGACTGCAGTATTTCTGCATAAACAAAGGAAGAATTCTCCACTTGCCGTCAGAGATCAGGTGTTAAATGATACAGGTGGTTTCATGTTAAGTGCCCTTTTGGTTAAACCTTTTGCAGGTGACCTTTTGTCAATGGGATAGTGTAGTTGTAGTGTAGTTTATTTTTAGTTTTTTTTACCACATTTGCAGTCATATGAATGAATGAATGTCTACCTGGTCTGTCTTTGATTTGAGAGGTCCTTGACTAATGCACACCTACAGTACACAGCCCCCCTCCTTATCGTCTCGGCCTCAGAGACACACTGTCATAGTTTCCGTGTCCTGTTTGTGTGTCAAGTTAAATCCCCTGCCTGGGGGCACCGCAGCCTTTTAATTTCTTCAAAACGGAAATGACCTGCACCCTTAGCCCATTAGTTCAGACCTGCATACAATTGAACACTTTTGGCCACGTTTTTTCCCCGAATGGCAAATAAATAACCTCTAAATTTAGCACAGGATGATCTGTTCATCTGGTTTAAAAAACCCACCAGTGTTTGGAGGAACATTTGTGTACACTAAACGGATAAAGAATCACGCTAAAAGTAGGATATTATACCTATAGTACAGTGATCTGCTAAATTAATATTATTTGGTACGTGTTGATTTATTTGAGAACTTGAGTATGAGATTGTATGTTCAGTAAATGGCCAGTTGGTGTCAATAATGATGGTTTAAACCATGCTGAAGATGTCGGGAGCACAACCAACTCTGAAAATGATTATGATGTGGTAGTTTGCACTTTGCGCACCATCTTAACGTGTGCTGCCATCTGCTGGTGAGACCACCTCAGCTCAGTCTCAACCAAACCTGATTTTGTCTTTATGGAAACCCATTGTGGCTCATGAAATTAGATTTTTAATATACTCTGACTGCCACAAAACAATTAAATGTAATTAAATAAGTTATGAATTTCACGTCTATTGAAAACATTATTTACACGACACACACGTAGCATTTCCACTGCATGAAATAACACTTAGCATCCATCCATCTCTCTATCTAGCAATAACCAATGGCAAATAAGAAAGGAACGATTTACACGATATAAACACAGATTATATAAAAAAAAAAAGATGTTCACTCGACAACGCGAAGTGCGTTCTCAGCAAAGAGACACATGTTTACCACCAATCACCGCGACTGGGCTCGTGAATGTTAGAACACACAGTGTGAGACCCTTTCTCTCACCATGCTATTTTTAGTAGACACCAATGCCTTCCGGCAAAAATCACATGAATATGGATAGTGTGCTCGGCTGTACAGAGTGGTTTGCAGCAAGAGAGCAATGATTCAGAAAGACAGCCTGCATGAACTCTGTGTGTGTTCAAGAAATATCAGACCAGTGCAGAAGTATTAGGTTTTTGTTTTTTTTAAGGAGTAAAAGGATGACGGGCTATTGGACAACAAACATGTCATGTACAGTAAATATTGATGTAGATTCTTCCATAGTTTAACAGCATAGCACATTTAGAAAACAATGTTGTCTCGTCAATTTAAGGTTGTGCGATATAATGAACTTTCTCAAGCACATGCTGTACAACAGCAGATCCCACAGCTGATCTCGCTGCAGTAGTCTTTATCGTCTTGTGGTTTCATGAGCTTGCAAAAATAGCAGCACTGTGCAATGAAAGTAACAGATGATAATGCTGTATAAAATATCATTTGTTCTTAAGAATTGGCAGTGGGCATTACAATATTGCTTGATACCACAAATAGATAATTAATTTGTCCCTTTTCCTGCTTATTTTGTACATACACCACAAAGTCTGTCATTTAGAGTATAGGAATAACAGCGGAGATCTTTACTACTTTTTTTTTGTTTCTTCTTTTCTTTTGCACCAGTCCTAAATGCATCTGGTTTACTTTCCACAACTGATGTGCCAACAAGCGTGGTCTAGCTTCCTGTCCTTGACCTCAGCATACTTTGCAAGTCAATATTATTCAAAGGCTGTCCATGGTTAGGCCTTTAAATAGGCCAATTTAGGCTTGGAGCACATGCATCTTGGAAGACAGGTTTATTTTGGTGTTACTCAATTTTTCTCAGCTCTCCTTGGCCGTCGGAAAATATCCTTGAGAAAGAGGCCACAAGCATCTGTACTTTTCTAAACATCTAAAATCCGGTAGTACCCAGTTATAGGCAAAAGAAAAAAAAAAAAACGTTCAGCAGATAACAGGTCTTGCAAGTTTAGCATTGTCCAGCAGAGAGTGCCGTGACTCTGTTTAACTGCTGAGCATCAAAGTGGAAGCAGCGTGATTGAGGATCAAAATGTCTGTGGTGGGATTTTATCATTAGCTTAGAATAAAAGAAGACAAATTGCATATGAGGTGCAGTTTTCTTATTGTCTATCTAATTGTTTTTTGTTTATTCCCACATCTATCGTACGGTTGTGCTCAGGGGAAAACAGTATTCACTTAGCAAAAATTAAGTGATTCATTTTTCACACTGCAGTTTAAACCCCAAAGGTGTGGTGAATCATTTGGATCAAATATTTTATAACAATTGAAATTGAAAATTGGTGGTTCTATTTGTTTTTATTCCTCTGATTTAGTCAATGTCTGCACCTAAAGAGCAGGTGTCTCTCCTCTTTCTCCTTTCTCTTCTCTTCCTTTCTCTTCTCTTCTCTTCTCCTGTTATCTGCCTTGTTGTCTTCGATTGTCCTCCCCCTACAGAGCGGTCTTGTTCTCCTCACTTGCAGATGATGTGGTTTGCAGGGTTGGAGCTGATGCAAAGTGACGTGTCTTCCCATCACAGGAGTGGAGCTGAGGCTGGGCCTCACTTCCCCCGCACTGGGCTGTTTTTGTTCACTGCAGCTCATGCGGATAATTTGCCGGGATGCAGTGGAGGGCTGTCACAAGGACTTGGCTCAAGGGGTGTGGGAAAATAGCAGAAGCGTCTTCCATGCTCAAACCCTGCCTCAATGATGAGCATTAAATATGAACATCTTTGTGTAAGCGATGCATTAGGCACCCTACATGTCCCTCTCCTTTCTTTTGCTTTTTCTCCCTTTTGGTCCTCTCTGTCCCTCACTGGTTCTCAGCAGTCTTGTCTTGAGTCGCGTTTGAGAATCACTTGAATAATCCAACTGACAAGCAGCCTTTAGGTCATGGCATCTCGGCTCAGAAAATATTCCCAATTCTCTGTGAAAGTGCGGCACAAACGCGGCTCTGTGTTACCGAGCTAATGTTCCTCTAATACAAATACAACTGGTTAGAAAGAAAACCGTGGCTTTGTCTTGGTTTCATTACCCTACGTATTGTAATATACTGTAAACACATCTTTATAGGACGCTGCCAATGAATTGGTACCAAACCAAATGATAAATGAAGTAGAAAGCTCCTTCATACCTTAGTGATTAGAGACAGCAGTCCCACTTTAGTTGAACAAGTCTATGAAGGATTGTTACATTCATGGTTACAGATAAAGTGATCTCAGGGAACTAAGGAAGGAAAAACACACCACCCTCCCTTAAAATAGACCTCCCTGGGTACTGAAGCAAAGGACAGAGTGACATTGTGAATGCTAACATCTGTGCAGAACCTTGCCGTACCAAATGCCCCAACCCCAAGTTTGAGCAGACTCTACCGTCATCCTCCAAGGAGCAGCCATTTTGGAAGGCTCTCCCGGCACAGATGTTGCATATTAAAATGTAGGGCTGTTTTAGCAGAGGAAACGCAGTTGAGAGAGAGAGAGGGGCGGGGGGGGGGGGCGACTCCTCTGTGGGCCTCACCTGTGCCTTCAACCGAGAAGCCAATCCAAGAGAGGGCACTGCCTAACCAACCAAAAACAAAGTGACATTCAAGATAAAGTCACCCTGTTGCCTCTTTGACCCTGGCAGTCTGTGGATGTGGACACACTGTTTCACGAGTGAACATACTTTGTTTACAACATGTCTTGTTGTAACACACAGGAAATATTTGTGTGCCGTGTTTTTGTGAAAAGCGATATTGAAAGCAAAATTTGTCACAACACAAAGCGCATCCGTGACCCTGTCTGACTTGTGCATTTAACTGACTGAACATGTGCTTCTTTTTTTTTTTTTTTTTTGAATAATGACACAAGCTTTGTCCACCAGATGGAGATATTCACCAGAGCACCAACCTGGCACACATGACTGGATGAGGAGAGCGTCTGAGAGGCGAGAGGGTGAGATGCACTACATGGCTGTGTGTGACAGATTGTGTTTGCACGGGGGCTGTATGTGATGCCCTGTATAATGTCTGTGTCTTTGTTTATGTGTACATTGCGCTGCGTGTGCACGCACGCGTGTGTGTGTGTGTGTGTGTGTGTTTTCGAACAGCGCGGTGCTCACTAGCTGAGGTGATGAGGGGGGGGGCAGAGTGTGCTAACAGAGAGGTTGTGAGTGCTCCCTCGGCTTATTGGCGAGAGTCCCAGGGGCCCAGAGCAAAGGAGAGGTCAAAGCAGGTCATCTGTCCTGTGTGTTGCTGGGTCCGCTGGCCCACTGAGTGCTGGGGAGGGGTTCAGGTGTGAATCGACCTTTTGCTCCAGCGGGCTGTAAGTAAAGAGACTGGGCTCTGCTCCTCTTATGCAGGAGGCAAACTGCTGCTGCAGGAGGCCTGACCTACACCCTGAGAGGCCTTCATCCTCCTCACTCCCCGGTTTTTGGAAAATCAAACATAACCTCTAAAAAAAAGCGAACCAATAAATCAATTACAGTGCTTTCTCCTGACACTATACTACACATCCCTGGTGTCATTTAAAGTCACGATTGTTACAATTATCGTTAGAGTGGCAACCAGTGACGACGTCTCTGATCTGATCTCCCGTTTTGAAGCCTTGAGATTGGAGATTTGACTCGTGCCATGTTGAGGTTTTGCAGCTGGAAATTCACCTGCAACTAGACTGACATTAGATGATACCAGCTGTCAATCACACTGTGTCCACTCATAGGTGTTCTACTTTATCGTCTATAATCCACTACATGGGAACGTAATTCACAAAATTGTCAGGATTTGCTATTGAAGAAGACTCGAAACTAGCGGTTGGTTCTCTGTAAAATGTTTATTGACATTATTATTATTAAAGTGAGAAGTAGGTTTACCTTACTATAGGCTGTCCTTCAAACTTTTTTGCCCTACACTCTGAGAAATAAGGGTTCCAAAAGGGCTGAGGTTCTACCTGGAACCATTTGCTTCTGAAAAACCCTTTCCCGAAGAAAGGGTTTTTCAAGGGTTCTTGGTAACAATAATGGTTCCAGTAAGAACCATTTTGATCCAGAGAACCCTTTAAAAACCCATTTTACTGAATAAAGGATTTTTAAAATGGTTCTTGGTGGAACCCTCCAAAAGGGTAACCCTTAAACTTGGGACTAGGGCTGCAATGATTAGTAAATAATCAATTGCTTAATTGGTTTGAATGTTTTTTTTAATGTATAATTAAATTAAGTTTTGTAATTTTGCAGCAGCTTAAAGGTGAATGTTTTCTGTTATCTTGCTTCATATAAACAAAGACATCATTAAAACAGAATCCTTTTGGTTTGAGGATGAAGTGATTTTCCAGCATTCTGACATTTTACAGAGCCAAAGATTGCTTTATTAATCGAGAAAATAATCCATGAGTGAATCGATTCTGAAGATAGTTATTACATTCCGCCCTACTGTTGAATTCTTGTTGGACAAACAGCTATTTGATGTTGACAGGGATTGTTTAATTTACAGTTTTCACTTTTCTTCCCATTGAGAGAAGTTTATTCAGTTGTTCATTAAATAATAGATGGATCGAGGACAAAAACAACTATCAGTCATGTGGCTCTAATAGATATGGTATGATTAAATTCATTTGTTACAAATAAACACATAGACATGCTTCATTAGCGCCACTGGCGTCTCATTCGATATTGGATACAAAGTTGGAAACAATTGTTCTGTTGATGCACGTTAAAAAACAGAGGAAGCATTTAAAGAAAGAAAAATGAAAGACAAAACTGGATGTCAAAAATCCCAATCAAATAAATTCTTTTCAGTGAACACTAAGTTTCAAAACATCATTAAAGAGGCTTGCTTCATTGCCAAGAATACATTCTTTTCCCTTTACAGAAAAGGCCTTATCTCTTATGCTGCATAATGATGAAAAGCCATCGTAATGATGTTACAACTTTGTTGCTGCATGTTCTTTTATGTGGGCTGCAGACACATTTTCCTCCTCCCTGCTATTGTGTCTTCATCAGAGTCATTCAAGGATACAAAATAACTAATCTTGAAAACTGTCATAATAGCTTCCATGCAACAGCAGAGTGCACACACCTTGGCTAAGGGTGCTTTAATTAAGATGGTTGCTTGAAACCACTAGCAATTAATGTAGTGTATCAACAAGCACAGCGCGCCACAATAGCGATCGGTCGCCAAATGGTAATACTGCACTGGCACCTGGTCCTTTTGCTCGGCACTGTTTGGCTACCTTTTGTGCCCATGTAGTGTGACATTTTGCCCCCAAGCATTGACCATCTGACCAGGGAGAGGGCTCTAAATGTCTGGCTAATAATAGGAGCACAAAGCCAGGCAAATGATTCTAGTAATTATGCCCTACTGTGGGACACGATGAGTGAAAAGAGGGGAGGATAAGGTTAAGGAAGGGAAATGCGATACAGAGGGGAAAATGTGAGACGATAAAACACGCTGCACACTCGTGAAAACCTCAACGCTTTTTCTAATGCAATGAGGGCGACGGTCAGAACAATTAGTGGTGGATGGCAAGGACAGTCGGAATTGGATTATTACACCTCAGCCTGATGTGGGGGAGTCAGAGCTCCTGGTCATTACACTGTACATGTTCAGATCAGTCATAAACGTGCAAGGCCATTTCCAGGACCTGAAGCCAAGGTCTTGGTGAGAGTGTGTGTCTCTCTGGTTAGAACAGACCTGCCCTTGAACTCAGTTTCCAGGGAATAGACTCATTCTCTCTTGAAAAGTGCAGAAAGGAAGCTATTTTCTGACACAGGGCTGTGGAGGAGACACTGGGCAATGATAGAGAAATCAGCCAACACCACCAGCAGACCACCAGACCAAAGTTTGTTTGCATAGTGACTTTCATATTGTTTGTGTTTGCTTGCGTGTGTGTGTGTGTGTGTGTGTGTCCGTGTGTGTGCTCTGCAGCGCAAGTGAACTTGTGTGCGCGTGTGCTTAATTTGTGGCATCGCAGTGTCTGTGAGCCCCTCACTGTGAGCAAAGGAAGGATGCAATTTACATTTTTTCGTGCACATGTACAGGAGCAGCAACAAATAATAATAAAAAAAAAAAAAAACCCTGCGCCTAAAAATAAAATGACTTGAGAATTAATTAAAGTCAGAGTGTGTGCAGCAACAAACAGATGTGTCCTATTTAGGGCTAATATCAACTTTATCTAACTAGTGTAGGGAACTTGTGATTGATGGCGTCTGTCACTGTTACAGCTCCAACGTGCCTTCATCCTATCTAGTGGTTGCACAGCACCCAGATACACAATGCCTGATCTTTTATTCCTTTATTCAAATCCCATCGATTGAATAGAGTGATCAGAGGCGTTGCCCTCTCTGGAAGAGCTTAATCTCTCCCTGACACATGGAAGACTTGCTGGACTTTGATGATGCAGCCGCATATCCTTTTGGGCTTTCAAACAACTCTGCATGCACTGCTACCTCCATCGGCTGTCTGGAGAACAATCATTCCGTACAAAGCACTGTCAAGGCTTCAGCAAGCAGAGGCTTCACCCCGCCATCTTCTAATTCACCCCCCTGATCCTCGCCCCGTCTGCAATGCACTGTGGGATTGGATAACCAAATCCCAGATGCAATTAGCGGTGCTTTCATAGGCCGTGGTTTAAGCAATATGCTGGAATACTCCATTGTGCCCCTGTGCACTGGTTACTGGAAAACTGGAGTTTCGTCAGATCTACTGTGCTTAAGACATTTACAAAATGTAAAAAAAAATCACATCGGACAATTCACTTTGTTACACTCATGGCACTAAACAAGAGCAGTCCTGAGGATTTTTAATTGATGGGCCTATTGTTTCTTTGTACTCACTTAGGATAACATAATTACCCTGCTCATTATACCTCTGTGGTTATGTTAAAGAGCCTCTTATTAAAGCCTATGCAAATGATTGCACAGCTTTCTCCTCCTGTTCGGCGTATGTTCACATCATATGGTGGCGGCCTATTGCATCTACGGATGTTTCCTGGGATCTTAAGGCATTCGTCTTGAAAGAAGAAGAGTCAGTCGTGGCACAATGACGCTCGGTCGATACCGAACGAAGCAGGCGATGATATATTTATCCCTCAAATAATCCTCAGGTCTGACTACTTCTCCATTAAAATGATAGATTTGACTTGAATAACACCCACACGGCAATGGATGTCACAGCAGAAAAATGAGCCCCGTGTTTTCACAGCAGGGATAGAATGTCATCTGTGTATCAAATGTGATCATCTTCATGGGCTCGCGGTGCGTGTGCAGAGCAGTGTGTGCCGTCCTGTAATGCCTTGTGACAGCCACACAGGGCCCATCCCTCACAGTGTGCTCCAGACCCACCTGGGAAATGACCATCCCCGTCCGACCGGCCCCTGCCTTCTACTACATGTCAATGTTGGGCAGCCTTATAATGTGTGAACAAAGACACCGATGTGTAGAGTTAGTGTACAGATATATAAACACAATGCAAAAACATCCAAAAAATCTACACAAATAAGGCTTAATAGTGGTAATGTCCACTACTTTTAAACCAATGTAACAAATCTAGACTGTCTAAATGACATAGTAGCCATGGTGGACTAGTGCATCCATGTGTACCAGTAACACTGTATAATGCTGCAGCTTAGCTGTTATGAACTAATTATGAGGGAAATGTCACTATTAAAGGTGCAGTGTGTTAGTGACGTTGAATGTTGCAGCTGAACATCCCTCACCTTGCGCTTTCTTTCCAGTGTTCCAGTGTGTTGGAGAAACTATGTAACCTTCAGTTGACATGTTTAGTTTGTCCCTTGTGGGTTATTATAAAATCGTGGCGATCCAAAATGGCGGCATCTGTTGCGCTGACCCGGCTCCTGGTATAATATTTTTTTTTAGTTTTTAGTGGCTCCGTCTGTTTATCTGTCTGTTTGTCTGTTTGTCTGTTGGTTTGTGCTTCCACACTTGCACTTGCCAATATGACCAGCAGAGGCCGCCAGAGGCTTGTTGCGCAAATGGGGTGAAGACTGCCACCTCTGATTGTCTTGTTATCAAAGGCTCATTCTGAAGGAATGAAAAACAATTCATCCAAGTATAATTACTTTAACCTTGCTTGCTGCTGAATGAAACATGTAGTTTAATTTAAAGTTTAATCTCACACACTGGACCTTTAAGTGCTGCCATATTAAAAGTTTAGTATGAATAACACAATTTGACGGTAGCTTCTGAATTGCCTTCATGTCAACATATACTTTCTCTGTTGTTTCTCTTAACTTGTATCATTCTATTTCGTTGTCAACCAGTCAAGATTTCAAGCCTGAAATATCTTAATTTTTTATTTACTAGATTTAATAGCAGTTAATAAGATGTGATTACACTGTGACTGCTGGTCGGTGTTGATTGCTTGTTTATAAATGAATGAGCAGGCAGCCACATACTGTAGGGCATTAGTTTGTGATGATTGCGTGTGAACAATAAACTATTCATAGATCAAAGATCCAGTTGACTAATTATGTGCAATTGAACAAAGGCAGATTATTGGCATGTAAGTCGCTCTCAAACAGCCAGTGCATTTTATGATTATGGTTTTTTTTTTTTTTCGTTTATGCAACACAAGGAGTTTCTAGCTTGAGGTAATAATTGAAGGTTATTTGTCCATCCTTTCTCGTTTTTCTCTGGCAAGGTTTATTTTCTGATAATGCATCTTTGAAGCCGCCTCATTTGTTCCGTAACAAAGAACTGCTTTTCAGCTATTAAAAAAGAGCAGAAAGGGCCTCCCGTTCGCTGTTCCCCACCTGACAAATGACAAGAAGTTGCAAGTTCAACAATTCATATTTATCTTTTCTGTTTGCGATTTTTGCAATGCTGATCATATTAAAACAGGGCTTTGAACAATCTGCACATTTCTCTGTCGGAGAAAGTCAGCGCATTGTGCTGGATCATGCAAAACTAAAAGCCCGTCCCTCTGATTGTGCGCTGTCTTCCTGGGTTGAGGGGTTTTACAAAATAAACTAGCTCCTTTTGGCTGCATTAGGAGACAGAGACTGTGCTGACTCGCGCACTTCTGAAGAGAATTCTACGTTTGTATGGCTGAATCGATACAATTAAAATTACCTTCTTTTTTTTTTTTTTTGCGTTAAGCAGTTTCCCTCTCTCCGAACTCAAAGTGGGGACCTCAGCAAAGTTGTTGTTTTCTCAGGTCTACACCATTTACCTCAATTCTATCATCACTGACAACCTGCTACACAAACTTCAAGGCCAAATGTGCATAAAACAAATCATTTCGTGGCGCCAGCAGATAATGGGGAGTAGTGATGCTAATCTGTTCTTCCACTACATTAAAGTTGCTTTTGTGTTGCGTGCTTTGACGACACGTCATCATGTGAAGACTGTGTGTGTGTGTGTGTGTGTGTTTGTGAGAGACAAACAGAAAGGCAGAGAGAGAGTCATTAAGTACGAGCTTGTTTATGTGTGATTGCTTTAAGTGCGAGCAGGTGGATTTCGAGGGAGCATCTGCTTCCTTTTTAAGTGGCTTCTGAAGTTCATGTGAATCACATTTCAGACTTTGAAGTGAATATTTTGGATTAATTATGGCCTTAATAATGTGTGTACAGTAATATTACAGATTAAGGGAAGAAGCTATTATTCTTTTGATTCCACAAGAATTACCCATGATGCATAAACACTTAATCAGTGGAGAGTTTCCTTTGCCTTAGTTTTCACGTCTTTCATTTTTCTTTCGGTTTGTTTCTCTCAAAAGTTCAGACGCTGTAACAAAGCCCGGTGGTGCGGCATCTCCGGCTGACACCGTTTATCTTACAGAGGCTTAGTTCACCCCTCATGTTCAGCAACCTGCTCCTTAATTATGATTAGGCTGTTCACACTTCTCAACCTCATCGCTCAATTATAGCACAATATTGATTTGTTCCCAGAGAAACCATCAAGGATGTACAGCTAGGAAATTACTGATACACTTCCTAATATGATGAATGTCTTTTAATCCGGGCATTACATTAGAATGCCATCGTACGCCGCTATTAGTCACAAAATTAATGATCAGAGCTAATAGTTTGGCACTTGGAATGAGGCTGGCCTCTGTTGTTGGTCATTCTGCGCGAAAACTTTGTCCCCCATATCTAATGAACCCATTTCTTTAAATGGAACTTGTAGTTTAAGAACAATGTATCATCCCACCCCCCCACCCCCCCCCCTTCCATAACAAAGTGTTGTTTGGGATCTTTTGTTTCTTTAATTTTAAACGTCCTCCCCGAGGCACGTGTTCCGTATAAATAGCGATCTGAAAGTACAAGACGTATAATAGCAGTGAGTTGGTTATAGATACTGTCTGCGGTGGCGCCTTAACTTGAGTGCATCATGTAAAGAGAAGCACGCTGGCTTTGCTGGCGAGCCCAGCCATTGAAAAGAGAGCATGTGGCAGTGTCAGTGGCCTAGTGCGGCGTGGCCAGGTTTCCTGGGGCGAGGGCTGTGCTGCGCTCCATACGGAGGGCCTGTGCTGGGAGCCTGGGGGCCATGCAGTCCCAGGTCAGCAGATGGGCCTGTGATTATTATTTCCAGGCCTGTCTTACCTGACCACTTCCTCACTCCATGAACAGCTGTTTCACTCGCTTCACCGAGACGCTCCGTGAACAGCCATTTTTCTTCTGTTCTTTACTTTGTACATAGTATAAATCTTTACTGTGACCCTGCTCAAGGCTCCATCCACCTGTGTCTTACCTCGGGCAAACGCTCCCCTGGAGGATTGTTTTTTTTTTTTTTTTTTTTTTTGTCTTTACCAACCCAGGAAAGAAAACTATAAGGATTCTTTTCCTGCAGACAATGGAAGACCAAAATAAATAAATGTGTCTTAATTGTTATACCAACATGCTCAATCAGTTATTTGGCACAAAAAAAAAAAAAAAGAACAGACCTTTTCATTGCATCTCATCATTCACAATAGCAGCCATGCCTTTTTTTCTCTCACACATTTGGTTCTGGTTCTGGAGTTTTATGGTGAAATTTACGAAGTCTGATTTGATTTGGAAATATTATTTTCTTAGCTGTTAACGCAGTGAAATTGTTGCCATAGTAATATATAAACATTTTATGACTGTCTGTCGCAAAATTGTGGGAAGAGCGCGGCATTTCTCTCGGTGTTTGTCAGGTTTAGCAATCACGTATTGCAGACTATGGTGCTTTCGGATGAATACCCTCTTTAGTCAACCAATTCATCACACTGCAGGGAATATTGTTCTACAGCACCTGGTGTTCAGACTATTTCTGTGTTCTAAACACTGTTGGTACAAACCATTTGTTCTCCATCCAATAATGCTTGCAAAGCTTCATTACTGAGCCATTATTCTTGGAGGATTTTGCGCCCCTATTTAATATTGTTACTTAAATAACAATTAATGGTTTTACTTTTCAATTTGTCTGCCTAAAAAAAGGTAGTGACGAACATTATCATCTTTTTTTTTTTTTTTCCTGGATGCGGGATTGAAAAGATAGCGATGCACGGACAAAAACAACCACAGTTCTACAGAACCTGAAGCTGAATAATGTCTGTTTCTGAAATGTTTTGAACAGTTTAATATGATATTGGACGTCTCAGGCTTTGGTTTTCCCAACATACACAAAAAAGCCTTTGGACTGAGAGGAAGACTTCAAAAGCAATATCTCCATTGCTGTGCAATACAAGAAAGAAATCATTTTCCAGAGGACAAATGGTTTGAGTAAGGAGTTTAACAGCAATAATAATAATAAAAAAAATGGATGATACACATTTAACCAGGAGGACAAAGAGAACTGCCGGAGAAGTTTTAAGCCAAATCATTCAACATAGATTTACGTGCTGAATATTACAGCAGAATATGGTTTATTTATTGACAAAAAAAAATAAAATGTCTGAGAATGGCTTCCTATGAAATGTGAAACATAAAATAATAGATTTTCTCAGCTGTATAAACTCTCAATATAAAGAGGTTGGGGGTGAGGTAGAGCACTTTTTGACTGGGGAAAAAAAAAACATTGTTGGAAAGATGGGGGGAGTACACCTGGAAGGTCAGGCCTCAGCCACTGAGCTGTTGATCAGACACCTCTTTCCTCACACTGGGTACATTTCGATTCCCAGCCCCTCCCTCAAATCCCAGTGTGCTCTCAAGGAAAATGTGTGGAAATGAATTATGGAAATTTCTGATGGGGAAACTTGGTGCATTAGTGTTTCATTTAGCCTGCTTGTATCCTGAAGCGCTGCTCCAACCTAGGAGGGACAGAGCTGGAAATATAACTCCCAGCGGCAGGGAAAGCCTACAGGGGTGCGTCTCCCAGTCAGGGCACGGGCCAGTCGATTTATCTGCCAGTGGCCTGGGCCTGTCTGATACAAGCTCTCTCACAGGTGGATTTATCACCATTGCCTGGAGCTGCAGGCCCACAAACTCAATACTGGCCTCCATTTTTTATACTGGCTAAGTACAGTGACCTCTGGTAACTCTCTTCTCAGCCTCCGAAACTCAGGGTGCACTCCTCTACATGTGTTGTGTTTATGTCGGTGTTCCATTTGAAGGTAGATCACAAACTTCAAAGGGACAAAATGGTTATTAATTGCGCTTATCTCCTAATGTGCACCTGGTTAACGTTTGCAAATACTTTTTAGTTCCTTAGTGGACATTCCTCTCCTACAGTAGCTACTTAAAACAACCTTTTACCTGTATGTAAGTATGGAAATGGGCGCTCGGTCACTATTGTAATTCAAGGAATTCTTATTATTATTCTCCGAGTTCGATCTTGAATTTGACGCACGTTTAGCGGGAAAAAAAAGAAAAGCAAAATGGCTCAATAGTGCCCCCACAGGTGAAACGCCTATGGAGCGGTGAATTTTTGCGAAATTCTGTGGGAGCATTGTCCGGCCCAAGACGAACAAAAAATCCTGTTGACACCATGACCTCAACTCGACAGGAAGTCAGCCATCTTGGATTTTGCCATATATTTTATATACTTTTTATACAATATATTCATTTTGAGAAATGATAGAAAATTTATGGGGATTTTGTGTTGTCATAGCTCCCATGTCCTATGTGCTTGTTTAATTCCTAAACAATCTTTGTGTGTATTTGTTTTGTTTTAAATGTGTAGTTTTTCTTGCTAATCTGGATAAACAAAACTGTACAAATGCCAGATTATTGTATTTGGGTGCAATTTGCCTTCGTTTTATTGGACAGACTGTGAAGTTTACCCCTACTTGTCATGCTACCAAGCAGTATGACCAAGCACAGTGTCCATCTTTCCATCCCTCAGGATATTAAAATAAAATGCAGTCACAGAGTCATTTCAGAATATTAGCTACGATTTTACGAGTTATTAGTCTTCTTGCTTAAAATAATCTAAAATATACAATTAGATTCATTCAAAATAAGTCCAATCTTTAAGTTTTCCTGTAAATAAAATGTTGTACATACAGATATTGATCTGTTGTGAAAAAGGTAAAGTAAGTACATTTAAAGTTATTATTATATGAGCTATTTTTCATTATAGTGAAAACCTATGGCGAGTTTGTTTTCTTTTTTGTATTTTTAAATATATATGCATTTTTTTTCTCAGCACCTAATTTACAGAAAACCATCCAACCCCCCCCTTTCCTATCATTGCACATAAATCCATGAAGAAAAACTATGATGTTTTCTTTACATATTTGAAAATGCAACATGAAAAAAACAAAGCCGTTTAAGGCCGTTTCATGCACTGGCTCTAAAAAAAGAAAAAAAGAAGCAGCTATTGAATTAAACATTTAATTCACAACCATTTGCATTCAGTAACTAGTTATGCTCGATGTAAATGTGCTTTTGTACGCATTGCCACTGCAAACTCGCAGTCTAAGACACAATGTTCTTTGTGACTGAGGAGAAGCATGTAAGTTCAAAGTAAGACTGTCTCACTACTTTCTCAACAAGCATTACCATAAACCACTGAGGGCCTCGCAGTGTCCCTTATGTAAGTGGGGAAGAAGAGAAGAGGAGAGAATGAATTCGCCACAGGTGTGAGTTTTCCCAAAGAGGTTTGGAATTGTAAGACTGCGTAGACTCTGTGTGCCGCGCAAGAAAGGCCTAGTGAGCATTGGTACTGCAGGTTTTTGTGACGAGAGCGAACTGACAGAGAGCCCGTTTCCTTTTGAAATGACTTCCCTAACAGCTTCATGTCCCTTTTGACTCGTGTTCTTTCTGTGTTTTCTATTGGCTTTTTTACATCGTTTGGTGTTATGGTCAAATATATTGTCTGAATAGTGATCTAAACATGTTAATGTTCCAAAAAAAAGAGAGAAAGAGAGAGAAGGCATCTCTGCAAAGTTAAAACTTGTGCTTTTCACTTTCCACACCAGCAGATCAACTGTAAGGTGGATATTGGTGAATATGAATATATTTAGAGTACATTGCACCTTTAAAACAACAGTGCTCCACAGACTTTAAAGGTGCATTATGTAATAAATCTAACTGGCCGTAAAAAAATCCTCCTAATGTGTCACAGAGACTCAGGAATAATATTCATATAACAAACTGAACTCACCAACAACAACAGTACAGCCAAAATATTTGCATTAAAAAAAATCTTTTGCGGACCGCAAATCATGTTTGTTTTTAAATAATGTTTTGGCATGTGGCGCCACCTACCGCCGTCTACCAATCATTGCAGTCGGTAGAGTCTCAGCTGCCGAGCAACCATGGGTTAACCAGTTACGTCTGAGCTACAATGGTCAGAGAAAACGAAACCTAAAAGACCTTGGTATTTTGAATTTGAGTGTAGTCACCGTTTTTGGCCACATTCTTACATATGGCGCCTTTGAGACACCTTTTATGATAAAGAGAGCACGTCCTCTCTGCTTTGTCACGGCGATACTCTGACAATGCGTCTGACTTTTTGAAAAGATTGTGCTGCCAGTCACAGTCAACGTAGTACACTATAGATCAGTGGTGTCAAACTCAAATGACCAGGAAGTTGCACAGCGTTTGTATTATGTTAGCCCTACGCTAATGTTAATCGTAGCCTCGCCAGCTTACCTTTGGAAGCAGGTTTGCCAAGTTGGCCGCAAAATAGCCATCGGAAAATAATGCTGACTGGTGTAGCGTGCTGGTGTGCCTACCCGTTGTTGACACTCTGACAATCCTGATGCGCTGCCTCGTGTAGCGTGATAAATCAGCGAAAATAAAAAAGTACATCTTTTCAACATGAAAATCAAGGATGCACACCATCGGGCCATGCTCAACCCATATCTAAAATCTCAGGGCGATTTGATTGATTGGTCAGTGAGATGTGCCCGTCACAGACGCACACACAGACACACACAACACAGACACAACTTGCTTTATAGATAGATATTAAGTGGTGGGCCGCATGTTGACACCTGTGCTATAGATGATTGGTTGTTTGGCTGGATAAATCTGCAGATAGGCATGCTCTGTTTTTGTAAAAACACAGAGAAAACAAGAGATGAACTTCTTGTGAATTTAATTTTTCCCCTATAGCAGAGTCCATTAAAATGATAATCATATCGATTCATATTGGTATATTATTATTATTATTACCCTGAGGGCAGGACACATGTGCTCTAAAACTTCAAAAGGCTAAAACTGATTGCTGAGTCTACAACTTGTAAAAGAAACTTTATGGTATCATATCAGTGATTCATTCCCTCATATCAAAGGCTGCTTATATAAACCAGCACCTTGCTGATACTGCACGGGTGAATATGGCATCATAATTTAAAGGGGACATGTTATGCAAAATCAACTTTTTAATCATTTAAATCCTTATATTTGGGACTCTGGAGGCCCTATCATTCGGCAAAGTGTGAAAAAAGATGACTCACTCATGTTTTTGTGGTCCTCCTTAGTCTAAGTACAGGAGATGAGACATGCAACGTTGACTTCCACGCTCATTGGGACGTCACAATGCGCTAAATTCCTGGAATTGTTGTCTCGCGTCCCTAAAACATGCGATAGTGCTGGTGAGGGCAACAGTATCTGACAACCGGAAGTCCGCAAAAAGTTCTATTCTTGGCTCCACAGTGCAGCACAGAGTTCTACACAAACTTCCAGCCTCAGAGGATTTATCTGTCCAGTGGATACATGTTATATATGACGGCAATGTGCCTGCTAGGACCTGCAAATGATCGCTTTTCCAAATGCTAACTGCTGTTAGCTCCCGAGTGTTCTGAACAGGGCTGTTTTGGTCATGGTGATTGAACTGCTGTGCTGTGGTGCTTCATCCTTAAGGGTTAGGGTCATATTCATGTTCATTAGGACACCAGGGAACAAGGTTAACTTGGAAAAATAGGGTATAATATGACTCCTTTAATTGAGTCATTCCTGAAACTTTTAGAGTTGCACTTTAATCCCGGTACTCTTGCAAATAACAACATCTTAGTTCTGATAACAAATATCTGTTTCCAGAAACACATTGTACCAGCCAACTGGTCCCCATGTAGGAGGCAAACCCTTCGGCCAGTGGCAAGCTGGTCCCGGCCTGCTGGCAGCAGCAACAGCATCCCCACTTCACGCTAGAGCCACACCTCCACTCACAGTCCGTCACGCCAGCCTGCAGTGCATATACCTGGCAAACGCTGCAGTGGCTTGCCAAGGAAGATTTATACCTGGTGTTTGACCTACTTGAGTTTGCATCTATATTAGTGAAGGAAAGGGCTTGGATGTGGCGGAGGGAAAGGTCACAGAGATCCCAGGTCTTCCTCTGATGCATCAGGATGATGGAACTGGCTAATTTAATGAGCAACAGTTGTCCCCTTCGCTGCTACAGATGGTGTACTGCAGCTCAGCTCAAAGCCCGTCTGGAAACATGGCTTTCACAGCACAACACTAACACGGGCAGACTCTGTACACTGTACAGGTGCAAACTGGACTGCTTCCAAATTTATTCACACTCAAGTTAAAAAAAACAAAACAAAGACGAAACATTTGTATTCTGGTTTCACATATTCTGCATTAGCAGATTGAAATATTCGCCTTGTAAAAAATATGACTCTGGTCACTGATTTTTGAGCTGGAAATGAAAATTATTTCAAAATGGCTCATTCATATGTATTGTATAGTTTGATTTAATAAAGATGCTCACCACATAGACACGTAAAAGACACCTAAACTTCCTCATTGACTGGTGGTTTAGTCACAGCTTCCAGATTTACAGAATTTCATCATTTAAGAAAATAATAACATCCATATCCTACGGTGGCCCTGAGGTGCAAAACACAAACGCAAATCAAAAACACAAACGCAAATCAAAAACACAAACGCAAATCAAAAAACACAAACGCAAATCAAAAAACACAAACGCAAATCAAAAAACACAAACCCAAATCACAAACACAAATCAAAAAACACAAACGCAAATCAAAAAACACAAACGCAAATCAAAAACACAAAAACATTAACTCAAAACGGAAACACAAATCACACAACACTGCTTTCTGCTTTTGTGTTCGCGTTGTGAGTTAATGTTTTCGTGTTTTCTGCTTTTGTGTTTGTGTTGTGTGATTTGTGTTTCCGTTTTGAGTTAATGTTTTCGTGTTTTCTGCTTTTGTGTTTGTGTTGTGTGATTTGTGTTTCCGTTTTGAGTTAATGTTTTTGTGTTTTTGATTTGCGTTTGTGTTTTTTGATTTGCGTTTGTGTTTTTGATTTGCGTTTGTGTTTTTGATTTGTGTTTGTGTTTGTGTTTTTGATTTGCGTTTGTGTTTTTTGATTTGCGTTTGTGTTTTAGATTTGTGTTTTTGATTTGTGATGTGTTTTGCACCTCAGGGCCACCGTAATAGCCAGTTTTTGGATGCATTATGTGTTTTCAGTGTACATCAAATGAACATGAATCATTATAAGAACTATATGTTTGTGCATGAGTATGTCAGAACACGTTGACCAAAAGTGAAGGTTTGAATGCGTTATTGTAGATACCTCGCAGATGGAAATATGAATTCCTTTTAACATTGAGCCTAGATTTGAACCTTTAGGTGGAAAATTTAGACCTCAGCTAAGCATAACATAAACTCTATTTATTTTCTCTAGCACTATATCCAAGGTATGAACACATTTTTTTTAATTGATTATAAAGAAATGTTTACATGGGCTGCATCACTAATGAGAAAACTGTTCTGAGAGAAATAAATGATAAAATCACAACTTTTTTTCCCCGAATAAACAAATTAAGTAGTAACACAGCTTATGATCTTAGAATTAGGTTATTTTTCCCACATTATAGTGTTTAGTTTTGCACTATATGCTGCATTAATCCTCACTGAAAAGTTCAAGCCACGGAATGTTTTTCAAATAGTTGTAGCTGCAACAACAACAGCTTCTTTTTTTCCCCCTATCATAATGGCAACACTAAAACAATGTATATACACGTAAGTCACCTGGCACTAAACCTAAAATAATTTGATGTCTGTGGAACGAGACGCAAGAGAAATGTGTTGGCGCGCCCGGGTAATTTGCATGATAGAATAACCTTCCTTGTATTTGGTGTAAAAAAGAGCTAATGTATTCAAGTGTATTTGTGGTCATGCTCTTCAGTTTTTATCACCTAGAGACGAGCATTAAATCACCTCACTGGGGGAATGAGTCGCAAGGAAGGAAAAAAAAAAAAAAAAAAAAAAAATGAAGCAGCCTCTGGATCTAATGAATTCCTGGGAGAATAAACACGCCTTTGAATAAAGCCCTAATCACGAATTAAGTGGTTGTTGCCATCATACCTTTGTAGAACATACCCACAGACGCAGACCTGCGAATGTGTGTGTTCAAATAATTTCCTCAGCTACAGCAACAATGAAAAAGGATGAGAGGTAAAGCTGCCCAGTCCTCAGTCTCTGTGTGTGTGTGTGTAAAGATGGGGCAAAGCTCATTTTCAAACTAATCCCTTGTTTCGATCCCTGATTCATTTTCACCCGCGCAGGCCACAGCTTCAAGGGTCACGCTGAAATACTGTAATAAGCAAAGCTGGCCGTGCTGCAGGAAGGTCATGTTTGGCTTCCTCGTTTTTTTTGTTTTTTTTGCCTCCTCAGATCCTCCGAATTGGCTTTTGTGATATGATAAGTTAACTGATATGTATGAAAACACACACCAGTCGCCCACTACAGTGGCTAGATACAAAACTGCTTGTTCACAATCAACTTTCTTTATGGGCTCACAGACTTGCATTGAACAAGGTAAAGCGACTGGCAGAACAAAGACTGGGGTAAGTTTTTCTCAGTGAATAATCCCACTGAGCCCTCTTTGAAGGAGTTCTTACACCAGGAAGGTGGATAGGGCAGTTTTTAATCAATACAGGAAAACAAGGAGCTCGGGGGACGTGAGGAGCCTACCAGTCAGGATGAAGATTAAACACCTCTGTCTAAAACGCACTCGGTTCATGTCAGAAAGCCCGGGCAACTTCAAATCCATCTATCAAAATGGTATCAAACTGTGTTTTTCTAACAAAGCAATGTTATATGACATGTATTCTCCCCTACAGCTGTAGGTGAGCAAGCGGATCATAAATCATAGCAGACAAAGCTCAGCTTGACCTCTAAATGGTTGTATATCAGGCTATTCTGATTCAACGTGGATGACTTTTGGCCCGAATAGGTACATTTTACTTTATTTGAGATTTGAACAATGTAGCACTGATCCCAGAGGAGTTGATTCTGCATAACAAACAATCGCTGGTCCAAATCCAAAGGCTCTTCAAATAGACATAGAAAAGTGAGTATACTATATTATTTTTCTGCATTTAAATTAGCTCATGACTGCTTGACAACAAACTGTGTGCATTATTTGTTGTGCACGCCTAGAAAGCTCTGGGTTTTGCTCAACATGCTAAATAGGCACAGTGGATAGATTCATCAGGCTGTGGAGAAAAAACGGCACTCTTGGGGAATGTGAGGCTATCTTTTTCGACGCAGTGACGGAGGTCGCTGTTTTTGAGGGACTCTGCACAAGCTGGATGTTTTTCTGCGGCGTTAATTAGACACTCCCAGTCATGTTGTGTGCTGTGAGGCTGCTTCTGCTGTGAAATAATATCTTTGATTAAAGGATCCAGCGTTTCACGAAAAGGTCTATGTGATTAAAGCCGCGCTCAGACTGGGGACACCCCCAGCTCTCAGCAACAGCAACCCCCCCCCCCCCTCTCTTTAATTCTACGTCTTTTACCCAGACTAGAGGAGAACAAGGGAAGGGACAGTGTTGCCTGAAGTGGCCATGCTGCTAATTTCAGAAGCAGCATTTACCACTTTGACACATTAAGGAAGATGAAAGACAGCTATTGTAATATTTGAAGCCGTGGCCATGCGCAGCAACTGAACAACAATCAGGCAGTTTCAGAGAGGCGTTTGTGTGTGTGTGTGTGTTTTTTTATGTGATACATTGTGTAAGGACATGCTGGCTGGAGCATGAAATGCAGCACAATAAGAAAAAAGCAAACGCTGTCACAGACTCATCTTAGGCTGAGAAAGACTCGGGCCTCTTCTCAGAACTGCAGGTCACAGTGAGAGGGCCGGGCTGAATAATTGATCAATGAATGTGCAGTGAAAACAGAAACACAGCTTAGCACTATATTTCCCCTCTCCCCTTGTAATGTGCATTGAATCCCACAGATCCATCAGCTACATGCAAAGCTCCACTGAGCTGAAAGGCCTCCAAGTTCACTTCAATTATTCAGCATCCCTCCAAGATTATGAATTATTGAGCTGAAAGTATGTTCCATATACGGACATGTACTGAAGCTTTGCTGTAGACAGCATCCACTCTGTAGATGTGTGGCAGAGCTGTGTTTGTTTGAAACAGCGAGACAGACGGGAACTGTTCAAGTCACGGACGATCACAAATGTGGACGGTGACCCAAAGCTGTAATGTCACATGTAACTGGCTGGATGTTCGGAGTAATGGAATCAAGAGGGATGTTTGAAGTGTCACAGTTTGGTAGGAGCGTAGGAAGCAGTAGGAAGCTTTTAATTTGGTAAGCAGGATCCAGACTGGTAGACTGTTAGATTCATAAGTTGACTATTAAATGTTTCCTCCACACCTTGGCAGTATTTTGTGTTCCTGCGCCTGTTTTCTCTTCGGGGGCAGAGAGTGAAAGGTGTTTAGTTTCAGCTGCCATCTGCCGACAGCTTGCGTAGCCAATCGGGCCTCTCTGATGGTATGAGTTTTGCCCGGTCCTCTCAAGAGTTGTGGTTTTTCGCTCTCTTGGCTTGAGCGGAGGAGGAAACAGATGATACAATTAATTATCAATAGGTCCCTCAGTAAATCAAAGCCATTTTGGCAGCCCATGACAACAAAACAGAGAAAAAAAAAAGAAAAAGAACTGCCTGATTCTTCGCCATGTCTTCATTGCCCATTCTCAACAACTGCTCTCTGGCCACCTGCCTCCAGTACAATCCACGAGGTGTTTGAATACATTGTTCAAATATTTTCACTCTTGATTCTCGCTCCTTCGTTTTGAATTTGAAGCTCGGTTTTGTCGGCGTAAAAAAAAAAAAAAGTGGAGAACCACTTGACTGGGTGCATTCAAATCTCCTGCCCATCACCTGGGCTCTAATGAGCGTTGGCTGTGGCTGAGGCAGGGAGGCAAGAAGGCAGGGAGGCTGATACCAGCTCATTATCTCTTCGCCCATGCTGGCCTCTGTGTTCCTGTTTGTGGCGAGCCCCTTCTTTTCTTATTGTAGGGTAAACATTTACCTAGTGGAGACAAGCATTGACCATTAGGCACTAGGGAGCTGTGGTAATGGAAAGAGGGGCCTCTGGAGTTCTGCCCACCACCCTCCTTAACAGAATAACTCACTCATGCTCACTTTGGCATGAACCTTTTATTGGAATTTACAACTGTCTGGGGAGTATTCCTCTGCAGAGGTTGAACTATGGCTTTGGCCTTACAAAGCAAAGACCATTAAGGGGGGTTTTGTACAAGCCCTAAGAAAGCTATAGACGGACTCCGCGCGCGAGCCATGAATTTCAAAACTGCCAAGGAAAATGTGTTCACAGTGTTGTTTAACACGTTCACCTTTGCCACGGAAGGGTCGGCGGTCATTAGCAATGACATTAGAGTTCTTTTATTACAAAACGCGTCCCTCGAGAACGTATCATAAACACAGCCCCCCCTGTGGAAAAAAGTCGACACGGGAGGAAATTGAGAGGTGATTAAAAACTGTGATCACTTGTGTGTGTGTGAGTGTTTGTGTTTATAGATATCAGCGCCTCTCCTGTGGTTAAAGACAATGGGAGCATGCCAATAGCTGATGAGCCAGGGACTGTTTTCTTCTATTTTTTTTCATCAACTCCCCTACTGTCTTTTTTGGAAAAAAAGCAACGTGTGTGCAGTGCTTCATCCTTACATTAGCTCACCCCACTGCCTCCCTAGGGGGAGGAGTGGGGTGAGATCTCCAGGGTAAAAAAGGCTCATTAGGCAGCCACTGTTTTCCCTGTAACCCAGCTGGGTCTGAGTGCCAGCAGACTGGGCAGCCATCTCTCTCTCTCTCTCTCTCTCTTGCTCTTTATCCATCCACATTATGCACTAATTCTGCCGCTTCACAATAGATAGTGCAATCACATTAGGGTTATGATTAATTTGTTTAACTCTGTGTAAATACATGCGCAGCTATCGGATGAATACGTATTATTAATAATTGGTTGGTGAGGAGGAGGATGTGGAGGAGGAGGAGGAGGAGGGGGAAAAAACAGATAAAATCCCTGCTGGATTTTCTATTTCACCTAAAAAAAAAAAAGTGACAGTTATAGACCTGTTTCCAAACACTGAAGATGAACTCATTATTTCTGGTTGTATGTTGTTCAATACCATTTTTTTTTATTATTATTTTATTTTATGGGTTTAAGCTGTGATTTGTAGATCCTGTTTTGAGTATACATTTTCCTTCTGCCTCCTCTTTACATGCACCATTAGGGAGCAAGGGACGATTTCTCAAACAGCCTTTCAAGAAGCCACCAGTCACTTGCTTGTTAGTGCTCTGATGAACCACTTTCCCTCCCTTCATGTACGGGTAATTATACACTCAATTAGTAGCCTCTTTGTGTCTGTTGCCTTAAAGCTAATATTTTATTATTGATGTCCTTGCTAATGCAGCTGCTATGGTATTACTGGATAGCTTTGTGCCATGGGAATCAAACGGTACATTATAAAACTCTTTAAGTTGGATGAGATTTTAGTCGACTGTCCTTCATCCAGAAGGTCCGAGTTCAGGCCCCCTGACAGATATACATCCATCCTTTTGAGATGTCCTTGAGCAAACCTGTGAATCTCGACCAACCCCGGCCCCCTCGGTTCTGCCAACGACCCTCTACCTTGACCTCTCTGCAGGGAGCAGGCAAGCAAACGGATGAACTTCTTTTGCACACAGAGATCACTTGAATATCACAAGACAATATGGGAAAAACATGGGGGCGTCATTAGGGTCCGGGTGGTCACGGCTACAGCTTCAAACGTTTTATGAATAGCTCTGGATCCACCACAACAGAGATATGCTGTATTTCCCGTTCTCTCTCTCTCTCTCTCTCTCTGTGTTCAGTGACTGTCAGCCCAGTTAAAATAATGAGCACATGGCAGTCCTGATGGAGCAGTGAAATTAATGGCTTTTTTTTTCCCTTTTCGTCGTATCATCTAAAATTTCGAAAAAAATCTGTGTAAAATACATTGATAAACAAGATATTTATCATCTTATTTCATTGTGTGGGATTCTGTTCGCGTATTCTGACTGCATCTTGACAGGAAGGGTGAAAGAGCCGAGGAGATGAGGAGTGTGACAGACACATGAAAGAGAGACTCTAAGGGTGAAGAAGAGAGCATCGGGTTCACAGAAAACATGGCTTTAACGCTGTTTGTCATAGTTCAAAATTTGTCACAGTTCAAAAGGAGCCAATAATGTTGAGACCAGCAAAGCATTGGCAACTTCCCCCATTCATCATAAATCTGCTTTATCAATGCCAGAGCTTTTATTTTTCTTGGTCTTTTTTGATTTACATTTGGTGGAAATGTAAAAAAAAAAAAAAAAAATGTCTTTGTTGGGGAGAAAAGCCTTCAGTGCTTTCCCTACAGATCCCTGCATCGTCTCTGCACCATAATCTTAGTAAATGATGTGAAAACAGTAAAAGTACTATTATTTTATTTGTAGCCTTCAAAGAAAAAAAAAAAAACATTACTAGGAATCATGCTTTATGCAGCAGTGGTAATGCTAGGGGGCTTTACTCAAATTACTACTTTCCACTTTCCAAGGCTGTGGACAGCCTGTCTTCAAATTAAGGCTGCTAAGCGGGAGAGTCAAATTGGAATTCCGATTCTATTAAGAAGTGATGCCCGGCAGCAAATAATGCCAAATGGGCCCAGTGCAACGGGAAGACCATTATAGAGCAAAAAAAAAATATTAAAGCACTGCTGATCTATTTGGTGAAGATAAACTTAGCATATGTCTCCAAGTGCTGTCTGGCCAGAGCCCGAAACAATGAAGATGTCTTTTTGGAACTTGATTAAAAAGACACATTGAGATCAAAGTCAAACGGCTCTCGAGTGCCGCAGACGTGATGAAATCTTTTTTTCCCCGACGAGAAAGAATAATACATTTCTTTGATAATAGCTGTGCAACGTGAAACAATTCGTACAGTCTTGTTTCAGCAGTTTTTATAATTACAAAGACACTGCAGTGGAAATAATATGGCCAGTTGATGAAGATGAGTAAGAGGCCGTGTAAGGAGCAGATCTGTAATGTTCTTGGTGGTGAATAGCATTATATTGTATCTTGAAGGGAAACCTATTTCTCATTACCACCTGCAAGGAGATGTCCAAGCATCCCAGTGTGTCTATTATGTTCTCTATAGGCAGCTCTTCTCTGTTGATTTCTCATTTAAACCTGACACTTCATCAGGTTCTCATCTCCGGGGCCAGGGATGAGCCATCATCAGACCACATCAGGCATAGAGAGGCAATCACAGCTGGGCCTTCCTTTTTTTTGTGTGTGTGTTCCCCCAATGACAAGCCCACTGGCTCTGTGTCTGGTTCTGGGTGCGTTTGTCATTGTTTGCCTCCACAGTGAAACTTCTCTAAAGATACACAGATAGGGAGAGCGGGGCGGAGACAGACGGGGGAGTCAGACGCATCAGGGTCATTCATCTGTAACGCTAACTGAGCTGTGTATCACATCAGCACATTACACTATCAACCTGCGCCACGCTGAGAGATACTCGAGGACTGTCATATTGTCTGCAGAGCAGCCTGGCACCAGGGGCAGCAGATAGCTCTTTCTCAGTAGACACATGGTCTATCATTGCTTTGTCAGAGAGATAAACTCTTTTTACAGTTCCACTGTGTTGGGCCTTAGATCTATTCAGTCCTGCAGATGGCAAAAGAAGCACACACGATACTTAGTAATTTGTCCGTTTGCAGAGATTTATTCCGCAGCATATTTGTTGCAATTTTCGAGTGCATTTTCTATTTATTCCAAAAGGAACCTTGAATTACATTGAAGCAATTCCACTTATGCTCATACCCCGTCTAGAAGTATGAAGAAAACGGCATACACATTGTGTTTATGTGGACTTTTAAATCTATACAGTATATATATATATATATATATATATATATATACATATATATATATATATATATATATATACATATATATACATATATATATATATATTCCCAAAGACAATCAAGTTACAAACTATTTTGCTGTTTGAATTTGAGATTTTCCAGACATTAAAAAGTCACTCAAACATGAATATGTGCGCTACCATCTACGGCAGGGGTCTCAAACTGGCCCCCCAATCGATTACATGCGGCCCCCCCACTTAATATCATGTTATAATGAAAACATGGCCCACAACCTCACCGTCTTTTAAACACAGTGTGTAGCTGAGGCACAGCTGCCAGCGAGGTGATAGAATATAATATAGGTTTGCTAGCAATGTTTATTATAACAGTAATAATAAGGCGTTTGGTCATAATTATCCCATTATTAAATGTATCTTATACAACATTCGATTACATATATAAATACGCTTGTTAGGGCCAGAGCCACGAATGGCAGTGGCTGAAACGGCTGCTGGTACGAATTTTAATTACAGTTGTCCACACTATTATTTATGTAATTTTAAGTAAATGTCAGTTTTTTTGATATTAATACATACATTTTGCATCATAAATAGTATTATGAAGTATACATGTGATATCATGATGCAATGCAGTTGTTTTTTTGACCACAATAGATGCTCATTGGCCCCCAGGTCATTTGAGTTCGAGACCCCTGATCTACGGAAAAACTTGCTCACATGCCGTACACTGTGTGGTGAGGGATGTTTACTATTACTACTACCACAAGGATTAGCGTGTATTTTTATTTTTTTTTTATCCCCTGTAAAAGAAGACATCTACCTGAGCTGAGTCAAAGTAGGAAGCTTTAGCTGTGGGCTACATGTGTTCACTGGCAGACTGTCCTATCTGGGGCAACACACAGGTGTAAAATAATATTCTTTTAACTGGCTTATTCATGGTAACAGGAAATGTATGTTCACAGGATATTAGAGGCTAGAGCCAAGTTAGATTCCTAGCAGAGTGTGTGTGTGGCCAGTAGCCAGGTTGCTCTCTGCATGTAAACACCTTTTATGTACCACATGTCTGGTCTGTTTAGGTGCTATAGAGGGTGAAAGTGATGTTGACTTACATGGTTAGAAATAAAGGATGAGATAAATAAAATGGCACTTTAAACGCAGGAATTAATTCTTACTACAAATTGCCACAAATCCGTCATATAGAGCTCTGGACATCACGTGACTCAGTTTCTATGAACTGGCATCATGGCAGCTTAAGATGCAGCCAAAATGAGCAAGGGGAGGGGGGGGGGGGGATTGGATGTCTTGCTTAGAGGCACCCCAGGTATTAACCTGTATTGGGATTTGAACCGACACCCCTCCGATTACAAGCTCAACGTGAGGGGAAGCAAAAAATGACAGCCACAGATTGAATTGAGACACCCAATGTAGACTTTTTTCACCAGTGTGTTGTCCTTCCTTCCTCTTCCTGTCTTCTACCAAATATGTTTTGGTTACCGAAAAAAAAAATGTGCTTTCACTGCTCGAGTCTGTATTTGTAAAATACGTATATGCAAATCTGTAAAAAAAAGATATTTATTTTGGGTGCATAAAGGATCACTGAAATGTTAAATATCGAGAGTTAGTATTGAAATCGATATTAATCTCAATGTATGACTGTCTTTCATAATTGAAATAGACATATGCTTAAGATAAAAATAAGCATGCAATTATGATTTGAAAATAATAGACAGCATAAAACACACGATTATATGATTTAGTTGTAAATTGTTAGTGGTGCTACACCACAGGGGTGTTGTATTTCCTTTCAGATAATTAATTTCACGATAAGGAGCTCCGAGGCTGTGCTTAATTATGACACATGCAGATGTGAGATCTTTTATTTTGGCAGAGAGGCATTTAAAGAAGACCAACTAAATCGCAATTTAATTGCTCCAATAAAAAAAAGTAAAAGCACCAGAACTTCTACTTAAACACTAAACAGTGTCATTTTCCAAGTCGAGAGACACTTCTAAACAGAGTTCCACTTTCAGAAGCCACCCATTACTTGTAGAGTGACTTCTTTGTGTAGTTACCTGGGCTCCGGGTTTATTTTTACCCTCCCTATGTCCCTCCTCATTCTTTAGCAGCTTCAGGAGATGGCGTTAGTTTGGCTTCATCTCTGACAAAAGATAAATGAGCTCTGGGTCTGTGGTGATCCACTATGGCTGCCAGGGGGTTCCAAAATAGCAAACTATTTTTCATATGGAGCGAAGTGATATGGGGAACGATGCAGCAGGCGCTAACATTTACCATATCACAGTATGCGGGAATACATTTCATTCTTCCTTTTTTTTTCCTTACTTTTACTTTAAAAATGTCTGTTCATACTGGAGGGGTGAACTGCAAACCAAGTTTAACGATTGGGAACTGAGAGCAAGGTTTTCTGTTTTACTAAATAAAACAAAAATTGAGTTTTTCCTCTCGGTGAAAATGATTTTGCATTGTGTAAAGTGTAAAAGTTATTCTTTTACGCTTTAGTCTCAGCATTTAGGTGATATTCACATTCTCCTACGCTCGTAATTAGGGTGGATTTGCCGAGCGGCGCGGTTGCTTTGATAGAATCTCAAAATTGGTCATTAATCACCTTCTCACCACAAGGCGAAAAAAAACCAAAAAAAAACAGCAGTGATGTGTTTTCGCGGGGAAAAAAAAAAAATGTTCTGTGTCAACAGGAGATCCACCAGCCCTCGCTCTCAGCTGAAAGAAACCTTCCCATTTAAATGAGGAGCTGCAGAGCTTCTGTGGCTCTTTGAAGAGATGTGCTCGGCACAAACAAGAGCGGCAGCCTCTCCTGTGTTTTTAACAGTCGAAACACCGCTGACACCTGATGGGTGATCAAACGCAAGCCATCACTCCTTGAATCCCCACGGGGGCTCATCTTTGTACTCCTCTCTCTACAGATAAATCTGCAGACCATGCTGTTGGGACACCTCCTCCACTCAATATTTACCAAAGCCTGAATTACCTGATTGGAAGCACTGTATGTGTAAAGTAAAGTAAATACATTTGTTGGGGTTTTTTTTTTTGCAGCATTTGCACTCTGACTACGAGCCTGTCGGTGCTTTGAATGTATCACCACCCACAATGTTTCGAGTCCCGCTATGGATTTTCCCCCACTATGTTCTGAAAGGATGAGTTGCTGGTTAAATCACCTCTGGGTTGAAACAAGCCCAAACCTCTCATGGGAACAGAGACGTGAACTCTTAGTGGTGCCCATAGTGGGGTCAGGTTTTTTTTATTTTTTTTTTATTAATATTACTGCTAGTGGGACTTCAATTTTCCTTCCTCAGCCACGTCTCTGTCCTTCTCCTTAATGATCCATCCTCGGTGTGGTGCGTGCATACTCGTTAGAGCCATATTAGCATGAACATTACAGAGCAGTTGAAGTCAGACTGGCCACACAGGAGATGTGCTCTGCGAGGGCCTTTCCTTGTCACTGAGGTGAGATGATTTATGATTTATTTTCCAATAACTCCCAGCCTGCTTTGTGCACTGGGTCCTCCTGTCAACAAACGCCAGGCACGAATATCCCCCCCCTTCATCTTTTTTTTTTTTTTTTCCCTCCCGCACACCCACAGATGAAGCTTCTTCGGGGGCCCTGCTTTTTCCTTCCTCTGTCGAGCCAATTTGGGAAGGGCTTCCTCGGTTGTTAATGCAGCTTATTTGTACACGTGCGTGTCTGGTAATTGGAACAAGGGAAGGGATGGTGGCGAGATTAAAAAGCCATGAATGACAGAGCTCCAGCGGTGTTACAATCAGTCGGAGGCTGGCAGGCTCGGCACACCTGGGCCTCCAGGCAGATGGTGAGGGTTGAGGGTTACGTAACGCCAGGCTAGGCCATATGTCTCCCAACCACACAGAACCTTTAGGAAGCCGCATAGCTCAACTCTGAATGCGGTCCATGTGAGACCAGAGGGCAAATATCTTCTGCTCCCTGTACCCTGGCCAGGTGTTGAGCAGGTTGCTTCTCTGTGCTTGCGTTGTGAAAACTGGCAGCAGGAACAGCTTATAATTGGACGGTGCGCTGTGTACATTGAAGGTAATCATCGCGAGCGGAATGTGCTGTGTTGTCCTTTCATGCATTGTTAATAGTGAGACAGGCAAACTTCAGTGAATGTCGGAGTAAGTGGCTCTTTCAGCATTCAGTGTTGTTTACTGAAGACAAACTGAAGAGATCTGTGCGAGAAAAACGCAAAAACTACCAATTTTGTATGCTAGATTCTCTTATTGTGATACAGTTGCTTGACAATGGCGGGATTAGAAAAAGACAATTGCACCATATCAATCACCGAAACACTTTCAGAGTGACATCAGGGACATTTTGGGATTGTTACAATGCAGAGATGATGCACCCAAAGGAGATGATTGAGCTCCGTGCGAAACAATAGGACGCCGCAGCAGAATGTGAGAGGACATGCTTCTTTCGTTCGTGTTAATCACAGTGGAACCGCTCTGCCGTCTTCACCAAACAATACCGCGGTGATGATGATGATGATGATGATGCTAATGGCACCGCCAACCATGACTAAGAGTGCACTCCAAATGATTGATCGCCAGAATTATATCAAGGTGACTTTCAGTCATCTACAACAAGTTGTTTGGTTTGATCGATAATAAACAGCGCGTCGCATAAAAGACGTGCCTGCCACACGAACTCATTCATCAGCTCGTGGTCATTATCTGTTCCCTGTTTTACTTTGCTGACTTAGAGGAATATTTCATCCTCTGTCTGTCGCAGGTTTGTAAAATATCTGCTGCTTTGGGAGCAATTAAATGAATACTGTATGCAAGAACTCAAAGTAACTTTTTCGGAGCGATGTGGCCAAATAAATTCAAATTAACCCTTTAACACCGAGCTTATTGCAGAAGACACGCATTTGCATTATAGAATAGAATAGAATAGAATTCAACTTTATTGTCATTGCACATGTCACCAGTACAGAGCAACGAAATGCAGTTTGCATCCATTCAGAAGTGCTGTTAGCCGTTATTGGCGGCGATTTGTGCTATTGAAAAAATACACTTTCTGAAAGCTGAGAAGTTGCAAGACAAAGCACAACATTTGGTTATTACGGTAATTTCACTCGTGCTGTTCAGGGTCTTTGTCACCAGAAAGGAGAGAGTTGGAAAATCGCCTATGGATAGTTTCCATTTTTTGGCCTGTTTTTGGACATTGAGACAAAGACTGAATCAAATGTTATTTTAAATGTGTTTTTATTTAATTTACGTTCATTCAAGACGCAAAATCTGGCGTTCATGTCCAACTACAGTGCTTTTATCTCAACAAAACTCAATAAATAAAAAGTTTTCTTTCTTCATTTTAAATGGTTAATACTTGTGCAGCACCCGTAGGAAGTATGTGTTCCTTTAGTGGGAGCTGAAGAAGATTTTTCAGTTATGGTTATGCCTGATAAGGAGCGTAGCTGACACTGGCGTGGCTGACAGTCACAAGAGCTAGCTACGCTAATGCTAATCGGTAATTGGAAAATTTGCAGTGCCTAATGAGGTTGCACAGTGTTGGTATTATGTTAGCCCTGCGATAATGCTAATCGTAGCCTCGCTAGCTTACCTTCGGAAACAGGTTTGCCAAGTTAGCCGCAAAATAGTAGCGTGCTAATGCTAAATAAATATGTGCTCGTGTATTGGTAAATTGGACACAGACTTTGTCGTTTCAGTATAACACCATGTTCCGCGTCGAACCGTGTGAAAATGTCTCACTCACCGTGAGGACAGCCTCTTCACTCCCGCACCAGACAGCGCAGCTGCTGCTGATGAGCCGCTGCCTGCCTGGTGTAGCGTGATAAATCAGCGAAAAGTGCAGCATGATAAAGCAGCGAAAAATTAAAATTCTTCCAAAAACTTTGAAAATCAAGGATGCACACCATCGGGCCATGCTCAACACATATCCAAAGTCTTAGGGAGATCTGACTAACGGGCAGTAAATTGTACATAACTGCCATATAGTGACAGTTATTCTGGAATAATGGCCAAAAGCACTTACTTACAGGACATTTTGAGGCTTAGGTGTTAAAGGGTTAATACTGATTATCGATATTGACAATTATCGTGATGAAATTTTCCGATCATTAAATATTAAGTTTTGCTTCTGAGTTTTAGTTAAAGAAACCAGATAATTAACAAACACTTCACACATCGGTGGCAAAACATTTAATTGCTATATATATATAGTTATTGAATTATAGCTCAGCGTGAAATGAAGCTGATTAGCAGCGTTTCTTGGATATCCCCGGTCTGATATGTTACTTGAAAGAGGAACACTGAAGCTTCTCACATCTGCCCTTAATATGGATAAATGAGACTGGTCAGGCCCCCGCTGCAGAGACGAGAGCAATGTCCCTGTCCACTTGGGGGCACTGCCCCTGCCTGTGTGCCCACAGGCTCAAACGGCAACACAAAGATGCCCCATGTGTTACATCACAAATGAAAGATCAAACAACAAAAGTTCACCATAGGCTCTCGGAGCAAGCTGTTAATCACACTGAATTTAATGTGCTCCAGTTGAGAGAGATCACCCCGAGAATACTCCAGTTAAACTGTGTTTCATGTTGTATTATTTCTCCTCCTTTTAATGTGTCTGGTAGTGTACACAGCGGCAGTAGAATTGGATTAAATGGTGAGTAATAACTTCCTGTACATGGTGTTTTTTTCCTCCACATTTTCATGATGAAAAAAACAGCAAGAATTGTGAAAATATACACTCTTAGAAATAAGTGTTCCAAAAGGGTCCTTCTGCAATGGCTGAGAACCTTTTGCTTCTGAAAAACCCTTTCCTGAAGAAAGGGTTTTTCAAGGGTCCTTGGTAATACTAATGGTTCCAGGAAGAATCATTTTGATCCAGAGAACCCTTTAAAACCCCTTTCTTGAATAAAAGGGTTTTAAAAGGGTTCTTGGTGGAACCTACATGGAGCCAAAAGGGGTTCTCCTATGAGGACAAGCCAAAAAACCCCTTATATGATTCTACTTAGCACTTTTATTTCTAAGAGTGTAGGAACATTTTTTTGGAAACAAGCAAGTAAATGCTTGGCATTACCCTCGGGGTCAAACCCGAGCTTTCATGTGCCCACAATGTAGAGTTCAGATATCAAATTTGAAAAGACAGGGCAAATCCCAGGACGTGGCAACAAATAGCCCAATGGCAGTGACTCATCTCTTTGAGAGGCTTATGCAAACCCAGGAGGGAGGTGATGGATTTTTCCCCTTACCTACAGTGAGCGGAGCAGATGCCGGAGAAAGATTTTGGATGTCACGAGCGGTAAAATATGAGAGTGTGTACTTTGTGTGCGCATGAAACACTATACTTTACAGAGTTCCGGAGTTTTTTCGGCAACTTCTGAAATACTTGGAGGGTGGAAAAAAGGGATGAGCGGAAGAGATTACACACTGTTGTGGCATGAGGAGCTTCTCCCCAGGAAGGCCCAGATCTCTCAAGTTCTATTTGTGGACTTGCAGTCGTATTTGTGGACACACGGGAGACGAAAGGGAATTTTTGCAGATGTACACGAAACAAACTGCATTTGATATTTCAAACGGTTGTGAACAACTCTGTCCTCGTGAAAGTTTTTTTGAAAGAAAAACACAAGAGCGCATATTAATCAAAATGGTAATAAAAACGCTGACATTTATTACGTTTTGCTCGTTGCATTTATTCATTCATTTGTCATGTAAAATAATATAATCTTTGTTAGTGACAATCATGCTGTGTATTTTTTTACCCAATCTCCTTGTGAATCAATTCAAATTTCCTTTTGTCTTTTTGTGAGCTTGATTAAGTCACATCTTTTCCCGCGTATTTTCTTTCTTTAAAACTCTTCACTTTTCTATTCATGTCTCACAATTTCTTAGCTCTGTTAATGCAGGCATTGTTATTATTTTGAAAAGGTCATTAGAGCTGTGAAGAGAAGCGGGCTGTGTGTGTGTGTGTGTGGAAATGGTTTGATTGAGGTAGTGCAGGTAGCTCTGGCACTGTGAGTTATGGACACCCAACAGAGAGGAGCCTCTTCATTAGTGGAGTGATTAAAATTGATGGGAACCTATGGAGCTCCAGCTCCCCCTGAACTCCCTGGAGCATGGCTCTCATTCTGCGCTCATTTATTTGGGACTTTGTGTTGATCAATACAAGGTGCCTGCTGCTCACTATGGGGTCTGGCTGGGGAAAAAAAAAAAAAAAACTCACCTAGGAAAAAGAGAAGAGGCTTGTTTTGTTGTTGAAGACAAACATTACAATTCAGGTTTCAGAAAACCATCGGGGGAAAAAAAAACAAAAAACACGACAGGTTTGGCTGTTGTCTCTATCGACTTTTCTTTACAGGCTGTCTATTTTAGTTGTGGTGTAAAAAAAAAAAAAACAGGCTGTTGTTTAGCAACTCGTACGATTCCCAAAACATAGTTTAAAAAAAAAAAAAGTTGAACCCAAAGAGAATAAAGACTGTGAATTGGCAAACAATCACAATAATTTATGGGTGCGTTGCTTAAGATTTACTGTGCGGACAGGCAATCATTTGTCTCTCAGTGTGACGTCCCTATAATTGCTTTGTAATTCCATGAAGATGTTGATCATGTAACGTAGACAATGTTTGAATGTTGTGTTAATGACCATTGGTACAAATTTATTTTCTACCTTTCAGCTGTTTTTTTTTACTTTGTCTTCCAATGGCGTGGAAGTCATGAATCTTGGGCTTCGGTTTTTTATCTTTTTTTAATTGTCAATTAGTTCATTTAAATCCTTAAACACAAATTAGGGACTGTCCGCGCAGATAGAGGTGTACACTTTGGAACTGCGGTCACTAAAAGGAACGGGGATTAATTTCTGTGTATTTGGACCACGGCCAGATAATGGGCAGAGATGCTGAACAGAAGCCAGACTCTCTTTGTCTGTGTCCAGCTCTGCTCATTAGAGTGGTGCTGTGCAGCTCATGGCCCATCGCTCCCCACTGCTATGCGGGGCCTTGCCTAAACAAACAGAGTCGATGTGAATCATATTTCAGATGATTGCAGGAAATAAAGAGTGTCTGCAGTGCTCAGAGTTTACAACAAAATATTGTGGTTTGGAAAAAGGAATTAAGTTTATCCAGTGTCTCATCAGTGCTTTAACCCTGTTACGGGGCCATAATATTATATTATAATTTGATTGCAGTTCTTGTTGGAAAGTAATTAGTGATGTGATAAAACAGACCAGATGTCGGCTAGACGTGAACAATCTAGAGATGGAAAGGTCAACACCACACTGAGTGGCATCTATATATATCTGTATACAGGCTACACAATTGCAACTAGCTGCACTTTGCCTCACCTTTCTCAGGATGTAGGAGAATCAATGGTGGCCTTCAGGTAACATAAAATCACTCTCTATCGCTCCAGCCGATGTTTTTTTTTTGTCCATTCCTTCCTGGGCTATTTTAAAACATGTGGCAACCAACCGTCTGTTGGTCTATCCAGGGTATAACCTGCCTTTTGCCCCCTATGTCAGCCTGGATTAGCACCAGA
Organism: Microchirus variegatus; assembly: GCF_963457635.1. Lineage (NCBI taxonomy): Eukaryota > Metazoa > Chordata > Actinopteri > Pleuronectiformes > Soleidae > Microchirus > Microchirus variegatus. The sequence goes on along the minus strand of NC_139809.1, from coordinate 4,650,593 downwards.
GCCCCCCGCGCGCAACCGTCATGTGGAGGATAAAGCGGTAGTAGATGGATGGATGGATGGATGGATGGCAACCAACCGTGATGCCACTCATTGGTTTGTGAACTGCCATTTTAAAGCTTTGAGATTTGCACAAATAAAAACCCTGGTTCTCAAACCGTGGTACATGTACCGCCAGTGGTACCTGAGCTTCTTGTGGTGGTACATTATATTACACATTACATTACATGTCATTTAGCTGATGCTTTTATCCAAAGGAAAGTAGCATTAAGGGCCTTGCCTGAGGCACCAAGGTCTGTGGACTATACCACTGGGCTATACCATCTTGGGTTAAAATCCGAAATACTGTTCTACTGTATAAACCAGGGTATGTGATCGGAGTACACTCTTAGAAAAAAGGGTTCCAAAAGTGTCCTTCTACAAGGGCTGAGGTTCTACCTGGAACCATTTGCTTCAGAAAAACCCTTTCCTGAATAAAGGGTTTTAAAAGGGTTCTTGGTGGAACCCTCCAAAAGGGTTCCAGGTAGAACCTTTATAGAAAGCTTAGACCTGGAGCCAAATAGGGTTCTGCTACGAGGACACGCCCGAAGAACCTTATATGGTTCTACTTAGAACTTTTATTTCTAAGATTGTAGAGCTAACCCAGAGCTGAAACAAACACACACAAAAAAGAAATAAATAATAATCAAGTCACCTTATCTCTCGCTCCATTTTAATCTAACTTCACTATACCAGTGTTTGAGGTATATGTGAGGAAAAAGAAGATGATGAGAGAGCAAACGATGTTATTGGGAATAAATCTGCCTCCTGTGAAAAGTCCATAGCCGACTTGGCTCGGCCTAGTTACGCCGCTGTATTGTAACCTTGGCGATAATGGTGTTACTTTGAGAGCTCAATATTTTCTCAAGTGGTACTTGGTATATATAAAAAAAAAAAAAAAGTTTGAGAACCACTGCATTAAAGCATGCCTTGTTTTATTTTATTATACAAGGGACCATAATGGTCATTATGGTGCGAAAGAAAAGGGCAAACTACAAGGGAAAACTACTGCCATTCTCATTCAATTCTGTTAAAGTACTGACATGACATTGGTATAGTCTACCTTTTTTTGCCAATTGCCAGAGCAGCAGTGCTGACTGTGTCATCTGTGTGAACCACAGCATCAGCATGGTGAAGTCCAGACAATTTATTTGTGTGACTCTTGGTCCTTATTGTATTTTTTTTTTTTTTTTTTTAATTTCTAGAGCCTCATTACATAAAGCATTGTTATAGCCTTTGGTGATGACTTTGCTGGAGCACATGTAATATATTTCCCAGCTGTCTGTCAGTCCATCTGTCCAGATGAGAATTAGGCACAAACATCCACTATGAATCAAATGTTTGATTTGATTTTAGTGGAAGTTTACAGGACAAAATGAATGTCTCTATGACGGCACTGAGCACACATTTGGCCACACACTAAGATTAAAGGAGTCATATTATGTCCTATTTCTCCAAGTTAAACTAGTTCCCTGGTGTCCTAATGAACAAGTCTGTGACATGCTTTGGTCAAAATACCATAAGGATGAAGCACCACAGCAGTTCAATCACCCTGCCAAAACCGACCGGTTCAGAACGCTCTGTTTAGTAGTATCTCTTTAAAAAATAAATAAATAAAATGAAACTTAAGGAACAGGAAATGACATCAGCCACAGAGGCTACTGGGAGCTAACAGCAGTTAGCATTTGGAAAAGTGATCATTTGCAGGCTCTAGAAGGCACATTGCTGTCATATATAACATGTATCCACTGGACAGATAAATCCTCTGAGGCTGGAAGTTTGTGTAGGACTCTGTGCTGCACTGTGGAGCCAAGAATAGAACTTTTTGCGGACTTAGCCGACTTCCGGTTTTCACATGCCATTGCCCTCGCCAGCACTCTCACGTGTTTTGCGGACAAAGTGGAGCTCCACGAGACAACAATTCCAGGAATTTAGCGCATTGTGCACGGAAGTCAACATAGTGTGTTTTATCGCCTGTACTTAGACTGAGGAGGACCACAAAAACACGAGTGAGTTATCCTTTTTCACACTTTGTCGACTGATAGGGCCTCCAGAGTCCCGTATATAAAAATTTAAACGATTAAAAAGTTGATTTTGCATAATATGGGACCTTTAACACCTTAAATGTCAAAATAAACTTTCACACAAATATCTGATAGGAAGTGATTGCATTCACGTCCAAAAGATCAATATCTCTGCCGATTAACTCCATAACTCATGACATGCCGTCATTCGAGAAAGAAGAGTGTGTGTGTGTGTGTGTGTTCATCACGTTATGGTCCCATTCAGACTTGATCACAAGTGGTCGCCTCCAACTTTGTTTGCTCATTCCTGGCATTATGTGCATATGTGTCGTCAGTGAAACTCGTGATCAAATGTCACTTCTATAATATGCTCTGTATGCAAATAAAACACAACAAAACATGGTGATTCAACCAGTCTGACAAAACCAATGTGTGTGTGTGTGTAAGAGTGTGAGCAGCAAATGGAGACACACACACACACACACACACAGAGAGAGAGATGATAATATTTTACCCATTTAAAAAAATATGGAAATCATTACAGGTTAGTGTTAGTGTTATTATTACGGTGACAAAAATAAATGAAGTATTTTCGGGTTCATTCTGAAACACGTCAGGAGGACATCAGCTAAGTAAGAACACAGTTGCACTCACACACAGCTAAAAGCGTCTCGTGTTTACACCTGCACCAGAGCTGTTTACTTATGAATGGATCATAAAGACAAATGTTAATACAAGGTTGAAGTCGGGGTCTCTTACTCCACACTGGTTTGTTGCAATGTGTGGCCAAACATAATCCTCTGTGTTGTCATTTAAAACGTACCTCAATTGAAACAAAGCGATTTCTTTCGACCTCGTTGTGTCTTATTTTCCCCGAGCAATCTGCCGAAACGGAGCCCGTGTTTGGGGAAACGTTGCAAAGTTGTCTTTTTCCTCCGCATAGAGTTTTACATCATTGTTTTGCAATGCTGCACTTTAAGAAAAAAAAAAACATGCTGGCATCATTAAAGTTGATAAGGTTAGGATACGTTGTACGGCTTCTGATTCCCCCCCCCCCAAAAAATACAACTTTTACCTTTAATTAAAAGTACGGTGTATAGGATTTAGCAGCCCTGTGCCGTAGGAGAACCTATCTAGCCTCAAGTTATCATTAAAACTCAAAAGATGTTTAGTTTATCCATTAAAAACATTGTGGTCCAACATGGCAGCCTCCACTCCTTATGTAAATATAAAGCACTTATTATATGGTAATGAAAAGAACTGTATAAATATTTTATATTCTATTTCTACCAAATGCAAACTACCCAAGTTTTATACACTGGGCCTTAAATATCTTAAAACATCATTTAATCCTTTTCATATGGAACGGCATAAATAAAAGTCCTGTTTTTGCCTGCATGGAGAAATTGATATGAGATGACTGTGTTTTTTTCCCCCTTTTAGAACTACTTTATAAATCACATGCGCAATTTTGCTTTTTTTTTTTGATTTACATTTCCTTGGAGATGTTTCATTGCTCCGTATCAGTTTTACAACCTGTAATCCTCACAGTCTGACACTGGCTCATCAAAAGTAATGCACACTGAGCCAGTGATTCCACTAAATTGACTCTCAGCGTTATATAAGAAAATACGGAAACTCAATTATTTGTCTTCGTCTTTGGCGCGGGCCTGAGAGACTGAGGGGAAAAAAAAAAACATTTGATAATAAACTCAGTGGGTGTATTAATGTTATGTTTGTTTTGCAGCAACTTGACACCATGTGAAGCGATTTCAGTTTGGTCTGAGGTCGTTTGAGAGCAATCCTTGACTGTGCTTTATTAGTTGGTTTTTCATCTAATGGGTTGTGTGTGTGTTTTTTTTTTTTGTACATGTTTTTCTTGTTTCTGTTACTTCCAGATTGTGGATAACCAGTTTAAAGCATGGGGAAAAAAACACATCTAGGTACATCTTGCTCTAGATCGGGTGGCAAATTATGAAATAAACATTAAAAACTAATGACATCTAAATTGTGAACAATACAATTTAATTGCATTAAAATGTCTTCTTTTTCTTTCTTTTTTTTTGACTTGAGCCCCATGTTTTCTCTGTGTGGACATATTACCCTCCCTAGCCCAGCGGATCCAGAGCGAGGCTGGCTTTGAGGAAAAGTCTTTTTTGTGTTAAAGCCTTTGAATATCTATTCTTTATGATCTCAGTTCCCTCTGCTGAAGTTCAGAGTGTGTGTGTGAGGGGAGGAAGGGGAAAGGGTGGAATCATAACACTGATGATGAGATGACACTGAACATACTTGGGAGAGCATTTTTGATTCTTTACACATTTTTCCTAAACTCAGACAAATATATCCAGAAGCTATCTTTGTATTCCGTAAAGCCGGTTCGATGAACACGCGGTTGTTATGGCGGGGAATTGTTGTCAATCAGACGCGATCGCGCTTGAACATGACGAATAAACATGAAACAATGTGAATAAAAAGCGAGTTATATAAAGCTCTTCTTGATGTTCAGCATCATACCTCTTTACCCCCTGTGCGTCTGTTCTATAATGACACAAAGTAGGGGATGGGTTGGCGCTGTCTTTTTCATCTGCCTGCCTTTTGTTAGTATGGTGAGAGAGGCAAAGGGAGAAGGAGAGTGAGGAAGAAGGAGGAAGAAGAAGAAGAAGAAGAAGAAGAGGAGAGTGCTGGGGATTGGACCCAGTCCCTGCACACCCAATTAAAGGAATCTTCTGCTCAAAGACACAGTCTGGCAACATGTGTTCTGACATTTGTCTTCCTGAGTGTTGTGATTTACGGTACCATGGAGCTAAAGGCTAAATTAGCAGCAGCCCGACATCAGAGACTGCACGGTAATGTCGGCTGGAGCGCGGATTGTCAGATAGGATCAGGCGTTTGCGCCGCCGTCTTGTTTTTTTCGTCGCCTCTCGTTCTGCAGAGGAGGCGAGCGAACGCGGCGCTTCGTCGACTGCCGAGTCAAAGTAACGTGGCACTAAATGTGCGATCGGCGAACTGATTGTTTTGTGTAATTTATCAGTCAACGATGAAATCAAGAAAATAGCTTTCAGTATACGGGCTGCAAATCAATATCAACCCACCCCTACGTTGCAAATATACAGTAACACGTTTTAGATTAAAGCTCGAGTGTGTGGTTTGTTTAAGTTGAAGCCTATATAGCTCCTCCTGTCTGTTCTGTTGTTGAAGCACCGGCCCCTTAAATCACAGAACACACACACTGCTTAAAGGGGACGTATTATGCAAAATTGACTTTTTAATCATTTAAATCCTTATATTTGGGACTCTGGAGGCCCTATTAGTTGGCAAAGTGTGAAAAAAGATGACCCACTCATGTTTTTGTGGTCCTCCTCAGTCTAAGCACAGGTGATGAAACACACGATGTTGACTTCTGCGCTCACTGGGACGTCACAATGCGCTAAATTCCTGGAATTGTTGTTTTGCGAAAAGTTCTATTCTTGGCTCCACAGTGCAGCACAGAGTTCTACACAAACTTCCAGCCTCAGAGGATTTATCTGTCCAATGGATACATGTTATATATGACGGCAATGTGCTTGCTAGAGCCTCCAAATGATGACTTTTCCAAATGCTAACTGCTGTTAGCTCCCAGTAGCCTCTGTGGCTGATGTCATTTCCTGTCCATTACCTTCCGTTTTCCTTGTGGACCTTTAAGGTGGACCTAAAGAGATACTACTAAACAGAGCGTTCTGAACAGGGTGATTGAACTGCTGTGGTGCTTCATCCTTATGGTATTTTGACCAAAGCATGTCACAGACATGTTCATTAGGACACCAGGGAACTAGTTTAACTTGGAGAAATTAGAGTATAATATGACTCCTTTAAAGCAGAGTTGAGGAGAGAGTGTTGCAAGAACATGTCTGAATCACTAAAAAGACACTAATCGTTATAATGAAATGCACAAGGCAGGGTGGTGAGTATGTGAGTGAATCAATCCATTTTTGTCCAGACAAAACAATTAGTCATGTTTAATATATTATTACAAGGGCTACAGACATCAGGTTTTGATGGCTTGACTTATTGAACGTTTACTTATTGATGCTATCAGGTTGGGAGGTTAGGAGGAAGATTTTAACCGATGAGATAAAAATCAGTGTTTTCGAAAAATCAACCCTGGCTTTAATTGTAACATTTTATTACCAATGTGTTCCTCAACAACTGACACCATTTAAAGCTCAAATGAGAACATTATAAATTGAACACACGTGCAGCAACAAGGCCACATGGCAGCGTAGTGGCATGTGGCCACAAGTACGATTGGCTTTTCTCCGGTTTCCTCCCACAGTCCAAAAACATGCGAACCGAACCGAGTCTATAAGAAGTCTCTGCGTGTTGGCCTTGCGATGGATTGGAGACCTGTCCAGGGTAGTACCCGACCTTTCACCCTGTGTCAGCTGGAGGATACAGATGTATTCTGTGTATTTCTGATGTATTTCTGAAGGGTGTGGTCGACGTGGATGAACCACTTCTCTTCAACAGTGTGTGGGTGTGAACTTGAAAAACATTTTTAACAGAATGAGTAATTCAATGAGAGGATACATAAGGTGTTATTTTTTTGAGATTGAAACCAAAGATGATGCAATGATGCGAAGGGCTAAGATATTCCTATAATATTTTTTTTTGGGGGGGGAAAAAAACCCCCATAAAAAACTATTAATAGATACATATAACATTAGTATTGGTATCAGTGATTGGCCAAACATTGGTGTCAGCCTAGAATTTCACAGTCAGTTCATCATTAGTGGCTCCTTCTCATATAAATATGCTGCACAGTTATTAGTTCTGATGGGATATTTTGTCCTAGACATGGGGGTTTCTTTCCCTTCCCTGAACATTTTAAATCTTAGACTACTTCCCCAGACACTGCATTCATCTCTTGATAAGCATCGGAAACCAGGTAGCAATTACCCTTCTAATTACGCGAGCACAAATCCTTGACCTTGCACTTTATTTACCTCCCTCTCCTCTTTGTTCCAGGGCCAGTGGAAATTACAAACTTCAACGCGAAAACGCAGACAAGCAGCCGCGTCTGCGTCTGTGTACAGCGCGCCGTGAAGTTGTGGTTATGTGGCGTCGCAGCAGCTGATGTGAAGGTGCAATCGCACAAGGTGAGTGGACGGCGGAGGAGAAGACTTGCCTTTCGCGGTCAGCGGGGGAGTCAGCGGGCCTCGGGGGGGGGGGGGAAAGCTCTTAACTTCTGTCAGGCATAAATAACCACGTTCATTTTTCACGTTCCCGATATTTAACTGAGAAAATAATTGCGGTCCCCAGTCATATGAACTCTATGCACATGCACATGAGTCAATTCGATTCTAGCGTTGACGGAGAGCAATTCCCTTTCACTCACCAGTATTTATTTCTCACCGCTGCTGTCGGACCTTTCTACAGTTTCTGCATGAATGATTAAGTCTATTATTGTTTGTTTTTTTTTATAAAATACTGCAACGTGGACAAGTACAGAGTGGCTGTTGAATACGGTCGCAGACTAAATAAAGTAATATCTTTATTTAGTCTGTAACCTGCGAATGGCCGCACGAATGCTTTCAAGAATGAGAATAAATCTTACGGTAACTGCTATAGATAGATAGATAGATAGATAGATAGATAGATAGATAGATAGATAGATAGATAGATAGATATTTTAACACCTGAGATTGAAACACACATACTTTTTAAAGTTGTCCTGGCACACTGCATTTCAAAATTTAGTTTCCCTCTTCAATTACATCCTGAATCAGGGTTAGGGTTAGTTTAAGAGCTTGTATTTTTAGGAAGAGTCCATTTGTGTGTTCTCTATATCCTGCGTTATTTATTAATCCGATGGCCCCCCCTTTTCTGCCTTATACAAATTGGCTGAATATGTGTTTCCCCCACACTTGTACACAATAGTGTTTGAATCCATACTGGCTGTCTGTCAGCAACTCATGTTTCTCAACAATCGCATTTACATTTTTTCTCATGCAGGGGGGAAAAAGAACAACGACAACAACAACTCCCTGTATACGTAACTGAGGACGTCATGTGTGAGTAATCTGAGGCTGAGTGAGGCTGTGATATACTGTGGTCAAGCTGCTGCTAGGTGGTGCTATTGGTAGCATTGTCTGACTCCATGAACCGACACTGTGTGAACTGAGCTTCCTTTTATTCTTAGTCTTTACTGTGTGCAGCCATGTGATAAGTAGCCACATTTCCACGTATACCGCACAGTCCTATAGCCTCTATAGTGTGTGTGTGTGTGTGTGATGGCTACATAACATATTAGCTGAATGAATGAAATGCCTTTTAAGTCTTTAAGTGAATCTATATAGGAGCGGGTGCTCCCGTGCTTGGGTATGTTGCCATATATCACATCATTTAACACTTTGAACTGCGAGAAACGTGTCACTCAGTCCCTCTCTTGATACCCTCATGTGTCAGTGTGAAATCATAAATACAATCATTTCCCCAATGTTGGGCTCTTTATTCTGTCAACCGTTTCAAAATGTGACTGTGCCTCTTCATTTCCCACGCATGAATAAGTGAAAGGCCATTAATATGTCTCTTTCATTACACCCTGGCACTCTGCACTGCATGGGCGCGCAAAAGATCTGTGCGTTTGCCGGGGTTCGGGGTTCTGATGTCCGTTTTGTAAGGCAACAAAGACATGTCACCATGTCCGCGTGAAACTATTCCAAGAATTTATATTTTTGTTCCCGCTGAACGCATGAGTGTACGTTTTTTACGCCGTAAAAAATTCATGTTTTGCTCGCTGTTTTATCGCTGTTTTCAATTATGAGCATCTAGTATTTGCATCTCATCTGAATGAATCTTTTTTTGTTGTTGTTGTTGTTGTTGATAAACACAGCTGAACTTTTTCTGGAGGAAATTATACATTATTAAAGATTCATTGCCCAGATATAGAACCTTCTGGATATTGTGAGTATAATTCTAAAAACAAATATTTACCCAGAATGAACTGTGCACATGTTGTGAAGACTGTGCTTGTGGCCAAACTGGTCAGACATTATTTCCCTGTGTATTTTTGTTTCACGATCACTCTTTACCTTGACAAAAACAACACTTTTTCTTCTTCTCTGTTTCCACTCCCAAGACAAGATTAGAGGAGAAACTCATCAGTCTCCTTGGCTGTTGTCTGATAAACTTTTTTTTATTTGAAGGGTGTCCTGTCTGGTGTCTCTGGTGTCTTCCTCCAGTGCACTCCTGATTTGAAATATAGCCTTACATAATGAGGGAGAAAAATAGAGCGGTGTGTTGCACCCGTGAGTCAGTGTCAGCTTAATCAATCATTTTTAAACACGGGCAGGCATGCTTACTCTACTCGCTTCACTTCCGCCACATCCTTCCCCTGCTCAGCAATGTGACAGCAGCATAATTCATTTTAAATCAAAAATTAATCCGGCACCATCAAAGTTGTCCTTGCGTCCTTTTTGGTTAAAGCACAGGGGGATATTTTTTCGCCTGAGTGTGTGTGTTTTTGTATGTTGTTGTTTATTGAATTTGCTGTAGATCCTAAAAGATTTTTAATCCTTATCTTAAACGCATGCATAAAGAATGTTGAGATGTACCTGCGTGTGTCATAGATGAGTGTCCTGTTTATACTGGACATGCAGACGTGTGGTGTTTTTCGCGTTATTCAGAGGTAAATCACAGATTGAGCTCAGATCCCTTCTTGCTTAAAGGGGAAATAAGTAGTTTATAGTGACATCTAGAGGAGAGGCTGAAATTTACAACAAAGAACTGCTCCTCTGCTCACCCCCTCCCTTCCCTGAGCGATACGGTATCCGCAGCTGGTCAAATGTCGTCCTCGTCGTCTTTCTCCGTGTCAGCAGATGAGGTTCGTGAGGCGAGGGAGAGGGCGAGCTACCGCGGCCGTAGCAGACGAAGCGGAGAGAGAGGAGGCGGGACTTCCGCTACAAGTAAAGAGACGCTTGATTTGTTCTCTCTCGTTTGTCCTTACAGGCTCCGGTAGAAACATGGCGTCTCACTGCTAACAGTGGCTATGCGACCGCGGTCCGCGACCATGTTATTTTAAATGACTTTTTGAAACACTACGAAAATGAAACAAAGAATATTATACAGCGACTAGACAATGCAGGAGCACATAATATGTATAAAAAAGTGGATTTTGGGTCATATAAACCCATAAATACTACATATTGTCCCTTTAAGTCTCTTCGCCGTCTCCCTGAACATTCAACAGGCACGGAATGCAGTGTTGGGTTCAAGCGGTCAAATTGCAGCGGGTCAGGAGGTTAGAGAAAATTTGGAATTTGGAGGGGCTAACGCTGAGCAGAAGGAAAAAGTTAACTTGTCTTAATATTTGCCTGGCGGTCGAGAGACTCCTTCTGGCTTTGTGTCAGTCTGTGATGCAGCTCAGCTCCAGAAGTTGCATCATTCTCTTGTTGGTGAGTTACATTCAAGTATTATAACTAAAAAATAATATTGCCAAATTAGAACATGTTCGCCACACTTATAATGTAAAAGAAGTCTATATGGAAACATGATGATGTGGACCTACACTCTTAGAAATAAAAGTGCTAAGTAGAACCATATAAGGCTCTGCGGCTTGTCCTCATAGGAGAACCCTTTTGGGCTTTTGGGACATTTGGAGGAGCCTTTTGGAGGGTTCCACCAAGATCCCTTTTAAAACCCTTTATTCAGGAAAGGGGGTTTTAAAGGGTTCTCTGGATCGAAATGGTTCTTACTCGAACCATCAGTTTTTCAGAAGCAAATGGTTCCAGGTAGAACCTCAGCCCTTGTAGAAGGACACTTTTGGAACCCTTATTTCTAAGAGTGTAGAAGGAATAATATGCATCTCATGTTATTCATTTATAAATGCATTACTCCGAAAGTCCCAAACTATTCCACAAGACTAATTAATTACAGTACATGATCAGTAATTACTTAATGGTGAACATCCCGCATGTTGTTGGAACTTTTTTTCCGAGACTGTGCTCCATCAATGAACTGTTCTCTGTGTGTTTCATCCACATTGTTGATTATAAAGTTACTATCTTACTATAATCCATTATATCTCTGTGCTATCTTGAAAAGGAGATCTCGATTGACGGAAGGTTAAATAATTAACTATATTACGTATGCATCAATAAAGTGAACTTCTTTTCTAATGTTTAAAGGCAGGATTCCTGGTTGTAATCACATATTAGTCACCAAACGATTGAGAAAGTCCTTAGATGTCGTGTAACGTAGTGACAATGACTAAAAAATCAAACTGTTTACCTTAAGTTGTGTCCATAGATACAAACACAGCTTCTATTATGTAATCTCCTGACACCTTTATTAGCTTTTGGCTCTGTGGATTTTACTTATCACAGACCTCCTGAGCGTCAGCAGCACAAAGAGGGCAGGACCATGTCAAAGTCCACGTGCGGCGATCGGAAGGGGGGGGCGGGGCTCCAAGCTCTCAGCCTGCGGATCACGTGCAGAAAGCGTGGTGCTGTGTGATTGCTGCGCCACAAGAGGCTGCGTGGAATGCCACGAGGACGTTTGATGCCATTTGTTGTGCACTATTATTATGGGGTTTTTCTTTCTTTTAACTTTTCTCCACTCCAAACTGCTGCCAATATTCACTTTCATCAGACAGAGCGCAGAGGAGCGGAGAGAGAGCTCTCTGCTCTGAACCACGGAGATGATGATAATGATGATGATGATGATGATGATGATCATCATCCTTGTTTGAATTCTTCCACATGAAAGTTGTTATCAGATTGAGAGTATAGATTGTAGTGGGCTACAGTGGGCTGCTGCAGACAGGAAGTGCATGTGCAGGGAAGGAATGTGCAACGAATCATTTCTGTGGGAAATGTGAAATGAAAGCGGGAGAGATTTGCGACTAAAGCGAGCAATGAAAACAAGCACATAAGCAGACTAATGGAATATGAAATACATATTTTTTTGTAAACAATAACAAACAATAATCATATACCTTTATGGTCCAGTTGTTGTCATACATATTCTATATCTAACTGATAAATGTAGACCGATACATTGCTGCGATTGGCCGATATTCATCATGAAAATTTACACATAACTCGATAAATGTGGCTTTCTAATTTTCATCCATAAAGGCATTTGACATTAGACAACTTTATTATTATTATTATTTTTATTTACCTGTGCCATGAATTTAACATTCATTTTAAACAGGTGTATTTAAGTGCAGCCACACAATCCAGTTCAGTTAAATTCAAAAAAGACAATTTATGTTGGGGACTTGATTTGTGTCAACATCGACTTATCATCACCCCCCAATATAGGCACACAGTAATCCAATCATATCGACATGTGATAAATATATTGAAAAATATCATTAACTGTCATCTGTTAAAGTTTTTAAAAAAGAGTTATACATATGAATAGTCCATGCGATGCAGATTTGAAAGGCAGATCCATACGTGTTGTTTAATAAAGGATTAGACAATGGTATTGTTATGATGTTATTATTATTATAATACTGTTGCATTTCAACACTGGAATAAACTGGAAAAACCAGCCACAGAAAAACCCCCATATCGGTCGACTTTTTAATTTGGGTCATGCAGTTTTTTTTTTGCATTTGCCTGCCATTTTAGATGCACTGTGAGCATTTGGCGGTTTATTATTTCTTTTAAATTCAGCAGCTTATGTGTCCCAGTTGTCTATAAAACTGTAGAAAAGTGTTTAAAGGCGTCAGACTGTGTTGTATTTCCTTGTAAAGAAAAAAAAAAAAAAAGCAGCTCTGGGTCGAGCAGCATCAGGCCTTCATCTATTCCTCGGCTATTGACAACCTCTCCCTTCTCAGTGAGCATGACTGGGAGCTCAGCTCTCACTAGCGCTGCTAGTGGACAATCAGACACACACACCCACCCCGAGACACACTCGCATTTCTCATTTCTTACTTCTAGTCTAAATTAGATAGCGAGGCGAAGGGTCGTGGGCTCACAGATCGCACGCAGGGGTTAGTTTTTTGAGCATTAGCGCTAGTTAGACGGCGAATCTGACATTTTCAACATGGAGTCCCCCCCAGATCCAGCGAGCGATCCGGGCAACTGCGCCTCGGAGCCGGCTACCCCTGTCAGGGAAACCCCGGTAAACCTGGAGACGCTCCGGAAAGCGGACCATCCAGCCCCGGTGCGAAGGCAGAGCTGCTCCAGCACCAACAGAGGTAAGAAGCAGCGCGTTCGCCTTCGTTTATCCACGTTTAAAAACGAACACTGTGACACGTTGTTGTTGTTGTTTTTTGTTTTTTTTTCAAAAATCAAACTTCAAAAATGATTGAAATCGCGTCTCCATAAATAACAGCACTCTGTCTTAAATGATCACAACCAACAGTGACACACACACACACACACACGGCTGTAGATTTGGCACCGGCGCGGCTCCGTGTGCCGCTCGGCTGTGCTCTGTGTGTGTGTGTGTGTGTGTGTGTGTGTTTCAGGGCTCCACTGACAGCTCAAATTATTTAGTTGGGGGGGTGAAACGGTCACAGATGTCACATTTACTCTTACTGCAAGAAGAAATCAGTCACGCCAACAACTTAAAAAAAAAACACCCAGCAGCTGGATCGCGCTCTCTCCTTCGTGCCAAACGCACGCACGCCAATGCGTTATTGTCAAAAGTGAACTTTTTTTTGGAACCTAGTGTATCGATCAGTTTCTCTCCTTCTGTGGTGACAGAGCAGCAGACACAGCGTCGTCTGCCTGCATTGCTTTTTTTTGTTGTTGTATTTAACCTCCCCTCTGCACACATTTGTGTACGTTTGTGCAGCTGTTATTTACTTTTTTTTTATTTTGCGCGCGCGCAAGGTCTGCGACCAAACATTACACCAAAACAGACCACGCTGTAAAGTGGTTGCTTTTACGTGATTTATCCACCACCACGTCCCGTCCATGTTGTACTGTACAGACAGTAACCACACCCCCCCTACCCCCTCCTCCTGTCTCTCCAGTACGCCGAGCTCATCCAAGTTCAAAGAAAAAATGCGATTCATTCGTGACAGTTGCGGATCCGCGCGCACGCGTGACAAGCAGGACGCGACAATCAAATCATTTATTTTCCTTCTTCTTCTTCTTCTTCTTCTTCTTCTATTTCCCCCCCTCGCGTGTGCGCGCACTCTTCCTGTGCGCGAGGGTATATTTAGAGTGTGATATGATGAATGTGGAATGTAAGCTGGTTATGTAACAGGTTTAGCCATAAACAGGCGAGCAACTGAGAGCAGAAATCACCAGCGTGGATCTTTACCCCCCCCCCCCCCCACACACACACACACTTCATACCATCAACACACTGGTTCACATTCAATAATCATAATAATAATAATAATACACAAACCAGTGTCACTGATTCAGCAGTGAAGGCAAATTGAACTGTGTGTGTGTGTGTGTGTGTGTGTGTGTGTGTGTGTGTGTGTGTGTGTGTGTGTGTGTGTGACTCTCCCACAGCACTTATGTAATCGCGAGGCAAAAGGCAGGTATAGTCTCGAGGCTTCGTGGATTTGATTCCTTTATTCACAAGTCTGACTTTGAGACACTCCTAACCTGCTGACCCATATTATTCACCTCACCCCACCCCCCCCCCCCTTTTATTCACATGATTAAAGTACGTCTGGGAAAGAGAAAGGCAGGAAAAAAAAGAAGGCCTCTGCTCTGTTATGTAATGCTGAATGGGTGAAAAAAACACACACACACACACACACACACACACACAAAAAAAAAACTCCCAACCATGTTCAGTGGGACAACATCTGCTGCTCCAGAGTTTCCATGCAGAGGAAACTTTTCTGTAAGGAATATCAATGACTGAGAGAAAAGTTTTGAAAAGTTTTTGTGTGTGTGTGTGTGTGTGTGCTTGTTGCTTGCGAAACGTGTGCGAAATCGGTTATGATTCAATCCCAAAAATTCAACGACGGAAAGCACTCGGAGCGCATAGACCTCTGCCGAGGCAGGTTTTGGTTTCCCACAGTGTCGGTGTACACTCCCTTATCTCAGAAGGCTTAAGAGCAGTTAGTTTAAAGAAAATAAATCCTAAATCTGGATCGGTGTCCAGATCGACACGATGAAACACATGTAGTCGTTTTCCTTCCTAAACTACAAAAGCCGTGCCTCACTTTTCGAGTTATACATCTCACGGACAGAATCTGGAATCTTAAATATCCACGTGTGTATTCCACCACTGAAGTAACTTTCAGTAACTATGAAAAAAAAAAAAAAAAAAATCACCTTATCCATTAAAACATTGACTCAGTCTCTGTATATTGAGAGCATTTAAAGTGCAGCAGATATACAGTGAGTCTGCCTGGTGGCGTGTTTGCTTTATTAAATAACATTTATGTAACGCTAAGTTGTCCATTAACTGCGGGTGGTTTATTGCTGTTGCACATTCTCAGTGCGGCGCAAACATAAAGCAATAAAAAAATAAAGGTTTATGAGTCAGAGTCGCGTTGCAGACGGTTGCAGAAGACGATGTCGTACGCTCTGTCGACCTCTTGAAGTTGAAAGGCTTCTCACTCGAGCGCAGTCACCTTTTTTTTTGTTGTATTAGACTCGGTGAGGACGCACATTTCTTGTCCTGCATGCGGCGTGTTTACTGTTTTAACTCTGAGTCATTAAGGATTACTTCAGTGTGGGGTCAGGGAACAGGCCTTTAGAGGGCTTTGCGTATCATCGCTGGGATTACGAAAGGGTGTTATTTTGCAACTTTGGAAACAATCGATATTATGTAAAGCGGTGCACGGCTTTTAAAACCCTCACTGTTGCACCGGGGGAAGCTGTGAAGCGGCGGATCAGATAAGAGCGAGTGTTGAGACAGACTGTAGTGGCCCGACTTAAGACGCTTCATCTGTTACACTAAACAAAATCCTCTGTGCAGGTGGAATTAATGTCTAAAAAGGACAACGTAACTTTTAAAAAGTTGCTCCAGATGACGTGCAGTGCGACATCTTGCACAACAACAACTGCAGCGTGTCATTTGATCTCTTCTAAACTTTTCACACCACCCCCCCCCCACCCGGCTTTCATGTCACAACATTTAATGGATATTGTTCAACTGTTACATCATGTATCGCTGATGTATCTTTTTGTTGTCATTTCCTGGACAGCTTTGAGTGTCGATTTCATAGAAAGAAACAACAATGTCACGACTTTCAGCAGCCGATTTAACCTCACCCCCCCTCAAAAAAAAGGTCTTCTCTTAATGAACATGCAACCACGCTTTCATCCAGCAGTTTTATTTCTGGGCAGTGAAATGAGATCTCTTGGTCGGAGTGGCAGCATTTATTAAGTTGTCGTCGACACACGAGACGGATGAGGTGCAGCGGCACAGAGGCCCTTTTTTATACAAAATCTTAGAAAGCCAGGCGTTGGCACGCCCGGGTCTCGCATGCCACTGGAGTTTGACGGCGACATTATCGAGGCTGTGGCGTTCTCAGATTCCGTGAATTAGGGCTGCCTGCCCACCAGAGAGCACGGAGACACCGGCACGAGCTTAAAGCTTCAGCACAGACACAGATCCAGAGAGAGGAACTCCATTAGGGTTCACTCTTGTTTTGTTCTCGGCTGTATTTCTTAAATGTGGGGAATTGTGATAATATTCTGAACTCGTATTCGCTAAATGTTTACTACATATTTAAGGTGGAAGTACAGTCTTTGATCTCTTAAGTTTTTCCCTCTGCTCAGCATCTGCCACTGTGACACTCAGTTCAGACTTTGCTCCGCTAACTATGAAACAAAATCTCATGTTCTTATGAGCCTCAAAGGTCAGATTACATATATTATCTTATCTGAGGAGGAAAAACACCGCGTTTACAGTTGACTGAGCGTTGACTGAGATTTGCTTCTGTCTTTGTTGTCAAATAATGAATGAGAGCTATAAAACGATGACAAACTTTGATTACAAATTTGCGACACAAAAACCTTGGCTCTCTTTGTCGAAGCTTTTAATTCTCTAAAAATCTTACATGTGATATCAATGGCACAGTGTTACTTGTAAACCCACTATATTTGTCATCTTATTTTTCTTAATCCAGCTGCCTTGTAAGGAAACTTGTTACAGTTTTGAAAAAAACAAACAAACAAAAAGCTTCTCATTTTAATGAGACCTTGTAAAAGCTGGATTGTTTTCGTACATTTTATTTTTAAATTTTAAATGCAGCAGCCATTTCAATGTTTGAGTTCCACTGGCCTGAGTGATGGTAATTTTCTTGGTCAGACAGTTGTATCCACGCTGAATCTACTAATCTGGGCCGCTAGTTTTAAGGGTCCCATATTATGCAAAATCAACTTTTTAATCATTTTGATACTTATATTCGGGACTCTGGAGGCGCTATGAGTTGAGCAAAGTGTGAAAAAAGATGACTCACCCATGTTTTTGTGGTCCTCCTCAGTCTAAGTACAGGAGATAAAACACACTATGTTGACTTCCGCGCTCACTGGGACGTAACAACGCGCTAAATTCCTGTAATTGTTGTCTCGCGGAGCTCCGCTTTGTCCGTAAAACATGCGAGAGTGCTGGCGAGGGCAACAGTATCCAAAAACCGGAAGTCCATGAAAAGTTCTCTTCTTGGCTCCACAGTGCAGCACAGAGTTCTACACAAACTTCCAGCCTCAGAGGATTTATCTGTCCAGTAGATACATGTTATATATGACGGCAATGTGCCTGCTAGAGCCTGCAAATGATCACTTTTCCAAATGCTAACTGCTGTTAGCTCCCAGTAGCCTCTGTGGCTGATGTCATTTCCTGTCCTATAAGTTTCGTTTTACTAAACAGAGCGTTCTGAACAGGGCTGTTTTGGCAGGGTGATTGAACTGCTGTGGTGCTTCATCCTTATGATAGTTTGACCAAAGCATGTCACAGACATGTTCATCAGGACACCAGGGAACTAGGTTAACTTGGAGAAATAGGGTATAATATGGGACCTTTAAAGTTATTCAGTATGGTGTATTATATTCTGAAGAAAACTTGATTTACGAAAGGTTCAAGTGATTTGAGGTCAAGCGCCAAAGTTGGACAAGTTATTCATTAGTGCAACCACACTTTAAAAGATCACATCGTCCAGGATACACATTGAACAAACATTGACATGGTTTAAAAAATATATGTTCAAATCGTAACACTATAAGAGTGCACTCTGCAAAATGTGTAGCTTCAAAGTGTAGTTGATAATAGTCTATTAGATATACTATATAATGCAGGAAAGGCAATGTGAGCTCTATTTGGCTACACTAAAAAAAAAAAACAACCTAAAAAGTCAAACTTAACCTAGACCAAATCTGAAAGTTTTCATCCAGCGGGACAGTTCATTTTGGAGTTTGAATCACCAGTGGCTTAACTGGGGCTGGCGAGGAAGTTTCAGCTGGTGACAGACACTAGATTTGATGTGAAATCTCCAGTGGTGAACGATAGCTCAGATCTGTGGCCTATTTACAGAAGTTTGTATCTTCGATAGAAAAGTCTGAATAGTAATGACCGGAAATACTCCAGATGCATTATTGGAGGGCGTTAAAGGAGTCTAAAATTAATGAAGTACACTGTGACCCTAAGCACTGGTGTCGTGTGGCTCTGTGCCTCTCCTCTGATATGAAAGCGTCCCCTCAGAACGGGGTCTAAAAGGATCACTCGGAGGGATTCTTATGCCACTTTATACAGGACTGAGTCTCTCACATCTCCATCACTGTGGAGGCTGCGAAGCTCGGGAGCAGGCGGTTAAACCCTCAAACTCCAGGATCGTTGATCAGCAGTATCTGACAAACCATCGCCCCGTTAGCTTTTGAACAAAAGGGCACGAACTACATACAGTACGTCCATGCTAAGCTGTCACCGTTGAATTTGAGGCTGTGGCGCTGTGAAATGTGTCGTGCACTCGGAAAGTATCAGAGCGATCTCTCGGCCACAGGGGCTGGCTCTCCCGCACGCCGTGCTTCTGCACGTATGTTCTTTAGAACAGGAAGAGGTAACGTTGTAAAATCTAAAGTGTGTTATTCTACCAGGAAAAACCTCAAGAGCCTCTTAACTATTATTTATCTGGCCTTCTGCGGGCTAAACGGCCGCCGCTCTAGCTCCTCTTAAAAGGACTCTGTTAAGTGTGGGTGATTGAGAAAAAATCAGATGAAGAGGGAGAAGTGAAATATCTGTTACATGTTGTCTGCACAGACAAAGAACAGGAGCAGACGAAACAGTGTGCTTCCTCTTTGGTGACAGTAATAACGTTTTCCTTTAAAGGTGCATTACGTAGTTAATGCATAAAACATAAAATCCTCCTAATATGTCACAAAGACTCAGGAATAATGTAATAATATAACAAACTGAACTCACCAACAACAAAAGTACAGCCAAAATATTTGCATTAAAAAAAAATCTTTTGCAGACCGCAAATCATGTTTATGTTTTGAAATCATGTTTTGGCATGTGGCGCCACCCACACCGCCATGTACCAATCATTGCAGTCAGTAGAGTCTCAGCTGCAGAGCAACCACGGGTTGCCAGTTACGTCTGAGCTACAATGGTCGGAGAAAACGAAACCTAAAAAGACCTCTGTATTTTGAATTTGAGTGCAGTAATCGTTTTTGGCCACATTCTTACATATGGCGCCTTTAACAAGGTCTGCATGGTTGCTTTTTATGGATTTGTGTGATATAACTACAATAATCAAGACGAGAGAAAATATCGGTTGTGTTCTCAGAATGTGTCTCGTTTTTTTGCATATTAAAAACCACACTTCCAGATTTTACACATTACAATATAAAACATTGCACGAGTGTGTCTAAGTGTAGATTTTCACGTGAGTGCAGGGTCACAGAGCGCGTGCATCACACCGCAACTGCAGCAGTTTCATAAAGTTCATTTGTCACCACCACCCCGAAACAAAAACAAACTCGACAACTTTTCGGGGAGACATCGAGGATAAAGCAACTTGAAAATCAGTGTCGTTTCTTGTGGCTTGATTATTTATATTGGAATAACAAGTGCAACTTAATCTCATAAATAAAAAAAAGGCAGAGATACGGATCCGTCCCCTCCAGGTACTGCCGCCACTTAATCGAATTAGCTCCACTCTCAGGCTTGACGGGCTCTTCAAACACACCCCTGGTGACTTCTGAGTGCCGATTACAATCAGCTACTATTTTCAGCCTTTGATTAAAATCTTGTGAGGTTAGACTGATTTTTTTTTTTTCTTCTTTTTTTTTCTTTTTTTCTTGAGAGTAGAAGCAACTAATTATTAACATTGCAGCCCATCACTCTTGTTACACAATCCCTGTACACGTTTAATGAAGTCGAAATTTCTTTGTGTGAAACTATTGTTGCTTGATTTCAGTTGAAATGTCTCATATTAAGGCCACATTATACTTCTCCGACTGCGTAATGCGTTATCCGTCTGCGTCACCACGTAGACCACTCGAGCCTTTATACTTCTGCGTCGTGGTGACTGATAGGCGCTGCAATTTCCCGCCCGATCAGTAGGGGTTGCTGCGCAAGGTCGTTGTGCTTTTGGCTAGAGTGAGCAATGGCGTCCGAGGGAGAAAGACTGTTGTTGTTGAAACAGTCGCCGTTTGTCACTTTTCTGTGTCCCGGAACGCAGTTTTAGGATAATTGAGAAATTGGCCATTTAGAGTCTAAACATGTGCTGTGTGTGTTAAGATATGACGTATTTATAGTTCGGCAGCGACGAAGTCGGCGGTCTTCAGCTCCGCCCTCTGTGGACGCTCGCTGCTCACTGTGAGCCGGCACAGAGCAGCTTAGCTCGGCCTGTCCTGAGGACCAATCACAGCTCTTGCCGTCTCCGTTGTCCCTTGACGGAGTGACGGACACTTAAAAAATATTCTGTGCACCCGGAGACGACGCAGAGGCTCTTCGACAGGTTCTGCGTCGACGCAGAGGACTCTGCGTAGCCTACGCAGAGCACTTTACGCAGGAGTATAAATTGGGCTTAAGTCGGTGTGTTGAGCAAATGTAGGGGTTCGCACACACGTGAGTGTGTTTGTTCCGAGGCGTAACATTTTGTCTATGGTAAACGGTAACACGAGAGATCTCGAATAATCTAGGTTTCCTCGCGTGACAGACGACAACGACGAACGTCTAGTTACGCATAAAATAAAAGAGGATGATCGCGATCGTCCGTGTCGCCGAATCGTCGCAGTGTCCTCGTCAAAGAGAAATTCGCTCTTCTGTTACTTTCAAAAGGCGGCTTTTCAATAAGTCACTAATGAATTTTTGGTTCTTGCGTGTGTGTGTGTGTGTGTGTGTAGATTGATTACTGTGCGAGACGTACTTAGAGTGCGGCTCAGTGTGGGCCTCAGTCAGCGCTGCTGTGCTGCTCTCCCTGACAGTGATTGAAAGACAGTCACTCTTCACACCGTATGACACATGAATCCTGCTCTCCTTCACAGACGAATATTGTCTGTCTGATCAATCAATGTTTGCGGCTTTTTTTTTTTTTTTAATTTTTACTAACGCAGTGCTTAAGAGGCAATAATCAACGCTCACGCTCGCTTGTTAAAAGCCTATTTTTACGTGACGGACCTGAAATAGACATTCAGAAATAGGGGAGATGAGGACCTCAGGTTGATGTTGATTGTCACACGTTGACGTTCTTCGTACATAAACGTACTAGTTTGTGATTCCTGTTGCTTTCAAGTCATGGAAAAGTTACGTTTTCTATTTTCAGCAGTTTTTTAATTCAGCCTTTATGTTGAGGTTGTAACTTAGTCCGCTTAATTGAAATATACTTTAGTGTGAAAAAAAACACACTGTAGTAACGGTTTAACTGAGGGGAATATTCATTCCATGTCATCTTGAGTTAAACAAGTGTGGCTTGTGATGCTCATTAATTTCTGCTTGCTCCACTTGCGGTGTTTGGGCTCTCGTCTCTGGCTCGGTGCCACAGTGTCTTCTGAAAGAGCCACTTCATCTCTGTCAGGGGCAGGTGGAAATTTGCCGCACACTTCTAATTGGACAAAGTGCCTTTCAAACTCCGAGCCATCATACACAGATCACATTATCATACAGAGCAGGTGTCAACAGAGGTTTTTTCACCTCCCCCTTTTGCCTCCTGCTCGCCTTTGGTCAACTTATATTCTCTATGCTGTGTTGCTTCCTAAAGTCCCTGTTGCCTTGTGTCCCCAAGGCATAACAAGCCTTGTTCGGATTCATTACAAGAAAAGTGCACTTGGTTTTTTGTCTTGGAAGCTTTTATTTTGCACTTTTTCTTTTTTTTTTTCTTCTTCTTCTTAATTTGCTTGGTGAAGATGTTTGAGCAGGGCCTTTCCTTTCCTGCTAAGAGCCTTAAATGGAAATGGTTGTTTTATATTTCAAACGCAAAAAAACACTTGCCCCTAGCCAGAAGGAGAATCTGAGGCTGTGGGCTATCGCTCATAGGGGGCGGGTGGGCGGGCTTTTAAGGTCAGCAGTGTAGCCCAAGGCCAGACCTCTGTGTCCTTGTAGAAGAAGTGAGCCTCGTCAGATCAGCTCTAAATCGAACAGGTAAGCGGTGAAAAGAGCAGCGTGTGGAGTGATGCAATTTTGTCAGTTTAATTTCGGTTAAAAGCATAACTCATGCATTTTGAATGAGCCAGGCCATGGCGAAAAACAGACTTGTGATTGATGTCAGAAGAACATCGTCCAAACACGGGCAGATATAACTTACAAAGTACAAAATACTTTCTACTTGTCTATTAATCATAGAGGAAGTGCAAGTGCAGAAAAGTGAGCTACTGCTCTTTAAAGGGTGCATTTGTGTAGCAATCGGAGGATTTATTAAGCTTTCTTTTGATTTCTTTTGAGGAGGATATTGAGGAGAAGCATGGATGATGTTTGAAAGTACAACGTGTTGTTTCCATTTTATCATCTGTGACTCATCGTTTGAGTTGGTCAGTGTCAGCTGTGATCGGTGTCCCAGGCTGCTGCAGTGTGAAAGGACATGAACGTTTAACTTTTCTTTTAAGTGTATTGGTTACATTCATGAGAGCTGGAGTTGTACTGTGCTTAAAAGTTTGGGGGCATGAAACCTAATACCTTTGGAGTGGATTAGGACCCGAGGAGAAAGCGGAACTTATGGCTTAACCTGATAAACACGTAATCACTTCTTTGTCCACGCAAATGGGTAAACATTGAAACTTTTTTTTTTTTTTTTTAAATTGAGTATACACTTAATGGCGATCTTGTATGCATGGCATCAGAGCAGATGTGTTATCCCATGCTGATTTCATTCTGGGCAAAAAATTAAGTGCACAAGAGAGATTGATGGTGGTGTCCCCAGTCAGACAGATAACACCTGATTCTGCCTGCAGGGGGCTGGTCTAGTACACTCCTCTTCTGCACCTCAGATGCTGTGCTGAGGTGGTGAACCATTCCTTCACTCAGTGCAAATTCAAGGCCACATTCAGGAGGTTGATCCCAGGACGATTGCACCAACGTGGCCCTGAGCGCTCTGTATCACATGATCCATGCATCAGCCACACCTGGGAGAAATACACACACACACACACACACACACACACACACACACACACACACACACACACATGCAAGGGGGTCATTTGTTTAACACAGTTGCGTCACATATCTGGGTGGACTCGGTGCGCGCACCGTTGAAAGCGAGCAACGGCGGACACACAGATGCACAAGTGTTAATGACATGCTGCCTGTGTGAGCATGGTTTATAAAGTCAGTCTGTTGGCACTACAGCACCTTTTGTTGTGATCTGTTGATGTCACATAGATAGAGGTCAATAAGACACGTTTTAATAGTAATAGTTTTTAAAGGTACAATATGTAGTATTTATGGGTTTATATAACCCAAAATCCACTTTTTTATACATATTATGTGCTCCTGCATTGTCTAGTCGCTGTATAATAGTTTTTGTTTCATTTTCGTAGTGTTTCAAAAAGTCATGTAAAATAACATGACCGCGGACCGCGGTTGCATAGCCACTGTTAGCAGCGAGACGCCATGTTTCTACCGGAGCCTGTAAGGACAACCGCGAGAGAACAAATCAAGCGTCTCTTTACTTGTAGCGGAAGTCCCTCCTCCTCTCTCTCCGCTTCGTCTGCTACGGCCGCGGTAGCTCGCCCTCTCCCTCGCCTCACGAACCTCATCTGCTGACACGGAGAAAGACGACGAGGACGACATTTGACCGGCAGCGGATACCTTAGCGCTCAGGGAAGGGAGGGGGTGAGCAGAGCAGCAGGTCTTTGTTGTAAATTTCAGCCTCTCCTCTAGATGGCACTATAAACTACTTATTTCCCCTTTAATATTCATTTTTGTTGTTGTTTGTAAGCTGTAAAAATTAATCACACCTAATCAAATTCGTATTATGTCTTATTGTTTTGCAATTTGATCTTTCTATATGCAGCCTGGACTGTGTACCGAGTTGTGAGTCAAAGGTTTTTTTTTTGTGCGGCAGATGATTTCTATGAATTTTATGTAGGCCACAGGATTTTTAAGTTTGGGAACGGCTTCTGTAATAACTTATATGAAAAAGTGTGTGCTTGAGGAAACACTTTATGTAAAGGAGTGCAGCGCACATGTCATATTTTGGATAATATTCAATTGGATGTTCTTCTCATTGATGGTGACATCTAAAAATAAAGCTGCGGATTATAACACATGTTCCCGAGCATGTCTGGGAGCTATGGTGGCCTTCTTTGGCGTCCAATTCAATTTTTTTAAAAAAAGCTTGCTTTATGACTGTTAATTCATTGGGGCTGCTGTAGAACCATTGCAGCTCAAGATGGTGGCCTTTGTAAAGCACGGTCCTTGCTTAAAGTGCACATAAAAGGCTGACTCCTAGGGTTGGGTCATTTACAGCCTTCGGCATCCACAGGGAGCTGCTTTGCATTTCTGCACGTGTGTGCATTTCTGGTTTCATTCATAGTAAAACGAGGGTCCGTGTCAGTACCGTATTGCATTGTTGCACGCGTACTCATTCTCACATTTCCACCTTTAAGTGACAATTTCTCACCTGGTGTATTCCCTTGTATTCATTGAGTTGTAAATGTGGGGTACTGGTGGACTTCATTGTATAAACTCAAGCAAGTTTTCATTGTTTTTTGTCTGTTTTGGTCAAAATGGATGGATGAGGGAATTTACATCTCACAGACCCTAGTCTGCGCTGGCTTGGGCACACGCAGACGTGGGAAGTATGACCCAGCTCTAAAGCTGCGGAATCCAATTCTGCAGAATTCTACCAGTAATCGCCCCCTAAATGTTACACATTGGGCCTGGAATAATTCTAGTATTTCTCTGGTTTTGGTTTCATTTATTTACCGGTATCTCGAAGTAGAAAGACATGTTAGAAATGCTAAATTGCAGAGTTAATGCACCTGTCAACTGCCATTAAAACAAGATGACCATATTATATATGGATCAGATATGGTATATAGTGATCATGTGGAACTGTGTAGGTCAGGAATTCAAAGTTACCAAAAATGTACACTTGACTTGATGGTGTTTAGAACCTAAAATGTAAAAATAAATTATAATTCTAGTACATGTTTACTTCGTGTAATCAGGCTTTATATAAATCTGTGGTTAATATCGGGCACTGTCAGATTAGATGCTACTGTACAAATGAGAAATATGCGAAGCCAAATATTAAATACATGTTCTGTGTGTAAGTCGTCCAACAACAAGGTGCAGTGCAAGGTAGCGTAGCACAAATCTACCACAACTATGCATGCAGTCATTTGAGAACTCTGTGTATGTGTGTGTGTGCGTTTGAATAATTCTCAAATAGTCACAGAGGTAGTAATTTTATATTCTTTCTTGCGCTGCCCAGCCCTATTACCAAGCAGAAATTCACATGGGGATCCCCCCCCCCCCGATTTTCATCAGTTTTTAATCAGTAAAAATAGTAAATAGGACACTTACGACTTGTTGGTCAGACAGGAATGCATCTTGTAGGCGTCAACGTTGGCACAATTGTCGGGGTCTTTTCACACAATTTTCCAATCATCTACAGAGAAAATATGTATTGATTTAAAGCTCACATAGAGTGGTCCTGTTGCACATAAATGTTAGTTATGGAGGTCTACTTACATATATTAACTTGTTTTTATGGTCAAAATCCTCCTTGTTGCTGTGAACTAGCCGATAGAAATCCTCTTTTCTGACAGTGTTTTTCTGCTGCGAGATTTCAGAGTGAACTTTCACCCCCAGAAGACAGAGTCTTGTGATTGGCCAGTACTATCCAGCACATCCGTTCTCAGAAGCGCAGCACCCCCCTCTGGAACGGTGGATGCACTGCTCCTCATTATCAAAACATTAAACAGTGTTTAAAAATAGCTTCGTCACGACTCCCCGCCACAGTCCCTTTTATGACTTTAAACCGGAGTCAGACCCAGAGTCAGAAGACACTGTTGCTCGTGAAACACCTCCACAACGGACGTTATTCTTCTTCTGCGGTTCAATGTACGTAACCGGATGTGCCCGGACTACCGCCCCGGAGCAGGACGATCGGTTGTTCAGGAGAACCGCTGCTTACGTAACTATTACGGGATTTTCAGTGATCTCGTTGAGCCCCGAGATTACAATAAAACACAACGTTCTCAGCGATGGCTGAACTGTTTGTTTCGAACCGTCAGGGCTTCATAAACAAGGTAATGACGCAGATACACACCAAAAAAAACAGCGATAATAGGAACTTCCGGTCTAGTTCCGCTTTAACAGAAAAAGCAATTGAAACAAAACTCGATATAATACCAATACTACTACTGCGACCTTTTACCAACCTCCTAACCCAAGGAAGCTTTTTGTGATCCTTGTGCAGCTGAATCGTCGAACGCATACGACAAATTTCCGTTTTTCCGTTCGACAAAAAGGCGTGCAGCACAGTTTCTCAGTGTGTGAAGCAGATGGTGAAGGGCTAGTGTATAATAGATCTCAATATTAACTGCAGCACACGCTGCGCCGTGTTGGTGGATGGCACGCAACAGAGTAAAGGAGAAGCGATGACCTTCTGTCCCATCATTTACCCCCTTGTGCCCCACATACTGCTCCCAAATTACTTTGTTTTAGCCAATTAAAGCAGCCGGCTGAGCATCAAGTGGGGCTGCCATTTTTTTCGCTCACCTGGACCCATGTGACATTACGGCTCTGTCATCGGGAGAGATAACTGTGAGAGGGAATCTCCAGCGTGGCACCGTGCCACTTTAGACCCCACTGTGTTTTCTGAGATTAATGCATCGAGTGTCTCTCTCTCCTCCTTTGCAACAAATGTCCGTCGGTTCTCTAGCCTGCTCTCGGTGACGCGGCTGCATTCATGAACCAACGAGCAGACGATGACGACGACGACGACGACGTGTGCTCGGGCCACGTTCCAAAGCAAACTATATGTACGCCGTTAGCGATATTTGTCATTGTACCTCTGGAGCAGACAAACGATCCGTTTCTAAATGTGCACGGAATCTACAGTTATTAAGTTGCCTTGTTGCTGATCAAGATACCATATGCTGTGAAACGGTTCTCCATCCAAATCCGTTAATGGCTCAGTAACAGAAAGGAAAGACCTCAGACACAACAATACCGTGGCACGGGATGAGTGAAGGACTGTGAGTGTGTGGTGTTTAACAGCCATACGAGCACAGATTATGTGCTTGAAGGGGCTGAATTGAGTGCCAGCAGTGACAGTTGGGCTGGGAATTGAGTGTGCCTGGGACGTGCGGCTTGACTCCGCTTGGAAACACCACTGGGTCTGGGGCTCGTCTCTGTAGTCGTCCTCCGCCTCCCTGCTCCCGTAAAGGCATTGTAGCCTGTCGTTTGCTCCACTTCACTGGGGAATGAACGGGCCCCTGCTCCCGCTTGATGAGCACTCACTAATGGCTGCTTCTTTGAAAGCTGATGGGTCTGTTTGAGGAGGAGTGTCTTTTTACTTCCCTCCAGCTTGCCTTGGCTTGGCATTCGTCAGGCTGCCTGGCTTTGCTGTCCTGCCCACATGATGGTGCGCCAAGGGGCTGAAACGTCTGTCATTTGTTTTACTTTCAAATAAAAGTTGATGATTTACCAATAAAGAAGTAAAAATAGTCTTTTGATGATGTCTGGGGGGCATATGGAGAAAGTGTTGCAATAATTTTGAGGACTTTGTCAGTGCTTGAAATAATTAAATAACTTTTTTTGTACCTCCTCTGATGAATGGCCACAGTTTTCTTTAAAGTGAACAAATTATAATTGCAAATAAGAGATATTAAAATATGGACTTTTATACTTGAGGCTACATTACATTGAGTTTTTCAATCATATGGTTTTTCTATCAATGTTTTAATTGGCTTCATCACATAAACAAGAAACTGTTGTATCCCCCTTTTTTTTTTTAAAGATAAGAAAATATATTTTTACTGTGTGTGTAGCAATATTCTTGACAAGATGTATGCTTTGCACAGTGTAGAACTGGGGGGGGTCTGTAATAACAAAATCAGCAGCTGTGTTTGAAATCTGGCCCCTTGACAATTTGCATACTTTTTTACAAGCTGTTATTCGTCTTTATCTCAGAAATACATACAAAGAAAAAAGAAAGAAAGATAACCACGGCCGTCCTAAAGGTAAAGAGTGGGCGTATGTTTTTCAAAGTCGTCTGCACCAAAGACGATACAGAGAAATGATATCTTAACGTTTTTGTTTGTACAGTTTGCGCATCGGTGAAGCTTGTACTCGTTTACATTTACACTTTTAAGCATTTGGCTTTGACGCTTTTATCCAACGCGAATTACAAAAGAGGAACAAGCTTCATAGAAGCAGCCTACTCATAGACTGAATGTAAAAATGGACGTCTTCCACTTGCTGAGTCCCATAATGAAGCCTGGGGATTGATGATATGATTGGCATTTAGTCACTGCACACATGTCACCTGTTGAACCACACTTACTCCCACTCCCACTCATGTCCACTCATGTTATCATCTATGTTCCTCTAATTGGGAACATCATTTACAACATTATCATCATGTTCTATTGAGGAAGTCCTCAAACTACAGCTATTAACACCTCAGGCAAATGGCTATTGACATTATAAATCATGTAAGAAGTAGTGCTCGGTTATTTTTTGCAACAAGTGGACTCGCCCCCCTGGTGGCTGCCTCTGTCTCACTTCCCAGGCTTCACTCTTCAAACTGGAAAACCGTGTCCATTTTTACAAGCAAGTCTACGGTTGTGCTACCCTAGACCTCTGCCCTGTGTCTCCACCCCAGAGGGAGCTGTTGTTCTTGTTGCCCTCCTGTACCAGGTCTCCTACTTCTGGAGAGTCCATTAAGAAGTTGGGAGTTGTCCTTGGGAATCTCCTCTCCGTAAACTTAACTCTTGTCTACTCTCTTCAGTGCTCTTTTTCTATCGCTCCCTCTCACTCTGTTTCACGTGCACTCTTTTTTTTCTCCCCCCACTTGAAACTGGGCCGAAGGTCAGAGTGGCGAATTTGATATAAGAGCTGACGTGCTTCCGTGGAGCACCTTGTCAACCCAAAACAATAGGTTTTTGCGGGAGCTGTTGTGCCGAATAAAGTGTGTTTGCATATTCCCGGAGAACTGTCCTCTGTTAGACGTTCCCAAAAGAGATGAGAACATTTGTCTGCATACATTTGCACCGGTCCTGGCCTAGTAGAAAATGGAGGTTGAAGAGGAATGAATTAATTTAACGTGTGAGCAAATAAGTTATTTCACCCGGGAGATTGAAAAAGTCATCCAATTTGCATGTTGGAACCTTTGTACTTGTGATATTTGATTTGGTCATTAAATGCTCAAATGGTTTCCTTCACTGGTCTGTTCTGCTCAGCCTCGTGTTAATGTAAATGGAAGCTCTTGTTCTAACCTAACGTATAATGTTACAGCTCTATTAGGCTGATCATAATGTCGATTGAAGGAATAACAGATGTTAGCAGTTGCAGGAAAAAGCAAGATACAATAAAGCATATGGCTTGCGAATAGTTTTAATTTGATCAGTGATATCACGGGCACTGCCTCGTGTTATGAAAGAGGTCACGCGGAAAACCAGTCGGGTCCAAATATGCAGGCAGGTATTTCTTATTCTGACGGAAGAAATATAATAATGAGGGCATGACAATAAATCAGGTTCGTGTTCCAAAGGCGATGAAAAGTTTATTTTATTTCCAGAGACGGGCTTGAAGTGAGCTCGAAATGGATTTATTATTTTCCCGCTGTCAGTGATTTCTCACCAACCAGTTGTCGCTGTTGTCACAGGCGGTTTCACCCTCCAATTTTAAGTCATTTGTATATGACATTTTAATTGGAACACAATTCCCCATTAATTGAACAAATTAGAGTGAGTCTGTCGGGGGAAAAAAAGGTAATCTGCAGGAGAGTGATGATTTTGGAATTCACTATTTAGAATTTAAACAGCTGCGTTGGCTTTGTTTGTGTGACATACAGTTTGAGGCGGCGGGCGCAGAACCGCGTGTCTCGATGGCACCCGGGGCACATATTGTCTTCATTAAAGGCAATTAAGGAGTAGGTCAATTTAGTGTGCTTGGCTGATTGGAGCAAAAAAGCATTACTCTCTATGAAACGTTTTTTTTTGTTTTCATCCGCCACGGCTCCGCGGTTCTCACTCAATCACCCGATGCAGCAAATATAATCTTTTATTCATGTTTACATGTCTCGGTAAGTCACGGTAATATCACTTAAAAACGCTGTAATTTTGTTTGTATTACTGCACGTGCCCCATGTTTGGGTTTTCATGCTCGTGCGCTTTATCTCCGCACTCGTGCCGTCTGGATGCTGATGACTCGGTTTCTGATTAGCGACGAAAAAAAAGTGCTTCTCACCCCGCAGCCGCATAACCGCTGTGAGCAATCAATTACACTAATAAAAATTGCCTTAAATCAGTGTGGTTGATTCCATAATCATTTGTGGATACAGGAATGTTCCCCCAAATCAAACATGGAGATACTGTGAGGTTTGGGGGCTGAATCTAAGTTGTGCTGTGCCGCTAATGTTTGTATTTCAACTTTGCATAATCAACCTATTGTGTATTTCCTCTTCGGTTCGTGCGGTTTCCTCGGCACGAGTGTGTGAACCTTGTAAATGAATCACAGTGCGTGCAGTTCTCAATCACCGGCGCATTTTTTGTTTGCTCTTAAATTTAAAGTTGATCTAATTGTTTTCAAAGAAAAAAAACAAAACATTTTTTAAATTGAAATATTACTAATGTTTTTGACATGAGCTCAGAAACGAAAATAATAATATTTTTGCAGTCTCACACAAAGGGGGTTTGAGAGCCCTAATTGCAGGTCTTTGTGGTACAATGTGGAGGAAAAAGCAGAGGATAGGATGTAAGTAGGAAATAAAGAGAGCCAGACAGAGGGGGCTTCTCAATTGTGGGACCGGGGGGAAAAGTTCCCCCAATGCTTGTCAAAGTTTGAGCAAGTTCAAAATTGATGGAGCCCACAGGCAGCTCTGCTAATTTTAGTTGAAATCACCTAAGTGGTTTGGCTAATTTACCCAGGCTCCTCGGCCTCAGCCCCCGGTTTCTGGCTCTTTCTCGCCCCCCCCCCCCCGCCCCCCCTCCCACTCAGATATATATCCACTAAGCGTGAAAGTACCAGGAGGTGACGGTGGGAACAGAAGGGTATTTTGTGCCCAGCTGATTTGCAGGAGCACTGGGTGATTTCAGCCTGTGTTTGGATATTGTTTGACCCCTAATGACGAATAACCCAGGTTCAATTAAACCCGTTCGTGATTTATACTCTGTTTGTATTTCATATTAAAAGAAAATTAAGCTACATATGAATAAAAAAATAAATACGGGCCCTGCCATATATCCTGATTTGTTTTTGATATATATTTTTTCACATCTCTCATGGATAATTTAACTATTTTAATATCAGGATATGATTTTGCTGTTATGCCAGTTGACCAGAGAAAAAAACATTAGTCCTTGCTTTCCTTAAGTATCAGTATAGTATAGTATAGTATGAACATGAGGACTATATTATGATGAGTATATTACTGTGATAACTTATACATTATGTGGGATGTTATGCATTTTATTAATTGTCTTAACTTAATTTTAGACACAACTATTAAGATTTAGATTTCATAAAACTTTGGCTGCATCCACCAATAAGATAAGATAAGCAGGGTTCCCACAAGTCTTTGAATGTTCGTGAATTTAAAAAAAAAAAAAAAAACAAGGTGCTTGAATAAGTTAATTAAGGTAAATGCTCCTCGCGTTGCTTGATGTACATTGAACAAATGTCAAGTGGCCTTGACATGAGAGTCCATCCAGAATAATGAGCGAATGACGTCAAGCAACACAGAGCAAATTACGTGACGCCTGGGAAATACAATTTCCAAGATATCTGGCTCACCAAAGAAAATGACAAAGACCGGCTTTCCCCCAAGATCCCCAGGACAATCACTTGTCCAGATGCAGAGCGTGCTGCAAATCAATACAAGTGGGCGAACAAGTTGCGGTCCCACGTTGTGCTCTGTCAACACATTCGGTCCTTGAATTTGAGGGAATTGGCCCTTGAAAATTCCTTGAATGTGTTGGGAACTCTGGATGAGATTTATGCGATGTCTTCCATTTTTATTACGAGGTGTCTTTGTTTAACAATTTGCTATTGGAGTTGTTACTAGAGAGAAACATTTTGGGGGCAGTGTGCAGAGGAGGTTTGTGCAGTCTTGTGTTGCGAGCCAGCAGGTTTTGGCAGATGAATGTGGGGGTTTATGTGCCAAGCACATGGTCAAATTGCAAACAATGAGGGGCTTATGGATTCTCTTTATCCAACAATGACTGAGATGATACCTACAATGTTAGAGCTCTTATGGGCCCTTTTAAGAAATGCTGATGCACAATAATGTTCAGCACTTCTGTTTCCAAGCTTCATATACAGCGTGTGGATGGCAGTTCTCAAGCTATACATCATTAGCATATTAGTGTTTTTTTTCACCGTAGCGTGGCATTGCTGTGTCTTATTTGCATTACTTGTTATCATCTGAACAAAGAAAACCATCTTCCCAGTTTGTCAGCCTCCCCCAGAACAAAGCGGAGCATCGACTCTCTGTGTTAGAAAAAAAGTGAATGATATATGGATGAAATATGATGTAATAATACAATAAAAAACGAATGGAATAGTAATACCGCACACTGGCAGCCTAGAAAAATATCTGCAGAAGTGAGACTCGGTGTGGAGGATCTTGCTCGAGTCTTTAGCAGTGATCTAATAATGAGTTCCACAGATGGGTTTGTTGGCTGAAGCTCTGCTGAGTCCACCGTGTATGCAGTAGAGAGTGTCAAAGTGTCTCCTGTGCAGGATTGTCTCCAGGTTTGGGGGAATGGATGCCGTGTGCCAGACATGCTGGCAGTCAGTGGGCCTTCTCTCTTGCACTACCTGGGCTGGAGCTCCGCCAGGGTTAATTATAGAGGAGCTCCAGAGTCTTGTGTCACTAAGGATGGTCGACAGAATATTGTCATACTGCCATGTCCTATACAGGAAAGACAAGAGTAAAAGCACAAATGCTCAGTCGGAGTTTCAGCTGCATTTTTCTCCTCCACAAGTCATTTCACTCCAGGTCGGAAATGAATAGCTGCCAAACGACAAATGGCTGCAGTAGAATGTGTTACAGGTTAATCAGTGATATCACCCCCAGTGCAATCACATATACAGTGTATATCTGCCATGGCTGCACATTAAAGTGCAAAATAATACACAATCACAATATGACCAAGGGCAGTACTCTAAATTAAATACTTTACACGTATATTATTAACCCTGTAAAGCCCAAACCACTAAATAATTGACAGAAAATTCAAATTCTTTGAAACTGGAGCCTTTATTGGTCCTTCTGAACAAACAAACAACATTTTTTTTTTTTTTTCAAATATCAATTTCCATAAAGGGGTTTTAATTTGTATCATATTTGATACAGCGGGTCACAATGCTCAAAGCTTCATTTTTTTCTTGAACAAAAAATACACAAACCAATCCAACAAATCCAAAAAATCAAACAAAAACAATGCAGAAATGGAAGTGACAGGGTGGAAGTCTGGAAGACATAACATTTCAGTTGTTTTTAATCATTTTGCTGTTCACAATTTTTTTTATTTTGAATGATAGTAGGCTTGAAAACAGTTATTCAGACAAGGATGGACTCTGCATTTCACATGGGCAAAGTGGCCTACGCAGTGCTTGCATCTCTGTCGGGTTTCCCATTATTTTATACATCAGGTTTGTCAAGGAAAAAATTGTCACACTGCTCATGTGGAGGGCTCAAAAAACGAATGTATAACATATGATACGTTTGGCGTTATAGGGTTAAAGGGGAAATAAGTAGTTTATAGTGCCATCTAGAGGAGAGGCTGAAATTTACAACAAAGACCTGCTGCTCTGCTCACCCCCTCCCTTCCCTGAGCGCTACGGTATCCGCAGCCGGTCAAATGTCGTCCTCGTCGTCTTTCTCCGTGTCAGCAGATGAGGTTCGTGAGGCGAGGGAGAGGGCGAGCTACCGCGGCCGTAGCAGACGAAGCGGAGAGAGAGGAGGCGGGACTTCTGCTACAAGTAAAGAGACGCTTGTTTTGTTCTCTCGCGTTTGTCCTTACAGGCTCCGGTAGAAACATGGCGTCTCGCTGCTAACAGTGGCTATGCAACCGCGGTCCGCGGTCATGTTATTTAACATGACTTTTTGAAACACTACGAAAATGAAACAAAAACTATTATACAGCGACTAGACAATGCAGGAGCACATAATATGTATAAAAAAAGTGGATTTTGGGTTATATAAACCCATAAATACTACATATTGTACCTTTAAGACAAATGTGTGACAACACGGCATTCAATGCCAGAACGGATGCCAAATAATGTCACGTCTTCATGATTTAAATGACAGAAAACTGCACTTAAGTTGCACAAATGACAATTTGTTTGTTTGTTGTTAGGCCGTAGCATGCAGCCTCAATATCTGCTATATGTCTTTGACATATTTTGGTCATCGGATCAATACTTTTCTCTTTGTACGACCTCTATCTATAACAACACCTCTTGCTCGAAGCCTCCGGGGACCTCATTCGTGGTTCAATCTTCACTGACCTGCAGGCCACTATATTCACCATCACCAGCTCCACCAGGGCACTATTTTCTATTAAATCTCCTTAAACCTCAACAGCATATTACCACCAAGTTCTTAACACCGTCGTACTCCCCAGAGGACGACCCTTTAGGTAATTTCGACCGAGATATTTCTTTACCGTACTCCTTCAAACATGATACACAATATAACTTGTGGCCAAAGTACATTGAATTCTTATTTGAATTATAATCTATAATCTCCAGGGGATGAACCTGATATACTTGGCCTTTTTTCTGTACATATACCTTTTGAACTAAAATGTAAAGACCTATTTTTCAGAGACCACCCTGAGGTCAATCTTTACATTGGCTGCGTTGCTCTCATGCACCACGTTTATTTGTCGTTAAACGGTGTAATGTCTCGCGTTGTAAACGGACAATACTCCTCGGAGCGACTAGTGGTGCTTCAAACACTTACTTACTTTTGTTAAGTCTACCAAGACACCCACCTCCAATCAGATTTAGAGGTGTAGCTAAAATTGGTTTGCGAGAGCAACACATTTGTCATCTGAGAATTTTTCAAGGTCTTTTACAAAGTTTCCCAAAGTGAACAGTAGAGACGAAAAAGAAAAAAAAAAAAAAGAAAAGAGAAAAAGTTGTGGATATATCGACTCCTATCTGGCTTTTCTCTGAAGTAAAAGTGTGCTACTTCCCTTTTTTTAAACTTAGACAAGTGTCTAGTCATGGCAAGCTGCTGCACAATGGCCTAGAAAAAAAAAGAACAGCTTGTGTTGCTGAAGTTTCCTCCCCTGTCTAGTTATTTTTACAATGCCCCATTTCCGCCATTGTTGTGGCATTGTTTTGACCTTACGCGGAACAATTTTCCCAAGTCAAATTAGCTTTCACCATTCAAAGAAATGTTGTAATATAATGGTTTGACGTTTCCGCCGGTAAAATATAGAGAAACGGGGAGCCATGCCACTGGGGTTAATAATATTCCTCTTCTTCAACAAGTACCTTGGGATCCCAAGTGTCCTTGAAAAGCAAGCGGCGTCTCACTTACGCTGGGCATCTTGCAGCACTCATGGGTAATAGGGTTCTACTTCCCCACACACTTTGCACACACTGTATGAGAGTCACATGCTTTTCTCTCCCAGTTGCATTAATGAGCGGTGGTTGTATAAAGAAAGCAAAATGCTGCTCTTGCGTGTTGTTTGTCAAGCGAAACTTGAATCACAACAAATTTTCTCCTGGCCATTACTTTCGTTACATAATCGTCTTTGTACATAAGAAGAAGAAAAAATTACTGAGCGAGATCAATAGCAGCTCATCAGTTGTTCGAAAATGCACCAGCGTGAGAACCGAAAGTCAGCCTTCATGCAAGTCAATGAGCACCTGGAGTGCTTTTCCCAGAGGCTGCTAAGTGTGCATAGCAAGGGACTACCAGGAAACTGCAGCAAAGGTCTCACAACCTGCTTTGATGGGACAGAGTCGGGGAGGCTTCGCGTGGAGATGATGGGCCCACCGAGGTTTGCACCACCTGTTTGTTTCCCCTTCTCCTGAGCGGGGGCAGATCTTACGCGCTGTTCCGTGCCCGGGCCCTGCTGGGAATTGTGGTGTTATAGGTACAACAAAAAAGGTGACTGAGGAGTGCTGAGCTTCGGGATTATGATTTATTTATCCTTACTCCTTTAAATTTTCAAACTAACGGTGTGGGGACTGTGATGCACACTCGGGGGAGTAATCTTGAAACGGAGAACAATTCAGATTTACCGGTCTTTTATTCACTCGCTAAAGAGAACACAGAAGCACAGTGCAGGGAAGGGACACAAGCATCCGACGCTCCAATGCCAAAAAAATAAAGTTAAAGAAAGGTATGGGCAAAAAAAGTTTTTTTGTCTGTGTTTTAGTCCTCAATAGCAATAAGTTAGCTCTCTGTAATACTAAAACCATATTCTTACTCTATTACGCCAATATTAACAACGACAATTACAAAAGAAAACATCTTGATTTATAGAGAACTAATTAAAATAAAGTTAGATTTTGCTTTACACATACAGACATAAAATAAATAGATACAAGTAATTATATAAAAGGATAAAAAAAACATCTCAACATTTTGAAGTTTTGGTCTACGCTCTTAGAAATAAGGGTTCCAAAAGGGTCCTTCTACAAGGTTTGAGGTTCTACCTGGAACCATTTGCTTCTGAAAAACCCTTTCCTGAAGAAAGGGTTCCTCAAGGGTTCTTGGTAACACTAATGGTTCCAGTAAGAACCATTTTGATCCAGAGAACCCTTTAAAACCCCTTTCATGAATAAAGGGTTTAAAAAGGGTTCCTGGTGGAACCCTCCAAAAGGAACCAAAAAGGTTTGCTTCTGAAAAACCCTTTCCTGAAGAAAGGGTTCCTCAAGGGTTCTTGGTAACACTAATGGTTCCAGTAAGAACCATTTTGATCCAGAGAACCCTTTAAAACCCCTTTCATGAATAAAGGGTTTAAAAAGGGTTCTTGGTGGAACCCTCCAAAAGGAACCAAAAAGGTTTGCTTCTGAAAAACCCTTTCCTGAAGAAAGGGTTCTTCAAGGGTTCTTGGTAACACTAAGGGTTCCAGTAAGAACCATTTTGATCCAGAGAACCCTTTAAAACCCCTTTCATGAATAAAGGGTTTAAAAAGGGTTCTTGGTGGAACCCTCCAAAAGGAACCAAAAAGGTTTGCTTCTGAAAAACCCTTTCCTGAAGAAAGGGTTCTTCAAGGGTTCTTGGTAACACTAAGGGTTCCAGTAAGAACCATTTTGATCCAGAGAACCCTTTAAAACCCCTTTCATGAATAAAAGGTTTAAAAAGGGTTCTTGGTGGAACCCTCCAAAAGGAACCAAAAAGGTTTGCTTCTGAAAAACCCTTTCCTGAAGAAAGGGTTCTTCAAGGGTTCTCGGTAACACTAAGGGTTCCAGTAAGAACCATTTTGATCCAGAGAACCCTTTAAAACCCCTTTCATGAATAAAGGGTTTAAAAAGGGTTCCTGGTGGTACCCTCCAAAAGGAACCAAAAAGGTTTGCTTCTGAAAAACCCTTTCCTGAAGAAAGGGTTCTTCAAGGGTTCTTGGTAACACTAAGGGTTCCAGGTCGAACCTTTATAAAAGGTTCTAGCTGGAGCCAAAAAGGGTTTT
The DNA here is from genome assembly GCF_963457635.1 of Microchirus variegatus. NCBI lineage: Eukaryota > Metazoa > Chordata > Actinopteri > Pleuronectiformes > Soleidae > Microchirus > Microchirus variegatus. Next base: position 4,612,339 of record NC_139809.1, on the reverse strand, counting down.
CCTATGAGGGCAAGCCGAAGAACCTTATGGTTCTACTTAGCACGTTTATTTCTAAGAGTGCAGAGTATCTGAACTCAGTATCAAAAACTCAGTCCTGGATTTTTTATTTTAATTGTTAAAATGGTACAAGCAGAGTTACATGGAGTCAAAAGATCAGTCGGCACCAAAAGCTTTGTAAGTCATTAAAATAACCTCATATTCAGTTTTTTTAACCAACAGTGTGACTAGGATGATGATTTCAAACCTAACTTTTGCGTTTTTTTATTTAGATGTTGGTTGTGATTAGTTATTTTAGTCCTGCACGTGAGACCACACACACAAAAAAAAAACCAAATGCAAAAAATATTTTATATATATGTGTGACCACATGTATATTTTTATACCGTAGAGATTCTTAAAACAGGAGCCTTTTTTTTCCCCCATTTCTTTGGCAGTCTTTCACTACTTGACTTGGCTGTGCATGCACCAGCAGCAACAGACACAGCATCGCATGCCAGATCACCATCATCGCGACGTTATGTTACAAACCGTAATGAGGCTTTGTATCATATTTGCAACACTGCTGTGTCCATTTCCAGATATACGTGTAAAATGGAAGGCGCTGTGTGAATTTAAAGCGCGTCAAGTTTTTCCCCCAAATATGTGGTCCTTGCCGTCCATCATCCTCCACAGCGCATTCTCTGCCGTTTAGAATTTCACTATCTCCGCAGAGCTGTCAGCTGCACGCCAGATCTCACTCTCGCTGCATACGAAGTCAATTACGTGCAACCGTTCCCCCTTGGTAATACATGGATGTCACACGGAGTGTATTTCTTTTGGGGGTTTTTCTTTGATATCGTTAATATGAAGTCCATCCATCATCACAGATGTTGTGGTCTCTCTCTCGCGGTGAATCAGACGTTTACAGTAGTCGTGAAAATGTGATGCATTTCTTAACAGAGCCCACACTTATGGCGTAGGGTGTGTTTTTTTTTCTGTCTCTGCGTACAAGTAGAGCATGTGTGAGTTAACCTAAATAACCTTACCTTATTTAATAAGCAAGAATTTTAGGCATATTATAAAAAGTAGTAAACCACAGTTGCCCCGTTTGTGCGTTGCTGTAAACTCATTCACACACTGCTCTGAAATGCATGAATGCTGCACTGCATTAAAAAAAAAAAAAAAAAAAAAAAAAAAAATCTTGCTCATTACATGTTGACAAGCGTTTTGAAATGTTGTGTTTGAACTGGTTATCTGGGATTTCCTGTTTTTTTTTTTTTTTAAAGTGCTGTGTAAGTGAGAGGCCAAAGCCGGTCCTCTGTCCGTTAGAGCAGAACCAGTATCCTTCACCTGACAAAGTTTGGGGAAGGACACGGATGTTTCCAGTCTATTTCATTTAGTTCAGCCCAGCTGCCCCTTGGGAGCCCAAGTTTTTTGCGTTTGAAGAGTAGATGTGTGTGAGGGGTAAATGGGACGGGGGTGATGGACCGGTGGGGGGTCCGTGCGAGCGGACACGGACGCTGGGATGTGAATAGATGGTCTAAAATAAGAAGTAGCCCCTTGGTCAGAGTCGTGGCAGATGGAGGCTCAAAGAATGAAATGATGCCAGCATTCTTTGTGCAGTCTGGTGCCAGCAGTGCACTCGATGGACCACTTGAGACCAGGGTAGGGCCGATGTGATAAGACAGCTGCCTTAGCCTGACCTCCACAAGGTCATTATGGTCTGAGTAGAGCATCTCACTGATGAGGGGGGGGACACACCCTGAATCCACAGAATGACAGATAAGTTGAAAGAGAGACATGTCGTGGAACTTGAAAGTTTTAAACTTAATATATATTTAAAAAAAAAAAAAAGCATTATAAATGTTTTCCCAGCCGCAGAGAGTTCTCTCTGTGATCGTAAGTATTAGAAGTGGAACTTTTTTTTACAACCCGGTTTCTGAACTACGTTTTAAATGAGCTACCCCGTATATCAAAGCAAAAATTAGCATGGAGAAAGTTTGGAGGTGCTAATGACTTTGACTGTCCCTGTGGAAAGGCTTACTGTTCCAGAGAAGCTGTAGAATTGTGTGTGTGTGTGTGTGTGTGTGTGTGTGTGTGTGCATCTGTCTGCATTACGGAGAGCGAGAGCAGAGTGTGATTCACTAGTTAATAAATCATGCCAGATGAGTTTATCATGAAGATACAGAAGCTCCTCTGGGTCCTGAGCTGAACAGTGAGTATCTGGGAGCTGGTGCAACACATGATCAAATGCTGTTGTCGTGTATATCATTTTATTTTATAGCCCCTAACTTTTTCTTAACTCCGTCGCTGTCAAAAGGGGCAGGATGAGTGACTGTGTATCAAATATCCCAATGTGTTGCTTTAAGGAAAAGCAAGCAGACTTATCAAACTGGGGAAAAAAAACAAAAAAAAAAACATTCTGGCTCACGCTCTGCATCCACTGCCACAGCACCTTAAAATCAGTTTTTATCTTCTTAATCCGTTTTGATTATCTGCTGGCAACAAATTAGCTATTCTTGTTTACATTCATTGAGTTCTTCAATGAGCACTCGGTAATTCCGCTGAACTTTCTCATCTTCGCTTTCACAGGGGCATTGATCGTATCTCCCCAGCGTGCATTGAAGATGCTCTTATCTTTATGCAGCTGCCGCAGCTTGTCATCCATTGGGGAGTGTGTTTGGATAATCATCATTAAATTGACTTGATGGGCTCTGACGCGGTGACTAAATAAGTCACTTGTTACAGCGTGATTTCCAGGATCGTGCTTGTAGGACAAAAGATTCCTCGATCATGCCCATAAAGTCTCTCTTGCTCTTTTTTTTTTAGGAATCTCATTTTTTTTTTATTATTATTATTTTGAGTGGACCAAACTCTTTGGAATGACTTTGAAGGCAGTAGCGGGCAGTTCACAATTTCTCCTGCGTTCCTCTCAGGGAATAAAAGTCAGTATAACGGCTATCTCAACTAATGACTTGGGAGAACAAACCTTGGTCTCTTAACATCTAAGACTTATTATTTTTAGCTCTGGCCAATGCTGAGCTTATCCCTCTTACAGGCAGCACGTTTTTGTGATATCAGATGTGGAAATTAAAGCTAAATGACTTAAGGGGAAGATTGCCCACACTGCAAGTAGGCTACTCTGACCTTCAATAAAGCTAAGCTTGACATGCCTATTTCCCCCCTTTTTAACTCGAGTCTTTTTTGATCAGTGGGTTTGTAACACGATGGCCTCGCTGTTAACTGCCATCGGTTTGCCCACATTTCTCCAAGGGCCATTTTCCGATGGAGTTCATAGAGCTTGAATTTGTAGAATTTCAACTTTCTTATGTTATTATTTTTGCAAAAAAACATAGTCAACGCCTGATGTACTGATTAATTCAGCAATCATTAGATAAAAGGTTATCTGTTGGTGTCCACTGTTCCGTCTGCTGATGAGTTTTATGCTTTTGCATGTCTTAATATGCTGGGAAGAGTTACATAAAAGCAAATGTTTGTTTTTTTGTTTTTACCTTATGTGTGACCCTGTTATACACGCTGCAAAATCTCACTTTAGGTTGTAATTACTGTTTATTTTTTGTGACATCTCAGTAGGTGGACTGGATACACTATTTTGAGTTTTTATTTATTCATTTTAATATGCCTATACGCTCACCTCTGTGCCTTCTGGTTCTCAGAAGAGCTGAGAGCTTCGAAGTTCCTGCCAGTGTTTTTTGACTCTGTCTAGTAATGAGATGAAGTACAGCACATGAGGGGGAAGAACTCTCAAGATGCTCCTCCAGGGGGCTTTGGGATGCATTTTGGTAAGATGTTTATGATGCCAGAGACCAGGGCTGGATTTCTCATTAGCTGATCTGCTCGTTGCAAGTGTTAGAGTGGCATTAGTCTTTTTGGGTTAATCTTCAAACGGTCCCATATTTATACCCGGCAAATACCAGCGACTGCCTACAAACGCGCTCGCGTGTGTACTCGGGGAACTTGCTTAGTTAAACGCCGCAGAATAAATGAAGAAAAAAATGTGAGCTAGACTTGACAAGATCAAACACGGTGGCGAAAACGTACAGACACTGGCCACTTTTGTAAGCGTGGTGCATTATTCATGTTCTCCAATTCCAATTCCAAGGGTTCCTAATGAGAGTCTGGTGGCTGTTTTTGGAGTTGGGATCATGGAAATCAGTTTGACCTGCACCCGAGTCTGTGGACAAAGCGTGCCGTTCAAGTTACAGTGAACATTGAATTAAAGGCCAGCCAAGTTCATCAGCTCCCCCCAATTTACCAGTTTTGAAGCAAGTTTTTGGAAAACATATCTTTTTTTATGCCTTGAATGTGTCATAGTTTTTGCCTTTACACTCTTAAGTCACTATTTTCTGTGTAATGAATCATCAGAATAAGGGATGATGATGATAATTAATGTCAGAAAATGCATTTTTCCGCAGTGCTGCTTAGTTTTTTTTAATGCATAATTCAGAAACTTTTTTTAACGGCATAACAGACCATGATGTGCCGTAGACTTGACACTACCTCCGAAGGGTTTGCTTTCACACCAGGCTGTTGAGGCCTGTGGTTGAAAACAAAGTTTACTGCTAGCATTGTAATAAGCCAGCGCAACAAAATAAGGATTATCACCCCGCGGCGGCCTGGTTCAGTAGGAGGACGCTGAACCAAAGGCTGAGCATCCATCCTGTTAACACCACACATCCCTTGAAGAGAAAGCAGCAGGCTGCAGCCGAGCGTGTTGTCTTCATCCTTGAATCAGAACCGGCAATAACATATTCAGACTGAAGGGCCTCAATTAGACACTTAAAAACTGTAATTGGTGTCTTTCTGCAGATTGCCTGTGGATATGTAGTGCTCAAATTAACACAACCGCACTATATGTGTCTGTAATGCTGAGATTGCCATGCAGTCTGTGTGTGTGGCAAGGTAACGGAGAAGAAGAAGAAGAAGAAGAAGTGATGTGTCGATCCCGGTTTCTGAGGTCCTGCATACGTTGTTCTGACCTATTAAAGTGTTTCCTGTAAGAGCACTGCTTACTGTAGGTCGACGCCGTGTAGTGAATGTTATACCACTGTCAAAACTGTAGCGCACACACACAGACACACACTGGTACATAGGCAGATCCCGATGAACGCGGTGGATCTGTGTGTTTTTCCACCAGTTAGTCAGAACTGAAGAAGCCTCCTGAGATGAGCGCTGAAACGTCTTCAAACGCAGTTCAATCAAGTCCAGTTGCCGTCAGCCTTCAACTACTGAAGGTTTCACTCAGGAGCAAAAATCAATCTTTATTTGTCTGATATTTATTGTGATTTATATTGATACTGACTGATCTGAAAACTTTGTACTGTTTTTTTTGTAAAGTTTTTGGCTAGGGTATATTGTCCAGCCTTATCATTAGTTATTCTTAGTATTAGAATTATTCTAAGAAATAATACCTTCCTAACCAGAGGAAACTAGAGGAAATGATACTGGCATTCCTCAAACTGTTTGACAGTCGATCAACAATCAAGACAATGATCGAGACTTTTGAAAAAAATCCATAAAATAGGCTCTGAAAGGTGGAAAATTAGGTCTGGTTTGGGGTTCCTTAACAGTTAGCTTTCCTGCCAAGTTACTGTAAGTATCTGATCTTTCTATTATTGTAACAGTATCCATGAGCACGTAGCTACAGTATGAAAACATCCCGGTCTTTGCAGTGAGAACTATTTATTTTGCCTTTCTCGGCTCCATATCAGCTCTCTGTCGCTTTACTGCGACTATGTCGACAGGCCTGACTGCGCTCCAGTCCAAACATGCCAGCTTCCCCGTGTCTTTTCTGCAGGCACAAGCAGCCCTCTCTCTGTTAGTCATCGAGGGACAAACACATGTGTATAGCAAAGGAAAGCCCCAGCCTCTGCCTCTGGAGTGCGAGTTCTCTCAGTTTTAAAGAGCAGCTCGGCATGTATTCCAGAGCCTTCCAGGAGGGACCTGGTTAGTAGCCAGTACCTGTGGACCCCACCAGAATCTCACCAGAGCCCCACAGCTGGTGGTTGAGGAGCTATATGAGAGGGGCTTGTCACACACACTGTGGTTAAGGAGCCACCGGGGGTCCAGTTCAGGCAGGGGGCGCTGCCCACGGATCAGACGCTGGCTTCTGTCTCCGTGCCTTCATGCTGGCATCCTCATGAATGTTTCAGCAAAGTGCTGTGAGGTCTATCCTGAGAGCCTGGCCTAATCCTGCGCTCCTCCATGAGCCATGCTGCTTCACCTTGCCACAGAGACACCGCTTCTCATCGAGGGGGGCTGAGATGTGGTCAAGCAGATGCAGATATTGAACTTCCTGGTGGCTGCTTTTTTCGTCTCTTCCCGTGGCTTAAAAAAAAGAGGCAGGTGGGATTAGAGCACTCAGGCATCCACCCCCTTCTCGCTCTCTTTTTTTTTTCCTCCTCTCCCCTCTCTCTGATTGTTAACAATCTCCTTATCAAAATCCTGTCAGCGCAGTGCTTTGTGTGATCCATTAGCATTTTGTTGTGCCGTGCATCTTGAATGCCTCGGTAACACTTCTACAACTGCTAAATCTGGCAGGCGTCTTCAAACTGATGCGTTCACTGCTAATGATGCTGCTTTCATGCTCAAACTGCATTGGCACTTTTGTCATTTTTCCGTTTTTTTTTCCTCTTGTTTTCTTGACCTAATTTATTGCAAACGTAAAGAGTGGTTTACTGTTGACAAACTGACATGACCTGAAATGAAACAGCCATTACTGACTCAGTATGAACAGTATGCAACACTGCTGTAGCATTTAAATGTAATTCATGCGCACTCAGCATGGCTATCTCTTTTTTTCTCTCTTTTTGGTCATTGACTTCAGCTTGTAAGCTTCGTGTTTTTGATAATGAAAGGTAAAGTACACGTGCTCGTGTGTGTGCAAACACAAAAGAGGATAGATCACGGGTCAACCGCAGCCTCTCCTGCATCAGTGCAGCAGTAGCCTTTGCCCCATTGAAAGTGCTCGGCTGCTGCTGCTGCTGCTGCTGCTGCCCACTCGCTGACTAAGTAAAGGCTACATTTGCATAATTATCTGTTTAATTGGTTGGCTGCCGCCAGAATACGGTCCGTTTTTTTTTTTTTTTTGTGGAGCTGTGGCGTCCGCACTAAATTTGTTACAGAGATATGGGGGTAGAGATTACAAAGCAAGCAAACTGCCAGCTCATGGCTTTCTTCTGCTTAACCTGATAATCGTTTTTTTGCTCATAAACACTTTTTTGCCCACGCACATTTTTTTTTTTATGAGATAATTTGCCAAATGATTTTAAAACAATCTTGTTGCTTTGATGTGACAAGAGTATCTGCTGTGATTAGGGATGTGTAATTATGTTGCTGAAAATAAAATGTTTCGGGAAGAGGAGGAGTCCATGTAACATGCAATTTGCTATTAAGTGCAGTTAAATATTTCACCAGTGCCAGCAGCATCTTGCTCTGGGCATGTAAGGCAGCTGAACTATAATAGAAATTGGTAAAACCGAATTTTTTTAAGAATGGATATGAACTTGTAAATGGTAGAGATGATGTTTGTTGCCCATCTGAATGAGCAACATATGATGGAGTCCCATCTGTGTTTTACAGTTCACTGACAGTGGTAAAGCATCAGTGCCCTCTCCCTCTTTCCTGAACTCCTCACATCCCCCATCTTCATCCTGTTTTCATCTCCCAGGCTTCAGCTGTGTCCCTTTTGAAAAAAAAATATAAAAAAAAATAAAGCTGATTTTCATTACATCAATCATTGGGAACAGGTCAGAGGAGCAAACTGAGTACATGTTTGCCATCCCGGTTCCCATTGGGTGCTGAAGACAAAAAGGTGTGATTTGTTTTTCCTGACTAATGTTGTGGACACTGCAAACCTCCCTCTGAGAGATGCACTTCTTTTTTTTCCCCCTCTCAACCTGGACTTAGTCTGGTGGGAAATGTCGTATTTAGGAGGAGCTGTGTGTGAGAGACGGTTGATTCTACTTTGTTCCGTGTGAGCTCTGCTCTGCCGGGTGGTGGTACAGTCGGAGTTTCTGTCATCGGTGAAGCTCGAGATCGCTGTGTGTATGGGCAGAGTGCTGCTTTGAAACTGACTATAGCATGGGGTTTTTTTGCGCCCACTGTTGCTGCATTTGCCGCACTGAACAGCCTCTGATCAGCCTGAGCCTTTCCCGCAGAGAATTGGCGCAGCCCCCAATCCTTTTCTCTGTTCAAAGGTAAAGCAGACCTCTCATAGGCCACGTCTTTGAAGTGCTCTTCGATACCAGAGTCATATCTTGTGCCACTGCACATCTCCTGGCAGATGACAAGATCCAGTCCAGGCGAAGTAAAACAGAAAAAAAACCCAACTTAATTTGCAAGACAGTTGCATTTCTATGATTTCTATTCAATTGCAAGTGGGTTTTCTTGAGCCTGTTGGTGTTATTTACAGGAAGAGCGCAACAACAGCAGCACACAGTGGAGAATTAAAAGGGCTGCTGCATTTAAGCCCCCAGTGCTGGTTGGATGAAAAGCTGAGCCTGGATTAGCAGTAGAACAATAGTTCCCTCACAAAGAACACCCTCCATATAGCACATCATTGTAACTGCTGCAGATGGAAAGCTCACCTATTAGCATCCAAATGAGACTGAATATACTGTTTGTTCATCAATCTTTAACCGCGTGTATCATTTAGGCTGATATACTCTTTTTGGCAAAAAAAAACTCTTTTTTTTTTACAGCTCTGCTACAGATGCGAGATGATGCAAAGATAATGCAAATGATCTCAACAAGGGGTTACATTTAACATATCCCTGCTTGTTATGCAGTTTGCAAAAAGACAGAGCACGGAACAAATGAAATCAAATGCATTTTAGCGCAAGAGGTATATGACCACCACAGCATCTCTTAGGAGTATCTGTCTTAATGATTTATACCTCCACAAAGACCTCTGAGAATTAGCAGTTAAGGGTGATATTCACGCCGTCGTTTCAGCGTTGCAAATGAGTGTCCCACGGATACCTAAGAGGAGCGGAGAAAAGTGAAATGATGCCTCTTTGCTGGCTTCACTGGAAAAATACTAGTTTTGAGAAAGGAATTATATTCCATTGTTCCTAGTTTACACAAGAGATAGCCTAAACATTTGGGTTTGTTTTCCTGAGCTATCACCTCAGCTATGGGGTTGAGCAACTCGAGTTTCGAGCATTGCAACGGGTGAGTCAGTGTTCAAGGTTTATTTATTGGTTGTCATGAAAACAAAGCAGCGGCTATGGAATAGACATCTTTGCGCGGGGGGACACACCCATGTCACAGCTCAGTTTGAATAAAATCGTCTGTGATTGTACAATTTTGATGAATATACTGTAGGGGGTGAGGGTTAGGGTCATCTGCCATTGATCGAATACAGATGGGGGTAAGCATCTGTCTCCATTCATTATTAATGAGGTGAAAATTGCGGTAACATCTGAATATTAAAAAAAAATGAAGAAGAAAGTCAAAATAAAAAAAAGAATAAATGACCTTAACATGCTGAAAGTTTTAATATCTTAAAGGTCATAGAGTGGTCCTGTTGCACATAAATGTTAGTTATGGAGGTCTACTTACATATATTAACTTGTTTTTATGGTCAAAAACCTCCTAGTTTCTGTAAACTAGCCAATAGAAATTCTCTTTTCTGACAGTGTTTTTCAGCCGCGATGTTTCAAAGTGAACTTTCACCCCCAGAAGACAGAGTCATGTGATTGGCCAGTACTATCCAGCACATCCGTTCTCAGAAGCGCAGCGCCCCCCTCTGGAACGGCGGATGCACTGCTCCTCATTATCAAAACATTGTTTTAACAGTGTTTAAAAATAGCTTCGTCACGACTCCCCGCCGCAGTCCCTTTTATGACTTTAAACCGGAGTCAGACCCAGAGTCAGAAGACACTGTTGCTCGTGAAACACCTCCACAACGGACGTTATTCTTCTTCTGCGGTTCAATGTACGCAACCGGATGTGCCCGGACTACCGCCCGGAGCAGGACGATCGGTTGTTCAGGAGAACCGCTGCTTACGTAACTATTACGGGATTTTCAGTGATCTCGTTGAGCCCCGAGATTACAATAAAACACAACGTTCTCAGCAATGGCTGAACTGTTTGTTTCGAACCGTCAGGGCTTCATAAACAAGGTAATGACGCAGATACACACCAAAAAAAACAGCGATAATAGGAACTTCCGGTCTAGTTCCGCTTTAATTGTTGAAATCGACCACAACTGTAGGAAAAGGCAATCAAAATGGGATGGGGGAAAAAAAAAAGTCAGAATAATAAAGAACAGGAAAGTAGACAAAACTACATGAGGTTAAAGTATAACATTTGCCCTGCTGTTGCCTTATAGTTCAGCATGAAAAAGACAACAACTTGCCAGAATCAAATACGTAGGTAATGACAAAAATATCTTCTTCATGTGATTCACATGTTTTTACACAACAAGAAGAGACCAGGGCATTGTGATAAAGTTAAGAAAAGAGTGTTCATTAGGGGTCTCCATTCAGATTATTTTATTCCTAACAATCAAAGTCTTTCTCATGAACAGAAATCAAAGTTAAATGGGAACTCCACACAGTTTGTCTTGGTGGTTACAGAGCTTCCAATGAATACCCTAAAGACAGCGTAGACTTCACTGTTGCGGAAAGATTTCAACAGGATTTTATACAAGGAGTCAGTTAAGGCACTGCAACAGATCGCTGATGTCCTCAGTCACTGGTTTTCACCTGATTCGATTGACCTTGTAAGAGTTCTGATCAATGCACGGTCCCTGTCCTCCTTTGATCAAGCACCCCACTTTTCACCCTTTTTTTCCTGACATCTGTGGGGGGATTGAAACCCTGTCATTAGCGTGGAGACCATTCATTGGTTTTTCCACCACCCTTGTCCGAGCGTAGGTATTCAAATGAAGACATATCACTGTGACTTTGTTCAGTGATTAACAGATGTTTGACCCTGCAACATGCACATGAACACCATCATCAGGGTTTAGGGCTTAGCCATTATGAAGACTTGCTCCGCTGCTAACCCCACTCTAGTTCACATCTTTTCTTCAATCTCTCAATTCTCAATTCTGATTCCCCAGGGTAATATATTTCCAGGCGTAATAATCAGGGTCAGTGTCAGTTTTCAAGTTCTCATGTTGGACTTAAAGGGGAAATAAGTAGATTATAGTGCCATCTAGAGGAGAGGCTGAAATTTACAACAAAGACCTGCTGCTCTGCTCACCCCCTCCCTTCCCTGAGCGCTACGGTATCCTCAGCTGGTCAAATGTCGTCCTCGTCGTCTTTCTCCGTGTCAGCAGATGAGGTTCGTGAGGCGAGGGGGAGGGCGAGCTACCGCGGCCGTAGCAGATGAAGCGGAGAGAGAGGAGGCGGGACTTCCACTACAAGTAAAGAGACGCTTGTTTTGTTCTCTCGCGTTTGTCCTTACAGGCTCCGGTAGAAACATGGCGTCTCGCTGCTAACAGTGGCTATGCAACCGCGGCCCGCGACCATGTTATTTTACATGACTTTTTGAAACACTACGAAAATGAAACAAAAACTATTATACAGCGACTAGACAATGCAGGAGCACATAATATGTATAAAAAAGTGGATTTTGGGTTATATAAACCCATAAATACTACACAGTGTCCCTTTAAGACTTGATCATCACAAGGATCATTCACACCTGTGCTCTTCCAACAATATGTACAGTATTGATGAGGAGAAACACCTCGACACGCAGTAGTTAATCATCCATGATAGCTGTTCATGTTACAGAAACAGTCAAGGGATTTCAATCCTTACACACACACGCGGCATATTCCGGATAATAGTAGGTGCTGTTTGCACATCACACACATGATTTTCATCGATCCCTCTTAATGACTCAGTCATCCTGCTTGAGTGGAAATAGCTTCCATTTGGTCTCAGGAATCATGCATAGAACACTGTACTGTTATTTTACAATTACGGGACCATGTGCTTACGATTGAACATCCTTTGGGTTTGACGTCATATCATTGCTGTTTACACTTAAACCTTACATCCATGTTTGTGAACTGTTCAGATGTACAAGTGCTCTTCCATATGTGTTCACCCACCCCCAGCACGATGCAGGATGCACCGGTGCCAATCGGAACAGAGATAGAGAGAATGCAGCACAGCATTGTTTGAGTGTTTACGCTGGCAGACAAACGTGTCTCATAATTGCAAACAGCTTTCAGGTCACAACTAAATTTGCGACTGGCTGCATCTGTACAGTAAGAAAATGATCTCCCTCCATGTTTGTTATCTATCAAGCAAAGCACCGTCACCCTTGTATGTAAATTCCCTGCTCGAAAGATTTGCACCACGTCTCACTACAGTAGACCACACTACACCACAGTGCACCATAGTAGTATTCATTATATAGTAGATTATATTAGATTTTCAATATAGTTATTCATAATTTAATAAAGTCAGCCTTCCATTAATTTATTTTCTCATATATACACAATATAACCACTTTTCCTTTTTGATCTAACCAGCAAAGCAATGTCACCATTTAGTGTGTGTGTGTGTGGTTTAAATGAAGACAACATTGACCTACACCTTATTCTTGTTTACTCTTGTAACTCTTACAATAATGGCGCTGAAGGTGGCGTGTTGAAACACTCGGGTTCACCTATATTTTATGCTGGTAAATGGTCCATTTGTATTTATATGGCACCTTTCTAGTCTTGATGACCACTCAAAGCCACTACATTTACTCACACTTTCATCGACATGTAGTCGCTCTACCACTGAGCTACCGGTCTACCACTGGTGCACCTAAAATGAAACAGGTAGATGCACCACTAATCTAATGCAAAAAGTTGGTCAGAAGTGGTCCAAATAGCAGCGTAGCCCTTGGTGTCTGAATTAAGTGCCTTAAAAAGATAACCTAAACTTAAAACTGATGTCACTGTGGGAGAAATGCCATGTCTAGTTAATTTCCTGTGTTTTTTTTTTTTTTTATAAAGCCACAGATGTGGAGTCGCCACATCAAAAGACAAAAAACCCTGTGCCTGAAAATGGACGTCATCTTCTTCAGGCTCTTTAGCAGAAATGGGATGACATCATGGCCTCTATAAAATACGGCTTTATTGTGCGGGTGCATTCGGGAAAACCTGTGAGTGACATCACAGCTTTCAGAGTGCATTCGCTACTATATTTGCTTGTTATCCTGACCAGAAAGTCCTGACTTGGCGTAAAAAAGGGAAGGATATAAGTGAGCAGCAAGCATCACAGCTGACTGTAGTGCACCAATTTAGATTATCAGTGCACTCCCAAAACATGCCTCGGTTTGACACAAATCAATATTTTCCCAATCGAACATGAAAAGCTGACAAAATAGCAGAATTAATCGCACCACTCTGAAGTTGAACAGCTCTGTGAAGCCATTTGAAGCGGACCTAGACCTGAAGTTCCAATTAACGCCGTATTTTTGGTGTGTATCTGCCAAATGACCTCGTTTATGAAGCCCTGGAGGTTTCGAAACAAGCAGTTCAGCCACTGCTGACAACGCTGTGTTGTATCGTAATCTCGGGCTCGAGCGAGATCTCTGAAAAAACCCGGTCCGGTTACGTAAACAGCATTTCTCCTGAACAGCAGATCGTCCTGCTCCGGGCACTAGTCCGGGCACAAATCCGGTTGTGTACATTGAACCGCAGAAGAAAAAGAACGTCCGTTGTGGAGGTGTTTCACGAGCGACAGTGTCTTCTGACTCTTGGTCCGACTCCGGGTCAAAGTCATGAAAGGGACTGCGGCGGGGAGTCGTCACGAAGCTATTTGGTCGAAGCTAATGAGTAGCAGTGCATCCACCGTTCCAGAGTGGGGGAGCTGCGCTTCTGAGAGCGGTGTGCTAGTTACGTCACTTCCGAGTACTGGCCGATCACAGGACGGTTGGGAAAGTTCACGCTGACGAGAGCTTCAGTGAGGAGAGATTTCTATCGGCTCATTTACAGCAACTAGGACCATAAAAACAAGTTCATGTATGTAAGTAGACCTCCATAACTAACATATATGTGCAAAGGGACCACTCTATGTGAGCTTTAACATTATTCTAACTACCAGCTCTTTTGTTTGTACAGCGTGCAAATTCATTGTCAAACTCATGTCCAGTCTCAACTGACATAATGCGGTCATTAACCCTCTCTACAGAGCCTGCGTTACATCGAACAACCACTATTATTTACTACCTACATGTCTGCAAAACACAGAGCTAAAATGGGGTGAATACCGGACATAAACTCATCTTATTGACATAAACACAGTTGTCTTTGTGGATGTCTGCTCTATGTGTAAACAAGCTATTTTTATTGCCAAAAGACTTGTCACATAATGTTTTATCAACTCATTAAAAAGCAATGCTACGTTTACGGCTCGGTAAGCTTTAATAGCCAATTGTGCCGCAGTAATCGTCAAAATGTGGGCTTCGAGACACATGGAACTATAATGTTACGACTCAGACATCTTATTTTATGGCTACGATGATTGGTATCGTGACACTTTAGGTTCCTGAGCAGCAAGGAAATAAAGCATAGGCTTTACAGTATATGCCAGAGAGCATACCAGCAGTGGCAGCTCCCAGAAGGTTGTAAAGGACACTTAGCATGAAGGGTATAATTTCAATCCATCAATGAACATTGCACTTCTCTTCAGCATTAGTTGAATATTAACTTCTCTCTCTGCACCTTTCCATCTTGCCAAGTGTAAAATATTAATTTGCCACATCTGTTGTCACGATGCAGTCGAAAAACTGTGTGAGAAATGAGATTATGCGTGTTTAAATTTGTTCACATGTATTTGATATTCACGACTTTGTATACTCGGCAATCATCATTACGGCAACTAATGTGGCAACATTATCCCTCTGCTACATCTCCATCTATTTGATTACCTTATAATCTCCTGGACAGAGTGGAGATTTGCAGCGACCAGTGCATTTAAACCCTCTGGAACCAATTGTAGGAGAAAGGCTGTCTTGGGATGCCCTCAGTGGAGAGCAGCTAGGCTCATTAGTTAAATCCCCACCGTGGGCTAATACAGCCCTCTAGGAGCGAAGGAGAGTGGGGGAGAGAAGACATTTCTTTGACTCCTTCTCAGGGGTTTCTTTCCCACATTTTCCTGCACGCATCAGCAGCTAAGGTGATGCACGTCGCTAGTTTTGGAAGTCGCCTTTAGCGCTCTATCCGAGCCCTTTATTTCGGGGTTTCACCGAGCCGGTGCGCCGTTTCCGTGTGGACAGATGCAATGAATCAATCTTAATCAAATTACATGTGTTATTGGGCTGTTTATGGTGATGAAAAATACCCGGCACTTTAAAAAGGTTATTTTCATGAACTTCACACTTTGAGAAGGTCTGGCCCGGCCCAGAGGATTACTGACAATGAACAGAATATCCCAAAGGTTCTTCAAAATGTGGTTCTTACACATGCATGCAAACTGACCTTTTCTATTAGTAAGTGAGAGTAAAACTCTTGTTTTGTTCATAATGATTGGGGAACTGGAGGCCACAATGCATGCAGGTCCCCACTTAACCAGAATTTATCTTTTTGGCAGTAAGAGGAGGGGTTTTGAGTGCTGTTATCTATGGCCTCCCCCTTGAACAAGTAAACAGCCCATTTATTATTAACTCAGGTTTAAGGTAGAGCATTAATCCTCTCTGACAGTTTGCCTACTTGTTAAGGCAGCCAGTTCTTCCTCCGCAGCAGATGGTTTTCAGCTGCTGTTACTCGACTACGCAGCCCCACTAGATAAGCACACAGAGAGAGCCCACAAAGTTTGTGCTGCATTGTCTGAAGCTGCAATGAGTTAATGTTCGGCACTTATTGATTTTCAAGGTGTATCTGTTTGGTAATCTCAAGATACCACCACTGGGACTGTTCAAGAAAAAGAACCCTGTCACATTTTGGGGATTTGGAACCCTCATAAATATTTCATCTCCAGCTCATTCTGAAGCACCTGCTTTTTTGGGTAAATCTAAATTTCCACTTGAGCCGCACTCTTATTATACATTTTTAGACATTGGAATTTGCTGTTGCGCTCTCCCATTGGAGGACAGTAAAGTTGACCCCTCTTCACTTTCTCCCCGCTGTTGCTGTTGATAATTGCACAAGAGCTCCCGTAGAGCCAGCTGTTCAAAAGTGTGTCCTGGGTTGAACTTACAAACTGAGTCACCCTTAGACTGGCTTGTCTGCTTTCCCTCAGACTTGTCTGCACAAAATCCCTTTTGCAGCAGGACGGTAGTATGACGTCTCTGCGTCTTAACAATTTAGCAGGCCAGGGTTCTTTAGTGAACATACACACTGTGGCTCCTGCTGTGCACAGTATTAACAACTGTCCAGGTCTCATTCATACTCTACACTTCACTGGTAGTGTAAATACTGGCTGAATGTTGTTTTTTTTTGCGTACAGGCTGATTTTTATGCTTGGAATGAGGCTGTTTTGTGTAGAAGATGAGGGATGCTCCCCTATTTTACCAGCGTGCATGCATATGACTCAAACTGATGAAGATATATCAATAGACTGGGCGATGCAGACTTTAGCACACTGAAGAATGGGATATCTGTTTTGCGCTCCACCAAAAACTAAAGCTCATGGATCAGTTGGAAGCCTGTGGGAATCAAGTGTGAAACGAGAGAGAAAAATGGGGGCAAAGGAGGGAGAGAGAAGGTACATTCCATCTTGAAGGCCTTGTCCCCTTTTTTTGAGTCATGGCAGCACTCCCTTCTTTGTAACAGTGGAAGTTCTCGCCTTTTGCCTGTAAGAGTGAAAACACAAGTGACAGCAGGACTAATATTAATAGTTTATGGGTTGGAACAGAAGACAGGCCCTGCAAATATCTGTAAGACTCGAGAAAATACATTACGTTATCAAACTACGACATGTTTCATCGCCGCCTCACGACCTTTATATTGTGTGTGTTAAAATAACTGAGCGGCGTTAAAATACACCGATTTTTTCCGCATTATCTTCACAACTTTTTCCCCCCCGAGTATCTAAACATTCTTCTGGTATAAAGAAATAGTTTGATTTTAATGAACATGAACATTTGAATGTTGGCATAAAGAGATGCATGAATTACGACATTGAGATAATTCTGTCATTCTTTCGTCCGTTTTCACACATTCATTTCTGCTCTGTTAGTTTCAGAGGGAGAATGTGAACGTTACACAATAGACTATTGGGTTCAATTAAGCGTATTTTTCCTACGGAAATGTACTTTCTCTAAGTCACTAAAACGATTCAATGCTGCCGCATTCAGCCCGCACTATTCACATGCTATATGGCTTTGTACGTGCGGTTTTGCCCGCAAGTCGGGTCTTTTGCCACACTTTAAGTTGTCCATTCAGACGCGCCGTGGTGTAGCGAGCACATGCAATAGGAAAGGAAAGATTTGTTGGAATCACCAGCTATCCGAATGAAATGGAATATCTTATTTTTGTGGGCATGCTTAATTTGGATTAACCATATGAAAGCAATTAAACGGAGGCTTCCATTTACAGGATGACGGGAACAGAAAATGTCAATTTAACTGTTACCACTGGAAAGTATGAAATAAGACTGGTTATTGCAACCACTCTCTGCTTCTGTTCCAGCGCACTTTGTGTGTGTGTGTGTGTGTGTGTGTGTGTGTGTGTGTGTGTCTTTGATGTCATCAGCAAGGTCACATAGAAGGCAGTGCATCCTTCAGCTCATTCAGCTCCAGGTTTTACCCTTCCCCTCGGCAGACAGGCCCACACTCCGCAGCCAATGAATGAATTAGTGTTTCTGTTTGCTTGTGCATGTGCCCGTGTGTGTGTTTGTGTGTGTGTGTGTTTTAAAGAAAGGAAGGAAGTGAGCGAGGACTTGAATTTGGACGAGTTGTATACACAACAAACGTGACGCAGTGACGGCGGGTGTGCAGGGGAGACAAAGACTGTTTATATGTACACTCGCAACATCTGATGGTGTAATCCGTAACTTCACTACTAAACTGTGATACCTTTATGTACCACCTTGCCGTGGTGAGATCACCACCCACCGTGTTGGATCTGAAAATACGAGTGCAGCGCCTGTAGGAAGTATGTATTCCTATAGTGGGAGCTGAAGAAGATTTTTCAGTTATGGTAATCCATGATAAGGAACGTGAAGGCTAACATAATACAAACACTGTGCAACCTCGTTAGGCACAAGGCAAAGGTTTTCATCTTTGATTTGCATTAGTGTAGCTAGCTGTTGTGACTGTCAGCTACGCCAGTGAAAATTAAAACAATTGCGTTGTGCCTAATGAGTTTGCACAGTTTGTATCATGTTATCCCGACGCTAATGCTAATTGTAGCCTCACTAGCTTACCTTTGGAAACAGGTTGGCCGCATAGTAGTAGCATGCTAATGCAAAATAAACATGTGCTAGCGTATTGGTGAATGAACAACTCGTCCTTTCAGTACAACACCATGTTCTGCGGTGAACCGTGAGAAAATGTCTCACCCACCTCCCCGCTCCAGACAGCGCAGCTGCTGTTGACGAGCCGCTGCCTGTCTGGTGTAGCGTGGTAAATCAGCGAAATTGCAGCATGCTAGATGAGTGATAATTAAAATTACTCCAAAAAAACTTTAAAATCTGGATGCACACCATTGGGCTATGCTCAACCCATATCCAAAGTCTTAGGGCGATCTGACTAACCGTCAGTGAGATATGCCTGTCACAGACAGACAGATGCAACTTGCTTTATAGATAGATATGTAGGGTTTCAGCAAGGATGCAAGAAGGAAAGCTAAAACTGCCACTTTGTGGTGATTGTAGCTTAAGCCAATCCTAGCTGATATAGGTGGACATTATCGCAAAGACAAACAACCAGTCACTGACGGTCAATTTACAGTGTCCAGTCGACCTAATTTACATGTTTTTGGACGTGCAGTCCTGTTTTACCTTGAGAGAACACACTTTTGTCTCTCTTTGTATGTACCGTTCTATTTGTGCTAATTATTTCTTCCATTTGGAACACAACACCAGAACAAAGTGAATCAATGTGCTTCAAACAGATAAGGTTTCATCCATTTGAAATGGACAAAAAAAAAAAAAATGTGCCTCAAATGCCTCCTCACTAGATTCACACCTCCACTTGGCCCTGCTCTGTCCAGTTGTGATTGGCTCACAAGATATATGTTAGTGACAAGTCTGAACATGGCCTTATCTGTCCTGAAGGCCCTCACAGTTATGTAAGTGATCACACTATGAGGCATGAAAAAAAATGAACACTGGTATTTTTTCGTAAGAATAGATTTGAACAGCATTTTCCTCATCCTACGGCAACCATTGTTGTTGTCATAAGCATCCAAAGCATGGAGTCGTCCAAATTCTTTGTTTGGTGTGACTTTCCGAGCGGTTGCTAGTTAGCTGACGGAGTTCTCTTAAACTCTCGTTCCTCTCTGCATAATCAAATTATCTGAAGGTAAACCTTTTTTTTTTTTCCAGAACCTTGACAACTGTGCTGCTCGACAGATTTTCTCCCCGTTTCATTTCCACAGTAAAGACATCAAGAGATGCTGTGAAGTCGGTTTTCATCTTTTTGTTCAACTTTTCTTGATATACATTGAAGGGCCACTTGCCATTTTAAATCATAGCATCTCACCAAGTATCTTTTAAGACTGAAGGAAATGTGACCAAGTGAAGTAAGGAAGGTGGGAGTCACTGCACAGTTTATTACATCCCGTCTCAAAATAAACTTTATTCCAAATCACTGCCTGAGGCTCAATGATAAACTGTATTAAGTGTGATTTATAATGTATACTGTTTCAGTGTATTGTATTGTCAGGTTGCCTTTACCTGATGTGGCTGATGATGCTGCACCTTTTAAAACAGAGGCAGCTCATTTACTTTTGGTGAAATCAAAAATGCACAGCACTGTGCAAAAGTCCCAGGGCACCACAAGCAAATTCTGTGAAAATTAAAGGTCCCGTATTATGCAAAATCAACTTTTTAATCATTTAAATCTTTATATTTGGGACTCTGGAGGCCATACCAGTCGCCAAAGTGTAAAAAAAAAATATGACTCACTCATGTTTTTGAGGTCCTCCTCAGCCTTAGTACAGGAGATGAAACATGCAATGTTGACTTCCGCGCTATTTGGGACGTCACAATGCGCTAAATTCCTGGAATTGTTGTCTCGCGGAGCTCCGCTTTGTCCGTAAAACACGTCAGAGTGCTGGCGAAGGGCAACGGCATCCGAAAACGAGAAGTCTGCAAAGTCCAAGAAAAGTTCTATTCTTGGCTCCACAGTGCAGCACAGAGTCCTACACAAACTTCCAGCCTCAGAGGATTTATCTGTCCAGTGGATACATGTTATATATGACGGCAATGTGCCTGCTAGAGCCTGCAAATGATCACTTTTCCAAATGCTAACTGCTGTTAGCTCCCAGTAGCCTCTGTGGCCGATGTCATTTTCTGTCCCTTAACTTTTGTTTTTTTAAAGAGGTACTACTTATCAGAGCGTTCAGGGCTGTTTTGGCAGGGTGATTGAACTGCTGTGGTGCTTCATCCTTATGGTAATATGGGACCTTTAAGTTAAGACTTTATTCACAGCAGATCATTTTCAAGTAGTAGGACAAACACAAACACAAACAAATATTTTATCCCACCACTGTATACGTTTCCTGTATTTTCTGGATTTGCTCCAGTAAGGTGATAGAAAAATAGTTAAGTACAGTACTTGACGTAATGAAGTGTTTTAAAGCTCCCATAGAGTGATCCTTTCGCACATATATGTTAGTTACGGAGGTCTACTTACATACATTAACTTGTTTTCATGGTTAAAAACCTTCTAGTTGCTGGAAACGAGCCGATAGAAATCTCTCCTCACTCAAGCTCTTGTCAGTCGCGCTGTTTCAGACTGAAATATCACACCCGATTGGCCAATACCAGGAAGTGACATAATTAGGACACCAGCTCTCAGAAGCACAGCTCCCCCATCTGGAACGGTGGATGCACTGCTACTCATTATCAAAACATTGTTTTAAAGGTGAAGTAAGTAGTTTATAGTGCCATCTAGAGGAGAGGCTGAAATTTACAACAAAGAACTGCTGCTCTGCTCACCCCCTCCCTTCCCTGAGCGCTACGGTATCCTCAGCTGGTCAAATGTCGTCCTCGTCGTCTTTCGCCGTGTCAGCAGATGAGGTTCGTGAGGCGAGGGAGAGGGCGAGCTACCGCGGCCGTAGCAGATGAAGCGGAGAGAGTGGAGGCGGGACTTCCTGCTACAAGTAAAGAGACGCTTGATTTGTTCTCTCGCGTTTGTCCTTACAGGCTCCGGTAGAAACATGGCGTCTCGCTGCTAACAGTGGCTATGCAACCGCGGCCCGCGACCATGTTATTTTACATGACTTTTTGAAACACTACGAAAATGAAACAAAAACTATTGTACAGCGACTAGACAATGCAGGAGCACATAATATGTATAAAAAAGTGGATTTTGGGTTATATAAACCCTTAAATACTACACATTGTCCCTTTAACAGTGTTTAAATTAAAAAAAATTCAGAAAACCTTGCTGAGTCCGAGATTACAATACAACACAGCGTTCGCAGCAGTGGCTGAACTGTTTGTTTTTACGAACCTCCAGGGCTTCATAAACGAGGTAATGGTGCAGATACACACCAAAAAATAAGCGTTAATTGGAACTTCAGGTCTAGGTCCGTTTTAAAACACCCAGACACATTGAAAAGAGGAATATGCTGGAATAATAATTTAACAAAGTTTCATTTTATTCTCTCGTGATTAAAAAGTTGATGCTTAATACTGAAATATATAACTGTCGGAGTTACCTGCCAATGCGTGGCGGTGTCCTTCCCCCCTTTAACAGCTCGTACTCACCCAAATTAACACTGTGCAGTTACTGGGGACATTCGAGCGGCTGGGTTCACATGTGTGAATGTGTCAGGGAAGAGAGTTCGTGAGGCAGAGTGCATACATGTGTGACACCAAGTGTGAGAGTAAGAGTGAAAAGGTAGAGAGGATGCATGTGTTTCAGTGTGCGTGTGTGTGTACTTACTGTGTGTGTGTGTGTGTGTGGGCCTGGTGTACACTGTGCTGGGGGCCAAAACACTAGAGATTGCTTTGATCTGGATTCTCTGTGTCTCGTCCAATCACAATCATGTCACCGGCTCCCCACGGCGGTGAGCGACTCATTCATGGCGCAGAGAGGAGACCCTCCTGCATGTTATTACTTTATATACACACTTCATTTTGCAAGAAGTGTGCTCACAAAATGGCTTCATCCGCATCCCACAGACGGCTCGCAATACTGACGGACAAAAGGATTTTTTTTTTTACAGGCGTTGACAGCGATGCCACTCACAAGTGCAGTAAACAATGGTGCAACTCTACAGCAATTAACCTAACAAAAACATCCCGGAGAGTTTGTTTGCACTGGATTGGCTGGTTTAGATTAGAAAGGAGTTAATTCGCTCAAAGAAACTGGCAGAAAGGCTTTAACCATGTCACATCGCTGAAATATTAACATCCAGTTAAGACTTCAGTCAACCATAGAGGTCTTTTTTTAAAATCTGTCTCTCACTTCAAATGGATGACTTTCTTCAATATCGCCTCGGTTAAATTATTAAGAATTTTCACTGCATATTCTGACATCTCGATGGAAGGAAATCCACCTTAAATGATTCTTGACTATGTAAATAATTTCAATGATTAAATTACAAAAAGAAAACAAATGCTGCAGATGTGAACGCAGCAATTGAATTGCGTTTGTTTAGATGATATTGGATGGAAAAATGCAATATGTCTTTTGTGGCTGTTTTTAAATTACAATGGTGCTTAAGTTTTCTTTTTGTCTTTTTGGGTCTGCCATTAAAGAGTATAGGTCTTGGTCTAGTACACTCTTAGAAATAAGGGTTCCAAAAGGGTCCTTCTACAAGGACTGAGGTTCTACATGAAACCATTTGCTTCTGAAAAACTCTTTCTTGAAGAAAGGGTTTTAAAAGGGTTCTTGGTAACACTAATAATTCCAGTAAGAACCATTTAGATCCAGAGAATCTTTTAAAAACCCTTTCCTGAATAAATGGTTTCAAAAGGGTTCTTGGTGGAACCCTCCAAAAGGGTTCTCCTATGAGGACAAGCTGAAGAAACCTTATATGGTTCTACTTAGCACTTTTATTTCTAAGAGTGTATGTATTAGGGCTGCAATGTTTTAATTAATCAATTTTTAATCGATTACTAACTTAATTGTCAACTATTTTGATAATCAATTAATTGGCTTTCTTTTATTTCTTTGCTCCATATTACTCCAAATAAACAATTATTGCTGAAACATGTTGGTGGACAAAACAAGACATTTGAGAACGTCATCATTTCCAGGTTTGGGAAACTACGATCAACATTTATTCACGATGTTTGTGAAGGATGAGACTTTTTGTCTCTCACAGATAACACTTGCTAAGCCACCATTAAACATTTCGTGTTATCAAAAAAAATTGACGAGACTTCTATTCCCTAAAAGAGCCATGTATCTCACTTGCATGAGACATGCGGTCAGTGTGGCTGCTCTCAGCGGTAAACCTGTGCGCTTAAATGATTAGCAAGACATTTGGCACACACTGTGAACCTGGCCTAAGAGAATGAACCAGACATATAGTGTCAGTACTACAGTTTTAAAAGGATCCCAAAATGTTTTATACACCTCATAATAACAACTTAAAGACATCTAATTTGTGCAGAAGTTTTTGTACTAGTGTCACACTCGTCTCTTTCTCTCTCTCTCTCTCTGTCATTCACACCTGAGCCTGTCTGTCATAGTCAGACTGACCGTTGGCAGCACCAGAGAACTTGCCACTTGAGTGGCCGAGTATACCGTCTGGTTATGTTATCAGTAGACAAGCAGACCTCAGGTTAAAACACTTGCCCTCTCCGTTTTTTTCCACAAGTGTAGTGTGTGCAATTTCACCAATAATACACTCTTCCTTAGTCCTGAACACAGGAGTTATCATTAAAGGTACAATATGTAGTATTTAAGGGTTTATATAACCCAAAATCCACTTTTTTATACATATTATGTGCTCCTCCATTGTCTAGTCGCTGTATAATAGTTTTTGTTTCATTTTCGTAGTGTTTCAAAAAGTCATGTAAAATAACCGCGGTTGCATAGCCACTGTTAGCAGCGAGACGCCATGTTTCTACCGGAGCCTGTAAGGACAAACGCGAGAGAACAAAACAAGCGTCTCTTTACTTGTATCGGAAGTCCCGCCTCCTCTCTCTCCGCTTCGTCTGCCACGGCCGCGGTAGCTCGCCCTCTCCCTCGCCTCACGAACCTCATCTGCTGACACGGAGAAAGACGACGAGGACGACATTTGACCAGCTGCGGATACCGTAGCTCTCAGGGAAGGGAGGGGGTGAGCAGAGCAGCAGGTCTTTGTTGTAAATTTCAGCCTCTCCTCTAGATGGAACTATAAACTACTTATTTCCCCTTTAACTCCCAGAATGTAATAAGTCAAAATCATTGTCCATTAATGATTAATGGTTATTTATGAACATACATATTTTGACTCAAACAACCTGCAATTTCGTATGTGTGGACAAGTGTGCTGATGGTAACGGTACTTACATACGTGACTTTGTCACTGATCTGTTGACCAGACCCGGAGCTCGATAAAATTCATACCTGGTGCAAAAATGCCCAGACTCGGGAGCGATAAACTGCAAAAGCTCCTGTTGAATGTCTTCCACTGTGCAACAGAGAGGATCCTGCTCTACAATGTAGCAAACATAGAAGAGCCTGCAGTATGTAGTCAAACCAGCTCTGTGGACTGTCTGTCTGCTCCTCGTTCCCAAAACTAAAAAAGACATCTGCTCAAGCTGTCTCCACAAGCTTCCAACATTATTGGAGACCCCCCTGGATACCCCCCCATGTTCACCTCCCTTACTGCAGGCAGTCCCAAAACCATCTGCACACAAACCAACAGGCTGTGGACAAGATGATGAACCTGTACCCTTCACCACCACCACCACAGTCTGCCCATGACTGAGTCTCTCTACTATGGTTAACATAATTGGCTGTTACAGTGGGGGCATAGCACTGTTTTGCTATATGTGCCATCCACTGTTTATTCTCGTGCACCTAACTCGGCCAGAACAAAGGCCTTTCTGCATGGAGTTTGCATTATTCTCTGATTTCCTATAACAGTCCCAAAAACATACAGATTTGAGGATTGGAACACTCTAAATTGACTGTAAGTTTGTTCATTTCGATGTTGCCCTGTGATGGACTGGTGACCTGTCCCGGGGTTGTACCCCACCTTTCACCCTGTGTCAGCTGGCATTGTCACCAGCGCCCATCCTCAACCTCCATGTGGAGTATAAACGTGGTAAAAAGGATGAGTGAGTGATTTGAATATAAAGTGGTATCAGGCTGGAGAATTGACTGCCAATGCCCTGATGTCGCTCACAGTCTCCCTACGATAAACTACATCAAAAAATTAAACAGCCAAACTGTACAGCCCCATCTGGTGGATAATACAGTTACACTTCCCCTGAAGAGCACTCAGGCTTTAAGTTGCGCTCAAATGCAAGCTAATGTGATGTTAAAGTTTTATTAACTAATTTATTTTGCGTAAATGCAACAGTGGGACCTTGTATATCTGTGCAGCGACATCATTTTTTATTTAAAAAAATATAATCATGGCATTTTCCTCTTGTCATGTGGCTCATGTATTTTTTGTTTTTTAATTCAGACAGAAGAGTAATAGGGGAGAATGACAACATGGCAGAAAGCCAGATTTGTTGATAAGGCATATTGACACTGAGTGATAGGTAGCAAAATTGTCTGCTTCCATTACCTTTTGGAATTGAAATTCATGTTGTGTCCTGTCATTTGTGTTCATGGTAACTTTAGCCCTTACCCAACATAAGCATCACATCACCTGGCACCGGTGAGACAAGTGTCTGATTTAATATACTGTATGTAACGTGCAACTTTTAGTAGACACGGTAGAAACAAAGGACGTTACGGTTTTATTGTGCATTGTGCAGTAAAAGTTGATATTCAGCATATCATCAGTCTGTGTTTAATTTTGAAACGGTAAAATAAACAAATTTCCCTGTCCATTCTCTGCATTAGGTCATTTTATTGGCCTCACAATCACAGGAGAGTGATAGCCTGGAGCAAATTGTTAAGTACAAAGAGGCTTATGCCTCCTTGTTACCGGAGACGGGAGTAAATGATGCATATGGACAGAGCATACAGTCCAAACACCTGTCTGACAGGAACAGCTTTTGCCCACTTGTGTTACACATGCGGGGGTAAAGAGCTGGGGAAACTAAAATGCAAATAAAACAATAATGACTTCTTTCTGCTTTGCAAAACAGAGAGGGCTTGCATCTGCGGGAAGGGGTGGGATGTCTAACAAGAGCTAATGCTGTTTATAATAGCAGAGTTTTTGCATCTAATCACAATGTCTATTCCCGTGGGTCTGCGAGTTCTTCATGCTTCTCTTCAGACTGGTAGAGCACCTCTCTTCCAGGAGTGCTGTATTTTTAGGATCTTGTGAAGCTTCCTCAGCTGCATACAGAATGAGATGCTCGCCTTTAGGGGGATGTCGAGTTTGAAGATGATGTCCTTTGGATTTGATTAATTCAGCAACGGAGAGAAAAGCTGTCCCTGACTCAAAATAGACTCCCTTTAAACGACTATATTGCTGTTGTTTCCTTCCTTCCTTCCTTCTTTTTTTTTTTTTTTTTTTACTGTTTGGTTTCTCTGTCACTTATAAGAGTATCACGACAGGAAGCAAATAATAAGTTATAGGGGGGGGAGCCTGTTTATGAGTGAATCTGCATGTGTGCGCATGTGTGTGAACATGCGTGTGTTTTGCATGAGCTCAGAGGAGCCTGTCGCCGTCATAGCAGGATTGTTTTTTTTTTTACCCATGTCCTCTCTGCCATGCTGCTGTTGTCTCTGCTGATGCCACATTTGCCCAGAGCACAGCTGTCTGACGGTAACCACCAAGGCCTGCCTTTGTTCAGTCCTGATTTACTTGTCGTATATTTTGTAGTAGTTGAATTTTTGACTTAAAAATGAATAAAAAATTAGTCACAGGTAGTACTGAAAATGTGTGTGTGTGGGGGGAAGCGTTATAGCTGCCACGGTAGAATGCAGTTAGTCATTTATTGCAGTGGTCAGAGGAAAACTCCCACACTGACGTTTGTGGCTGCAGTAAATTGTCTAGCTGAATGAACCACTCTCGCTATAAATAGGAGATTTTGATGTCAACAATAATAGTCCACAGATGTCTAACAGTGAGACGCTGCTCGAGTTGAGTTGTTTGTGCAGAATTCAGTTATTCGCAAAGAGCCGCATTGATCTTTGTAATGGATCCGTGGTCTGATCTGTGTCATTTATTTATTTATTTTTGTTTTTGTCGCTTAATAAAGCAAACATCCTGGCCCCACTTAACACTCAAAAACTCACATGTTCCCTGAAAGATTATACAGAGAATCTTCAAAAGCCATATGCACCAAATCATGTATTTAATAATCTGCCGTGTTCAGCATCTTGAAGAGAGTACAGACGGTATTCACCTGTCAAATAACGTGCCTGAGCAGGTCTGCATCCCCCTGCATTGGCACGATGTAACGTCAGGTTTCGTGGGTCAGTCGCCACAAAAAGAACCACAACATTCTACTGTGGTTTGCTTGTCGTCTACATCTAGTGCGTTTGAGCCTTCTGTGAATGTCAGGACGTCTTATTGATGTCATGTCTTCAAGTGGTTGTGTGAAAGAGACTTGTGTTTGGAGGAGGGGGGAAAAAAAAAAAACACATGCTCATGTGAACATCTCATGGACATTAGTTTCAATGTGTCTCTGTCAAACTGTGACATCGCCATCCAGTGCCTCGTTCCATAGCAGAGAGGCTGCTGCTGGCGGCCTGGAAGGGCTAATTGTGTATCTGTATGACTAGTGTGCAGCCGCGGGATGACTAATGAAGAATCCTGAGCTTTTGAACACGTCGGTCACCTCCTTGAGCAATAATTAATGGCTCATTGGGAAAGAAGTGAATTTCACCATGTCCTTTTTCATCTATTATCCACTATTTTAACATCGACCTCCTCTGCATACTGACCGCGTATTAAAGCGTCCTCGTAACGTAAAGTCTCCAACAAATTTTTCTATTGTATTAAAGACGAACCCTCGAACCTTTTCATAGTTTTCCATTGTGGTGCCGGATACGCACTGTAATTTTTTCGCCCGATCAGTAGGGGTCGCTACGCAAGGTTGTTGTGCTTCTTGCTACAGTGAGCAATGGCGTCCGAGAGAGAAAGGCTGTCTCACATTATTTTCTGTGTCCCGGAACGCAGTTTTAAAATCATTTGAGGTGAGAAATGGGCCATTTTAGAGTCTAAACATGTGGTTTGTGTATCAAGATGTGACGTATTTATAGTTTGGCATCGACGTTGTCATCGGTGATCAGCTCCGCCTCTGTGGACGCTCGGTACACAGCCTTATCTCGGCCTGTCCTGAGGACCAATCGCAGCCCTTGCCGTCTCTCTCTGACGGACACTTAAAAAATATTTCCTGCAGCCAGAGACGAAGCAGAGACGGCAGCGTAGCGGGGTCTCCGTAACCTACGTAGAGCACTTTACGCAGAAGTATACATTGGGCTTAAGAGTTGCAAAGTGGAGTCGCATACAGTCTTACTCCAGCTTTTGTACTTTTCCTCTTGTATTAGCTGTGAAAAAATTCAAACCTCCACGACAAATCTTGTGTGGGGTGTGTCAGTGTGCAGCCTTTGGTGAATGTGCCCATCTCTACCAGTGGTGCCCTTCTGTTGTGCAGCGTCGATATGAAGGCTGCGAGCTGACTGCTGCATAATAACTGGGAGTGGAGAGTAGCTCCTGATCTGACAAAAAACAGCAGCTGAAGTGAAAATGGCTCAATTAGGGCAACCATAAACTCGTTAGGGCCCACGTTGCACCCGCCAGGGCCGGGGCTTTTTTATTTGCTGCTGCTGGTAATATCGCCTCAGCACATTAAAATGTGCACTTGATGGGCGCTCAGGAGCGCTGGCTGTGTCAGAGAGTGCTGTCCTGGTGGACATTTAAACAAAGAATGAGCCTACTCCACTCCCTCAGCAGAGGCACAATTACCAGCACTGTTTTTTTTCCTGGGGAGAGAACAAAACAGAGTCAGGTGCGCAGGCTTTTTTTTCCCCCTACAGCTCAATGGAAAAGGACTTATTTCTTGAGTTATATGGTGGTCAACATGATGTCATCGGCGAAGTACGCTACGGGATCAAAGCGATGGTCTTAAATCACGGGTTATGTCGCCGACAGGCAGTAACAGTAAGGGTCCTTTTTCCACGCACACGTCTGTCTGCCAAACAACTGAAGTAAGCACACCTTTTTTTTTCTAATGCAGAGCCAAGATGTACACAGACAGATGATCACAGTGGCAGTTGGGCAGCCGATAGCGCTATCCTCCGGCTGCTGCCCACGTTTGTGTCCCTGACAATTAGACTCTGAGGCTGACAGGAGAGCATGGTTCAGCCACTGCGTTAAGAGACTTTGTCAAATGTGTAGCCCATCAAAATGCACGGGGCCGCCCCAGCTGAAGTCAGTCATCCCCTATTAACGGTGGCCCTATTAGCTCCTCCCGTGACCTGTGAGCTGGGAAATGAAAGGCGTGGAGGTGCAGTCATTTATATAACCAATGTCAGGGTGCGTCGGACATGGACACCCCCTCGTCTCCTCGCGCCTCATCAGCCTCTCTGATCAGATGGGGGATGCATAATACATCAGACGGCCAGTAAGTGGAGGAGAGACATTCATCACTGTCCACCTTTCAAATTAGATCTCACAGACATGGCAATCAGTCAGACACATCAGTATTCAGTCCTGGCTGAAGGCTCTCCTGCCGAGTCATCTCATCCATTAAAGCTTTACAAACCTTTCTTTAGAGGAACAAATACTTTATGACTACAAAACTTAACTGTTTAGCTGTGTTCCGTTTTTGGTTTTCGTGTAGGTCATTGACTGGTTAAATGAAAGTCAAGGATTGGTTTCATAGGACACTGTGAAAGGTTCATCCCGTTTCATCATATGAGAAAACTTTTTGGTCAAGATTAATTCTGTTGGATGCCATATTGTCCGAATTTTGTCTCATGGATAATTACCTCCTCAAAGGAGGTTATGATTTCACCTCTACGTTTGCCTGTAGTTCTCTTAGCAACTTCCTGTCTACAGTTTTTCACGATCCGATGTGTAGGTGATCACCCAAGTATGACACCATACATTTTTGGGAAGAATCTTTCCTGATGACGCCACCCACGATTATAACATTTTCATCATTCATTGGCAAATCTGTCCAGAAAAAAATGTACATTCACAATACTACATTCCATCAGATCTTATTCAGATTACTAAAATATAAGATGGGTAGTCCCAGGATGTATTTTATCATGCCTTTGTAAGATGTTCTATCTTCTAAATGTTCTTCTAAAGTTCTATACAAACCCTGAAAGCCTTCTGGATCAAGTGGATCAAAATGTAAAAGATTCCAGCAAAGTGTCTCAGCCTTGGCGGAGGTCTGCGCTCGCTGTTAGTCTTCCTAAATATCTCGAGTGCTCTCCCATAAAATGTATATCCCAACTGATGAACATGCAATGTACTGTGTTGAAAGAAAAAAGTAAAAAACAGCTTTTTTTAATCAGAAATCTTCTCCTCTTTTTCCATATGTTGTGCCTCCCCCCCCCCCCCTCTGGATGGTGCTTTCTCCTATATCTCAGGTAAGCGTTTGTTATTTAATCCCATTGACATATCCACATATAAATGGCATGTAAGTGACCTGTCTGTTACAAGCAGTGTGTTTTCTTTAGTCTAAAAGCACATATTAATAATTGAAACATACTGTAAAGTTCTCGTGGTATAGGTCATAATGACGGAAAAGTCTGAGCATGAGGTTTTTAATTCAATGCCATCACAATAACATTAAAACTTTTTTTTGTTTCCAAAACGTCCTCTGCTGGACGCTACGTCATCGTTATTCACTCTGCACTTAGCTAAATTACATCAGTCGTATTCCACACAAAAAAAATTACACATGAAATAGAAATCAGCGTGCTCTGGATCCACGCTTAATTACATCCACGTCCAAGCCAATCCCTCCACTTGTTTCTGATATATTAAGCAACAGCCTCTGTGTCTCTTGGTTTTCCTCAGCAATTAAGACGGTGCAAAAAAAAAAGAAGGACTTTTTCCATTCAGACCTCAGGGAAAAAAAAGGCTTTATTTAGTCTAGCCAGTTCGTAATGTGTAGCTTCTGTTGGTCTTGACAGAGATGGACCATGATGCTAAGGCTGAGTCTCCGTCTATGCCAGAGTGCAGGGAAGCAGAAGTGTCGGGTGATCAGCTTGAGTCTCGGCCACGGCTCCTCTTCCTGGTTGTTTTGGGTCTGTGGCGTTCCAACTGTCAGAGTTTCCCTGAGGCTGCTAATCGGCTTTGAAATGGAAACAGTTAGTTCCATGGCTGAGGTCGTGTGGTTGGATTCTGTCTTGAGTTTACAGGCTTTCGACGTGTCACTGGGAGCTTGCGAGCGAGCTTGTAGTGCCTCAGAGTTGTTGTGCATCAGAAATTCAAAGATCCACGGTCTAGACCCACACAGCAATTAACGCACTAAGCAATCTACTGTATATTGTTTGATAGTGTAACGATACAGTGAGATGAAATGCAGCCCCCCCAGCTTGTTTTTAAAATAGCTGGACAATGTAACCTGTTCTGTGTGCAGTGACTTGAAAGTGTGGAAGCATTGAGGCTGCTCTCGGAGCAGCTTGGAAGGTCTCCACAGTCTCCTCTCATCAGATGTCTGGCTTTAATTTGTCTCAGTGCGCCTGAGGAAAGGTCATGATCCAAATGCTTTTCACCCTCCTCTACTGGTCCTCAGCTTTCCACAAGAGGGAACGATAGAGCGAGCGGGCTGGACAGAGTGGGAGGAGAGGCCTGGTGTTTCTGTCTAGGCTCTACTTCCTTCACAAAATGCACATCGTCATTTATAATGAGCAAGCCTATCCAAGACGGTAGGGGCCCATTTGTTGGTTGAGGGAGGGACCGGGCCGAGAAAGACCAGGGACACCTATGGATGTTCTGATGGGATCTCCATCACTGCAGCACTGAGGTGATTGAACAAGTCCCAGAGCTCCACTTGTCTCTGGGATTCTTTCTCCGAGTTGTGACAGTTGGAGCCCACCCTCTCCCATCCTCTGCTCTCATTTCCTCTCCTCTTTTAGCCACCTATAACCAAACGGCACACAGAACGAAATATGTGTGACGGTTTGAGTCTACAATTAAGAACGTGTTTATCTGCGTTATCCCGCTGTTCTGCAGCCTTTCTTTTGCTCACTCCCTGCAATTACGTCCATGGAGAAAAATCAGGCACACGAGAGCATTACAGCACACAAGAGTTGCTGATCCACCGCTGCCTCCGACAGTACGTATAAATGTTGTTTTGTCGCTGAGGTGTTGGAAATCCTTCGGATTCACCAAAGTGACGCACCTTCACCACATAAGGCAGCAGTAAACTAGAACCTCTTGTGTCCCTGCAAGCTGAGAACTCTTTTATTATCTTATTGAGCAGTTTACAAACTTTAGTTTCCAATCAGAAAATGCTTTTTCTAATTCTTAAAATACAGGGGACCTTAGCAGACATTGATTTAATTTGGCCCATTTGATTAAGTCAATTTAAATTTTTGCAAAATTACATTTAGTAGTCGCTATTTATTTTATAATTGCACCTTGTCGCTCGTTTCTTAAACTTGAAGCTCGCAGAGATGATTTGCGGGATATTTACATCAAGTCTCTTTGCCCTGATTTACAGACTTACATTTGTATAACTCAAATATTGATTAAATAGTCAGTAGTTTTCTACAGTTTGAAATAACACAGCTGTGGACTACTTATCCCAATGCCATTTTTCAGAATGAGAATACTGAAGGTCATGGCTCAAAAATAAACGAGTGATGCAAAACCCACCACAACAAAATCTTTGTTGGAACTAAAGAAAAACGTTTTAGTTCCCTTTTGATTATACGGTGGTGGAATGTACTTTTGAGAGTGAATGGTAGTTATGGTAGAGAACACAAACCAACATCAGTAACAGCCAAGTTTAAATAATTATTAGAAGAGGAGATTCTCATGAATCTGTGTCTCGGTCTTTTCCTGCTTCCAAATAATATTTCATATTCACACACACACACCAATATTCACTAGCTAAGGCTGCAGGACGGTGCAATATAATGAGCGTCAGTCTTAGAGGAGAGAAGCTGCAGCTGCAGCAGCGGTGTTCAAAAGGATCAGATTGTGATCAATGATAACAGTCCAATAAAATGTGGCCGATCAGCCCCTGATACCATTTCTCCAGATTTGGCTTCATAATACGGCTCTGCTGAAAAGATGATGGGAATGTTTTTTTTTGGTCGAATTTGCCAAAAAGAATGAATGCTAATAAAGTAGGTAATCGCAAGCAAGGTGTGTGTGTGTATGTGTGTATGTGTGTGTGTGTGTGTGTGTGTGTGTGTGTGTGTCGCACATGGTTTTAGTGCATAAAAATGAGATTGAGTACATCAGGGCAGATAATTGATGGCAACAGGGGAAAATGTTTTTAATGGGTTCTGACCTCGTGGCAATAATTGATTCAGTTCACCTCATCACAATTCACTAATTTCTGTGGGAGAACTAGCTGTGGGATTTTCTGTTTTATATGAAAAGGGAGGTTGAAGATGACTGGAAGCGTGCACAATTACTCACATGAAAGAGCCCATGTTAAATGAGCTTGGCACTCAAGAAACAAACCTCAGAATGTGCTCGCGCAGGCTGTTGTGTGCATGTTAATCAATAGTCATGATTTATTCAATGAAGTAGCTGTCAGGGAAGTGGTTGTGTGGAGTGTGAAGAGGCCGATGAGAGGCACACACTGGTTTGTAGAAGTGTCCTCGGCGGAGAGTTTTTCGTTTTTTAACCAAAGCCAAGAAGAAGTACTGCGCAAACGTACGGTGAGCATGTGATGGAGCATTAATAGTTTTGACGTGCAAATAATGTTTACTTTAGAGCTGTAACGATAAATCGATGAATCGATTATTAATCGATTACTAAATTAATCGGCAACTATTTTGATAATCGATAATCGGTTTGAAGCTTTTTTCATGATTAAAACAAGATTTCTGAATGTTTCAGGTTCTTAAATGTGAATGTTTTCTTCGTTTCCTTGCTCCACATAAACAAAGAAATCATTCAAACTGAATCATTTTGGTTTGTGGACAAAACAAGACATTCGAGAACATCGTCATTTCCAGCTTTGACGAACACTGATCAACTTTTTTTAACATTTTCTGACATTTTATGAACCAAACGATTCATCGATTAATCGAGAAAATAATCGACAGATTAATCGATTACGAAAATAATCGTTAGTTGCAGCTCTAGTTTACTTTGTGTCTGACTAAGACACTGTTTGTGGTTGCGTCTGCAGAGAGTTCTTTCAGTAAGGCTGGATGATTCTGAACAAATATCTAATTACGATTGAGATATGATTCGTTCTTTCCTTCGAAAATCATATTTTTAAAAGGATTATTGTCTGATATTTGTGCAGATCTGTGAGAAACAAACATGTTCTCTTCAGTCTGTTGACTGAGATGTGTTTAGATAAAGACTATAATGGATTTAAAATGATATTTTGACACACATTTTGGCTTTAACCAATATCACGCCTCCTGCGATTGGAAAATTGCAGTGGGCCGTAATGACGTTTCGATTAATTGTTCAGCCCTAGCATTCAGGTCTATATGTATACTTGGACCTTTCCATTCAGAGCTTTTTTGCGAAATGTAACCAGCACGGCATTCACAAAATTGACAGTCCCACAGGCCACAGTGGGTGTGCAGGAGAAAGTGTCCTCGCTGTGGCAGCTGGCAATACACTCGTGGCTCAGCGGAATATTCTGACACTCACAAACACATGCAGTAAGAGAGGCAGACTCGCATATTGTCAATAAGTTTGGAGTCAGAGTGTTTGACTCAGCCAAACCTCTCATAGATGCCTATAATTCATCCTGAATCCACCCCAGGCTCTTTGCTGCATCTTTCTTTGGGACAAAAAGTGGTGGAAATGAGAAGTTAATGACATAAAAAAAAAAAATCACCACACTGTCTCTTTAAATGGGGATTAGAAAAAAAAAAAAAGAGGAGCGCAGGCCAAGGGAGAAGAGGGGGCCGTGATGGGGGGAGTGTAAAAATAAGAAGCCCAGCAGGAGCAGCACTGCAAGGTCACCTTTGCTGTAGTGTCGGGCCTGTCGGATCGAAGGCATGGCTAAGGGGTTGCCGTGGTACCGACCAGTCTCCCAGGACTGCATCAGGAAGATCTCCTGCCATACCTGAGGCAGCCGCTCATTTATCTGGAATGCTTCGCTCCGACTGCTAACGACCAGCTCAAATTGGACTATTTTTTCCCATTTGTCAGTCGGCCAGCTGCACCGGCTCAGCTGCGCATCTGTGCGGAGGGAAGGCGTAGGACAATAAAGTTCCAAACTCATTTTTCTCACCACTCTTCATTTGGTGTCTCTCTTCGCACAGTCGGGAGAGTTTTCAGTATTGTTGCCGCCTGTCAGTTTAAGTAAGTCTCCCCTGGTGTGGTGTTAATGGAGACAAGTGCCTTTGGCATGTGGCAAAGCTTTTCCTGTGACATTACGGAGGCCCCCGCACAGTGGGGGTGCTCAGTATGGCTTGTAATCTGCCTTTTGTGGGGATATTTAACATCACATGCAGTAGAGAAACGTCAGTAGTGTAAAAAGTATACGAACTTTAGGTTCCAAAAAAAGAGGAACGCGTTCAATATAATTTCAACAGCAAAAATGATCCCAGAGACAAACTGAAACTGTCTGACTGTCTCAAGTTTTGCACATTTATATTCAGTACAAGGCTGAATTACTACAGTATTGCTCTGTATTATACACATTACAATGCTTTTCCCCCCATATGTTATATTTCCAGTATATTTTCTCACCAATAACATGATATAAATATGGAGCACAGCAAAATTATGTGGAGCTGGAAAAACTCCTGGAACTGGATGAGCAACCACACATTTGATCATTAAGAGGACATGAGAGGGTTTCTCCATTTTTATAATTTAAATTAGTTTCTTCATGTAGGTCATTATATGGAAATTACCCTCCATGGCAAACATTTCCCAGGCCCCTTAAAATGTTGAATATTATCGCGGGTTTACTCTGACTTTCTACTTTTCATGCTAATGCTACATTTCAACTCTGTTTATTCTGTAGATTATTATTCTGCTTTGCATAGGAATGCATTTTTGATCATTATTTTCAAAGTGTTACCCCTTTTTACAACCACTTGTTTAGTCTACAAAATCAAGATCATTTGAATATCCTTGCAGTGTACATTTTAATATTTACATTTTCAATAGGTTGCATTAAACTTGCTACTCCAAAGTCAAAACACAATCTTTCCTCTGTGGAAAACATGCGATTTGTGCTTAAAATCATCACATCAACTAAACATGCATAGAATTAAAGGGACAATATGTAGTATTTATGGGTTTATATAACCCAAAATCCACTTTTTTATACATATTATGTGCTCCTGCATTGTCTTGTCGCTGTATAATATTCTTTGTTTCATTTTCGTAGTGTTTCAAAAAGTCATTTAAAATAACATGGTCGCGGGCCGCGGTTGCATAGCCACTGTTAGCAGTGAGACGCCATGTTTCTGCCGGAGCCTGTAAGGACAAACGCGAGAGAACAAATCAAGCGCCTCTAGATGTCACTATAAACTACTTACTTCCCCTTTAATAATGACATCTGGTTGGCCGCAGAAAATGGGGAAACGGTATCATTGGTGTTGTATTTGGTTAAAGGGGACATATTGTGCAACATCTACTTTTTAATCTTTTAAATCCTTATATTTGGGACTCTGGAGGCCCTATCAGTCGGCAAAGTACGGGAGATGAAATATGCGATGTTGACTTCCACACTCACTGGGACGTCACAATGCGCTAAATTCCTGGAATTGTCTCCGCTTTGTCCGTAAAACACGCAAGAGTGCCGGCGAGGGCAACGGTATCCGAAAATCAGAAATCTGCGAAAAGTTCTATTCTTGGCTCCACAGTGCAGCACAGAGTTCTACACAAACTTCCAGCCTCAGAGGATTTATCTGTCCAGTGGATACATGTTATATATGACGGCAATGTGCCTGCTAGAGCCTGCAAATGATCACTTTTCCAAATGCTAACTGCTGTTAGCTCCCAGTAGCCTCTGTGGCTGATGTCATTTCCTGTCCCTTAAAGGGGAAGTAAGTAGTTTATAGTGACATCTAGAGGAGAGGCTGAAATTTACAACAAAGACCTGCTGCTCTGCTCACCCCCTCCCTTCCCTGAGCGCTACAGTATCCGCAGCCTGTCAAATGTCGTCCTCGTCGTCTTTCTCCGTGTCAGCAGATGAGGTTCGTGAGGCGAGGGAGAGGGCGAGCTACCGCGGCCGTAGCAGACGAAGCGGAGAGAGAGGAGGCGGGACTTCCGCTACAAGTAAAGAGACGCTTGATTTGTTCTCTCGCGTTTGTCCTTACAGGCTCCGGTAGAAACATGGCGTCTCGCTGCTAACAGTGGCTATGCAACCGCGGCCCGCGGTCATGTTATTTTACATGACTTTTTGAAACACTACGAAAATGAAACAAAGAATATTATACAGCGACTAGACAATGCAGGAGCACATAATATGTATACAAAAGTGGATTTTGGGTTATATAAACCCATAAATACTACATATTGTCCCTTTAAGTTTTGTTTTACTTTTTTTACTTTTTTTTTTTTTTTTACCTAAAGCGATACTAGTAAACAGAGCGTTCTGAACTGGGCTGTTTTGGCAGGGTGATATAACTGCTGTGGTGCTTCATCCTTATGGTATTTTGACCAAAGCATGTCACAGACATGTTCATTAGGACACCAGGGAACTTGGTTAACTTGGAGAAATAGGATATAATATCAGTCCTTTAAGGAGTTGAAAAAATAGATTCATAAATACAGATTGGTGATGCTCCTTTAATGCACGGGCAAACCACTGACCAGGGTGGAACGTGGCAAAAGCAAGTCAGCCTGACAAGAATGGAAAAGAGTCGTAATCTCCTTCTCTCTCTCTCAGATCTCACTTTGATGGACCGCTTTGTAGTGCAAGGAGCTGGGCAAGTGCTGCTAAGCTACATTACAATATATGACGTGTTTGCCCAGCAGGTGCCGTTTCCTTCGCTCGCATAATATTAAACATATTGCATTGGTAGCGCACTGAATGCCAATGTCAACTGGAGCATGTAGCTCACAGGCCTCCTCTCACCACCTGGAAAAAGAGTCAGTCGTGTGTTGTTTGTTAAGCTAATTCCAATAGTACTTGGATTTTCAGGGGCCCTGTTTTTCTTTCCTATAAAAACATTCTGTCACCTATACGTTTAGTGGAATACAGCCAAAAAAAGAAGCTTGTTTTTGCGTTTAATTTGCTGCGGTTTTAAGATGTTTGTCTTTGGGATTTCTGTTTCCTTCCCAGTGCAGATGAGACGAGTGGAACTTTGTTTGTGGCGCTCACAGCTTTTAGAAAATGAAAATTCCTACAGAATGGCTGATCCACAAACCTTCGCTATGAATTATTTACATGGGGACTTATTTCTTTGGAAGAAAGTATCACTGCGAAAATTTGTTGTCCATGTGTTCACTGAAGTATCCAAAGTTCAGATGATCCCGTCCAGGAACAAATGTCAGACTACTTGTTGTATTACTTTTTCCAAAATGTGTTCATTTCTTCACAAAATCCTCCTCAAAAACTTTGAAATTCGCCATTGTTAGAATATCAAATTGCAGTTTAATTACAGTTTAGCTTCTTTAAAGGTGCATTATGTAATAAATCTAAAGCAACTGGCCATAAAATCCTCTAATATGTCACAGAGACTCAGGAATAATGTTCATATAACAAACTGAACTCACCAACAACAACAGTTAACTCACCAACAACAGAAAAATATTTTGCAGACTGCAAATCATGTTTATGTTTTGATTAAATCATGTTTTGGCATGTGGCGCCACCTACCGCCGTCTACCAATCATTGCAGTCAGTAGAGTCTCAGCTGCCGAGCGACCACGGGTTGCCAGTTACGTCAGAAAACGAAACCTAAAAGACCTCGGTATTTTGAATTTGAATGTAGTAACCGTTTTTGGCCACATTCTTACATATGGCACCTTTAAGTATAAAAAAGACATATGGTGTAGAAATAGTCGACCAAACACATTCACACATACTAACAGAAACATAATACTTATATAATATAGTCTTATATAATCACAATGGCTTATT
Source organism: Microchirus variegatus (assembly GCF_963457635.1). Classification (NCBI taxonomy): domain Eukaryota; kingdom Metazoa; phylum Chordata; class Actinopteri; order Pleuronectiformes; family Soleidae; genus Microchirus; species Microchirus variegatus. The sequence continues at coordinate 4,572,971 of NC_139809.1, read as the reverse complement.
ATGCTCTGCAAACTGCAAACACTTGTCTTCCTCGGCCATAAATTGGATTATTTGTTGACAAGAAACCTTAAAATTTCACAAGAATATATCTTTACTGGTACACGGGACATAAAGTGTGTTTGCAGGTTGTGACTGTTTGATCCAGATAAAAGCAGCTGTATATACTGTATGTATATACCTGTCAGCGCAGGCAGATAAGGCTTCAAAACTACAAGGTTTTTTTTTTCTCTCTCTCTCTCTCTCCTGCTGCCTGAATCCATGAAAGTTACAGGCGAGATGAAACGCTCGGCGCTGCATAACCGTAACGCGTGCGCACGCGATGAGCATGTGAGGAGAGTGATGATTTTAATTTAGCAGAGGGGGGGCAGCAACTACAGGAACATTATATAGCATGTTATTTTTGAGGAAGGGTGACGGTAATAATGTTGTCGCTGGGATTTTCTAAGTATTATTAAATGCCAGTTGTTACTTGGAAAATGAATATTATTACTGTAATAACTGCCAAACGATCTATTACTCTAACATGCCCTAAGGACTTGTTTTTGTGTCATTTGTGTGTCAGTGCTGATTTTGACGAGTACAATATTGTCAAAAGAAAATCGTAGTTTATAATTGTTAACTCTCGGTGGCAGCTGAGGCCCTAATATTATGAGCTGTTTGTACCATAATGTCACATCCTGGCTCATGAAAGAGAGACGGTTAAAAGCAGTTACTCTCTAATTTAGGAAAATTATGATTTAACGTTGTGATCAGGCTGACACATGTTTTGTAATCCAATTGTGAAATGTAACGGCGAGATTCAGAAAAAAACAACAAAGGGTTAAAGGTCACATAGAGTGGTCCTGTTGCACATAAATGTTAGTTATGGAGGTCTACTTACATATATTAACTTGTTTTTATGGTCAAAAACCTCCTAGTTGCTGTGAACTAGCCGATAGAAATCCTCTTTTCTGACAGTGTTTTTCAGCCGCGATGTTTCAGAGTGAACTTTCACCCCCAGAAGACAGAGTCTTGTGATTGGCCAGTACTATCCAGCACATCCGTTCTCAGAAGCGCAGCGCCCCCCTCTGGAACGGCGGATGCACTGCTCCTCATTATCAAAACATTGTTTTAACAGTGTTTAAAAATAGCTTCGTCACGACTCCCCGCCTCAGTCCCTTTTATGACTTTAAACCGGAGTCAAACCCAGAGTCAGAAGACACTGTTGCTCGTGAAACACCTCCACAACGGACGTTATTCTTCTTCTGCGGTTCAATGTACATAACCGGATGTGCCCGGACTACCGCCCGGAGCAGGACGATCGGTTGTTCAGGAGAACCGCTGCTTACGTAACTATTACGGGATTTTCAGTGATCTCGTTGAGCCCCGAGATTACAATAAAACACAACGTTCTCAGCAATGGCTGAACCGTTTGTTTCGAACCGTCAGGCTTCATAAACAAGGTAATGACGCAGATACACACCAAAAAAAACAGCGATAATAGGAACTTCCGGTCTAGTTCCGCTTTAAACTGACACCGGGCTCAACCATTGCTACACAAAAAAAGTGTGACAGCATTTGTCAAAATTATGCCTAATTATGAAAATCTAACATCGTGAATGACAATATTGGCTCAGACTCTTTTGTACAATGTAGTAATTTTACAGTTTACCTCGGGTTTGTCTCGTCAACAGGTGAAATCAGTGCCACTTTGTAGATTTGTACGGCGAAACCACGAGGCAGTTATTTGGCATAAGCCTTTATATAATATTATTCTGTTATTGTAACGCTCTCACGCTAACACAGTCCCCTGCATTGTGGCAAATGCTGTATTTTGTCTGCTCAAAGACTCAAGTGTGCATTTTTGAAAAATGAGGGGGGATTCTACTGTATATTTATATGCAGGGCTGTGAGGGTTTTCATAAGGATATAACAGAGGAGGGATGGTCCTTACATCGCTTTTCCCACGATTATCTAAAAATGGTTCCATAACGTGATCTTAAATCACGAGAGACATGGGATATATACAACTAAAGCTACTGTTATATATGTATATTACGCAGGTCCTAAGTGAGAAAACATTGGTGTTGGTGCTTGGAGAGACCGAGAATTATGTGCGATCTCTGTTGTTGTTGTTGTTGTTGTTGTATATCTCAGATGCATATGGGCTCTTTGACAGGATGGCAGAAATGCCTGTCTGTCACTAAGCAGGCTAGTGTGACAGAAAGGGACATGTGTGGATCCCTGTAATACACAAATGAATGGCGATGCACGATGACAGGACAAAGCCACTCAACACACAACTCTCACAACTCGCTCGAGGCCAGTCCACAGAGACGGACGGCTGTTAAAGACGCCGCTCTCTGAGCAGCTTCTTGTCTCTTTGTCTATAAGATTCGGTGTGTGCATAATGAAGAAGTGCAAGTGGCGCTTAATACCCAGCATCGAGGTTAACGAAGTCAACACGCAATTAATTCAAAGCAGGTTGTAGTTGTACTTACTTTCTTTTGATAACAACACTGGTCATGCTTTGTGTTTACGGTGTCAGATTGTGCACCTTGTTTACCTCTCACATTCCTTAAAATATATTCCGCTCCATCGTCAACTTTGAAGTCAATAACTCAAGCACAGGATCCTCGCAGATTAATTATTATCATTAAAAAAAAAAAAAAAAGGAAGAAAAATCAAGTTTCCTCTAGATGAATGGAGCGCTTCTCAAGTTCAAGGAAAAGGCCAAGATTCTTTCAACATTCTGAAGGTGTTTACCAAATAAACCCACACAACAAGTGAAGCAGAAACTTAATTGTAACTAATTAGCTCCCTAGAGGTTTAATTGGATCTGCATTTTATATTCCCCAGTTTACCTGCAGTATGTAAATCCTGCTTCCATGTTGAGGTGCGGGAAGAAGGGAAAAAAAACCAAAAAAACAGAAGCATTAGGGTATGGGAGGGATCTGGAAAGGGAAGCTGAATTAAGTGAAGTTGAAAATCTGTCTGTAACGAGCTTTATTCCTGTCTTGTCTGGCTTCGTTCGCCGGTCCGGCCCCCTGAGCTGCATCCAGCCTGTGTAATTGAATGTGCATTCACTAATGGTAGAGAATGCAGCTCCTCTTGGAGGTCAGGTAATAAGAGGGCTTTGTTCTTTGCCCGGAAGAGTTGTTATCTCTCCATTGAAAGTGACTTAGTGGATATTCTTATTGTTGTGCATGCAATTCTTGAATTAACCTAGAGAAAATGAGCAACCTGTCTCCGTCAGGGTCTTAGCCCTCACCCCGCTGGATTCCTTTTGTGGTTGTTTCTTTTGCATGATTTCACTTAAAGGAGCCATATTATGCAAAATCAACTTTTTAATCATTTGAAGGTCCCCTATTGTGCAAAATCAATCTTTTAGTACTTATATTTGGGACTCAGTGGGCCATACCAGTCCCTAAAATGTGAAAAAACAAAGACTCAGTCATGTTTTAGTGGTTCCGCTTTGTGTTAGTATAGGCGATAAAACACGCGATGTTTACACCTCCCGACCAAATGACGATAGTGCGGACATTTCACCGTCAATGTTAGCACCACGCCAGGCAGAGTACTTCACAGCTCCACCGTAGCGCCCCCTTGTCCCTGTGAAATACGAGACTGCAGGCGAGGGAGGAAGAGTGGCTGCACAGCGGAGCACAGTGTTTTCCGCAAACTTCCAGCCTCAGAAGATTTTTGTGTCCAGTGGATATATTTTATTTATGAAAAAAATGTTCACAAGCTTCACAAGCCCTTTGTTGTTGATCGTGTATGTAAATTCCTATGCTGGAGGGACACCTTGAACGCACCAGTTACGTGCCTGCGGTAAGCGAGTGGCGTATGTGGATCGGTGATACGAGGAGCACACGTTTGAAAGCACTGCAGAAAGATGTAGATGTTGTCCTACATTTCTTCTCAACCAAAGGCTGCCTTTCTGTCGTGTTTCCACGTTCTCTCCTCGTGTTGTTGATCCACACACGTCAGTCGGAGCCGCAGTTACACGTTCAGGTGCGTTCAGGGTCTTTTTCTAGCATGGGAATTTACATACACACCGCGCGGCGCATTAATCGTTTTTCTTTGATTTTTTTATGATCACGAGAAGCCAAAATTGTGGTCACTCTATGCATTACGGTGAAACGCAGTAACAATGGGTAAACGGACATTACTATGGGGTATATGGAGCGGGGGTTGTGACGACGCTGCATGACAATAGGTGATAAGTGCCGACTCTCCCCTGGAAGCAGTGGATGTGTGTTTACCTGGGTCTCATTCACATGTAAATGATCAGGCCAAAACCGAGCATTCTGAAAAAGGCTGTTTTGGCAGAGTTATTGAACTGCTATTGTGCTTCATCCTTATGATATTTTGACTAAAGCATGACACAGACATGTTCATTAGGACACCAGGACCTAGTTTAACTTGGATTAATAGGGTATAATATGGGACCTTTAAATCCTTATATTTGGGACTCTGGAGGTCCTATCAGTCGCCAAAGTGTGAAAAAAGATGACTCATGTTTTTGTGGTCCTCCTCAGTCTAAGTACAGGAGATAAAAACACGCAATGTTGACGTCCGCGCTCACTGGGACGTCACAATGGGCTAAATTCCTGTAATTGTTGTCTCGCGGAGCTCCGCTTTGTCCGTAAAACAAGTGAGAGTGCTGGCGAGGGCAACGGCATCTGAAAACCGGAAGTCCGCGAAAAGTTCTATTCTTGTCTCCACAGTGCAGCACAGAGTTCTACACAAACTTCCAGCCTCAGAGGATTTATCTGTCCAGTGGATACATGTTATATATGACGGCAATGTGCCTGCTAGAGCCTGCAAATGATCACTTTTTCTGCTGTTAGCTCCCAGTAGCCTCCGGGGCTGATGTCATTTCCTGTACGTTAAGTTACGTTTTTACTACCATCTGTTTTACACCTACCACTTTTTTGGGCTTGCGCCCTTTCTGTTTTCAGGTTCATCTGCACTGTCCCAAACTGGGAGTGTGCTCGTCGGGACATTGCTCATTTTCCTCTTGATGAGTTACAAGATGGGTTAAAGGTTAAAACAAGCTATGCTACCTCCAAAACAGGATATTAGCACTCGTTTTTTCTTTCAGCCCTTTATTTTGCCAACCTGGAAACACAACGAAAGCCCATTCATTCCTCACGCCTTCGACTGCTTCACTGACTACACTGCTCATCCTGTTTTGTTTCTCTAGCAACTGCAACTTTTAACTTGGCCTTACCAAGCCTGAACAAGTAAAAAGGCTGTTAAACGAGCAGAAAACAGATGTCCGAGCCCGTTTGCCAGGTTCACTCCAAAGTCCAAGAATTTTTTTATTTTTGTTACACAGCTTTATTCCTTTTTCACAACACGTCATCAATTTCTTTTCCGAGCAGGATCAAGTTTCACTGTGAAGAGTGACTTCATCAGAGAGGCTTTTTAATGAGGTAGAAGACATTTTTTTTTTTTTAATTTATGTCACCAAATTAAAATATTTCAAAAATATTAAGCCTAAGATCCATGATTTCCTGTTTCCTGCTTTGCCAAAGCACCGACAGAACGGGAGAGGAAAAGAAGTCCAGTGGAAGGTCACAGTGGCAGTAGAGACAGGAACAGGGTGTGGAGTGTTTCGGCCTCAGAGGGTGTTACATCACCAGACTTTTCCACTTTTCCATCAGGCCACACATACTTTACCACTGAGATGACTCCAGTCACAGAGTAGACTCGCCATTTGGGTCTTAAAATCGAGGCTTGACATTTAACTTAATCTGTTTTTTTTTTTTTTTCCTTCTTCTTCTTCTTCTTCTTCTTCTTCTTCACCGAGTGAGAAAAATGATAATTTTAAAAAAAGCCACAAGCAAAGTCATCATATTTAGAAATTTGCTTAAAAATATATTCTGCAAAGTTGCGTGTATGGAATACATCTGGCCTGCACTTATAACGTGAAAACTGAGCCACCTAAATATAAACCGCCCCGGACTCCTTTGATGGGACACTGAGCCACTTTTGGATATCACACACACACACACACACACACACACACATGCACACGCTTAAAAGAAAGTACATGCTATCGTATTTGTTATTTGACAATCAACAAATTGATCCAGACAGAGGTACACAGTAATTTACAAGATATAATATGAGCTTTATAGAATTGTATTATTGTTATCGATTATATTAATAATCATATTCATAATAGATATTTTATTATACGACTTTCAGAAGTGTAAAACACTTAAAATGGCAGAAACATTTCAACTTTTCTTTCGATAAAAAATGCATTCCACAGACAATTATAAACATACAGCAGGGGTGTCAAACACATTTTCACTGAGGGCCACATCAGCGTAATTGTTACAAAAAAGGGCTCAAAGGGCCAGATGTAACTATCATAGAGAATAAATGTAACTAAATGTAACCAGATATAATGTAAAATGAAGGCAACTACTCCGTTACATATTGCTAAATAACTTTCTGCATTTGTTACTTATTCAAGTTACACATATGATGCATTAAAGATGTAACCCGGTCCGCGATGGTGATGCCGTCACTTTGCGGGCTAACGCAATAGCCGTGCATTGTGGGGAAATGTAGTTTATGGTCAATGCACGCCTTAAAGCAGCATAGACCTATTTTAACACAGATTTTTTAAGACCAATTAATCAGTCGTGGGCCACATAAAATGACGTGGCGGGCCACATCTGGGCCCCGGGGCCTTGAGTTTGACATGTGCCATACAGTATTATTGTTTCTGTCTTACATTCATGTATTCCTTGAAATCTTATCTGTTAGCATTTTGCATGGGACAGTTAGAGTTTAAACAGGTGAAAACTGTGTGTTTGTAAGAAAATGTGGAATTAATAGTGATACAAATTGTACATAGGTCCAATAACGGTCAGCATCGGTTTGCATAGAGAAGAATAGTGATGGATATAAGCAAAAAGCATCTACGTAAGCGCACATAAAGATTATTTATAAGGTTTGTCCTCTATTTTTAAGAAATGATTGCAGGCTAAAACATGTTTTCATAGTTACGTCCACTTTTAGAGCTTTAATTTGGAATCACTGTGGCAGCCAAAATCATACATTTTGACAGGGGGATATTATTATTTTTATTTTTATTTTTATTTTTATTATCACCATTATTGTAGCTGGTGTTTAAAGCAGTGACAGTATTTGAAGTCACACTATATTCTGCCATCGGGAGTCTGGCACAGTCAGTGACACAGCGGTGTCATGGCTGCCTGAGAAGGTTCATCATGAGCTCTAGCAAAGCATGTCAGGCATGCAGGTGAAAGACTGGAATGTGATTAGTCTGTCCTGCAGGACTGTGATAACGGGCCACAGTTCATGCATATATCAGTACGGGGGGGGGCTATATGACTCAACTCTGGAAAAAGTGATACTTAAAAGAGACTCGCTCGGGAAAAAAAGTCAAACGCATTTCTCGAGTCGGTTGCCTTTTCATTTGCTAATTGAGCTCCTAAATCAGGCTGGAGAAGACGCACTGTGTCAGTTATGAACGTCAATATCTGGACGTGAGTGTTTTTTAATTTTTTTTACAAAATGCTGATAGCAAACACTACACCTTTGCCTCCTCAAAAAAAAAAATATATATATATATATATATATAATGATGGACCTTCATGCATAATGCAACGGCTTTGAAAATAGTGTTTCCCGGAAGCACACCACATCGCCTTTGGACTTAAGTGAAATATAACCTGAATTTGACATTTTCTAATATCCTACACCAAACTTTTTGTTTCAAAGAGATAGGGGCGGTAATTGCTGCACCAGAAGAAAGACCGCCGATCCTTCTGGGTATTGCGGGTGACTGTGGGGACAAGGCAAGATTGGAACATGGTAATTGCAAAGACATGGGCTGAGAATAAATGGGGGGGGGGGGGTGAAAAAAAAAAGGGAGTTCTTTACTGTCAGATCGAGGAAGGTCAGAAGCACAAGTGTATGACATCCAGGCATGTTACAGTGTATTATTCACATTGTACACAGGGGACTGATACCTTTTCTTAGATATCCAATTCGCTGCTTTGCTTTCTGACAAAGAGAGGAGATGATCTCTGCTGAAGTCGCCCCTCACAACTGCACCGAGGTAACAAGACGCGATACAAGACGCGAGGATTGTCAGCAGCGTTGGGTCACAGTGAATATATCAGAGCAGTATATACTGTATATATTCTCCTCCTCAACAGGTCATTATTTCATTATTTGACGAATGTTTTCACCGCCGTTGTCAGAACGCTTCTACATTTCCTCAAAGAGGAAAGACAAACAGCGGCAATTTATTTCTCCAGATTAGATATTGATCACGGCGAGTGCGCCGGGGCGTTAGATATCTTCTCTGAAAAATGAATGTCAAATGTGAGCAATCACTACTTTTTTTTCCCCCTTTCTTTTTTTTTTTTTTCCTATTAAAAATCTTCTTCCTCGAAAAAGAATATCATAGCCCCCTGTGTTTTAATAGAAAAAACTTCTACTTTTTCCAATTGGTGAACCTAGAGTTGTAATATAATTGTTTTGACATGTTCATCATTTCTAATCATTGTCCTGTCCCACTCTTCAGTATCCTCCAAATTACTTTTCTCTTTCTTCCTCCCGCGAATCCTCTCAATAGCGTCCCGTCCCATTTAGAGAGTGGAGAGGGTGTCGTCGGCTGACGACGCCGGAGACGCGGCGCGCTACGTAATAAAGAGACGGGAAACAATGTCTTGACGCATCTTCCATGCGCACAGGCCGGGGGGGGTTTTGAGAAGCCTTGTTGACATAATAGTAACAATTTAAAAAGAAATGGCGGCTTGTGTGCGGCAAAAATGCAGCTTGTTCTCATCAACTAAATGCAAGGTTTAACTTTTAATTATTCAATTACGTGCTCAGTAAAATTCAACCAAATTAGTGCTGGAGTCACTATCGTAGAAGACAACGACAAATAAAACAAAATCACACACACACATATATATATATATATATATATATAATCAGAGGAATCTCTGAGGACTGTTATGAATAATTTCTTCCTGTGCGTCTTTGTGTGAGAGAAGACAAACGCTAGTGAAGCCACTCTTGCACAAAGGAAGCATTAAAGACCATGATAACTTGCAGACTCCAGAGACGGACAGTAGTAAACAAATAATTACGTTCCTGTGTGTATACCGCGTACATAACTAAGGGGTTTAGAGATTAAATCCACGGATTCTCAGACGCGTTGCTTGCAGGGATTTGTCGCGAACGACTCCTGTGTGACCTGTTCCCCGCGAAAACAGGAAGTCGCCGTCGTTTTACTGCGCGTATTCACAATGCGAGCGTGAAGTAAAGCAAACAGACGCGCGACCGAGACATCAATTACATGAGCGACTCTTGGGGGAAAAATGAAAGTGTTTGAATCTAATGAGTGCATTGCATTTACCTGCTGTTATATCATTTATACCCCGTTAACCCATCCGTCACCTCAGTGCATGCAGTTAACTTCACGCGGGGATCCCGGTGCTGTTCAGCTACAGGAGGGAGGAAAAGG
>NC_139809.1:4437087-4563263 GCF_963457635.1 Microchirus variegatus | reverse complement strand
ACCTTTCCTGGTGCATAGCTGCACAAGATGGCACATCTATTATTCCATTAGCAGGTAATTAATGACTCTCATTTGTGTAACTGTTATTAAGCCCTTTGAAAGATTGTTTGTGTTCAGATGATATGAAACACATCCCAGAAGCCATCCATTGTGGCGGATAGATTAAAAGAGCAATAAGGCTCTTTGAAAAATGATATTTTATCAGCGGTAATTTTTCACCGTACCTCAGGGGCAGCGATGACAGGAAAACACTGCAGTCCTCCTTCATGTTGATATCCTTTTTTTAGTAAAACTACCAGGGGAGTACACTAAGTGTGATTTATTCATCCCTTGACCAGTAAAAGGTGTCATCCAGGTGAAAATGGATGCTGGGAGAGTATTGACAGGAGAAATAGCAGTGCAGTTGTCCTGCTCTGTCACAGTATGTCGACAGGGGGGGTGGTGTGGGGAGGGTAATGTGTCCTATGCTGGATGTGCTACTTCACATCTGTCTGCCTCTGTTACTCTATACTTTAGAAATCTATTCTGCTATTTTCTTGTGTATTTTTTAAGTGTATAAAATAAGACATTTCTCAAAGGTTACAATGCATTTAGAAAAGTGTTCGGAACCCAAGCCACGTTTTTCTCATTTTGTTCTTTTGCTCTCCTATTTAGCACATTTAGTAAAAAGGAGTATCTTCACAATAATTTGCTCCAACAATCAAAATGATCCCATTTCTCTTGATAATATTTGTTTCTGTACTTCGACTAGAGTTCACCTCCTGGAAAAAGCATCCGCATGTACTGTATATACGAGGTCTCGCAGCTGTCAGTGAATATCAGGGCTCTGAGGCACAGATTTTGGAAAGGCTGCGGGATTCTTTTTCCTCACTTCCCAGATTCCCAAAAGCACAATGACTCCTGGAAACAAACATGAGTGTGTTCTGGTTGACTTGGGGAGCAGGGTGTTGGTAAGAGAGAGTGTTGAGATGTGAGAATTAAATCAGGAAAGCGACTTTTAGACTGTAAATTCCATATTTTGTTGGCCATAGTTTTTAGCATCATGCCTAATGTCACACCACTGAAAGCCTATGAAGACCTGCAGAGACAATGAGTCTAAGTATGCAGCCAAGACAATGCAGAAGTGCAGGGACATTTCTGTGAATGTTTTTTTATTTATTTTTTTTTGAATGGCCCAGCAAGAGCTGAGAAACCAAATTGATCGTATCTGGAGAAACCTGAGAGCTGTTGTCCACGGCAGTCCTCGTTCAACCTGAGACTGCATGAGAAAGGAAGAATAGAATAGCAGTAAAAAGAAAATTACCCAAAAATCCAGATGTGCGAAGCTTGTCTCCTCAGAACACTCGAGGCCGTAATCACTGCTAAGTGGAGAGTTTAAATAAAACAAAAAAAGTCAATTTGATATTTCTGATTTTCATTTTGAATCACTTGGTTTTTCGATTCCTAAAGAAAAGGCATAAAACAATGCATTGGATTTATGCACATGACCTATTCTATATGATATTATAATTCCCTGCACTTTTTTTTTTTTTTTTTAGTATTTCTTTACTTGTATCCTGAAGTGCATTGGATAAACCTCAGATGGCTGATCTGATCTCCCACATGAGCAGATCAAATTGTCTCTTTTGTTCATGGTTTCTATCTGCAGTATTAAAAGACTGAGGATTCTTTCTTTTTTTTACTTTTTTCTCAATTCTCCTATTGAAGAACGAGTGAATGGGAGAATCAAAAGCAGTGTGTCTCGTGAACAAACACACACACAGCCTTTCCAAGGAAGCAGTGGTTGTAACACGGTCACTGGCATTCCATAGCTAGGAAAGGCACACAGCATCTCTTTGGGATTTATATTTAGCATTTGCTATGCTACTTATAAAATATTTCATAAATAATGTGAATATATTAGACAGGGTGGGGGTTTGGAGGGGAGGGGGGGGGGGGGGGGGTAGAGAACTGTCGCCAGTCATTCCATATGCACTGCCATAGCAACAAGATGTTCCGCCTTTATCTGTTTATGGCCCACGATTCTTAAACTGTTCATTGCCCACGTTTTTCCTTTTTTAATCAGAATGTGTTTGGGATCCCCTGCAGCAGGGATCTAGATAAAAGGATTAACTGTGCCTGTACTAGTTAACCATGTTTAGACTTTGCCAGGCAGGGCCCCCCTTCAAAATGAAAATGCATGGATTTCAAATGCCTACGTCAATGTCTTCTGATCGTGTGTCATCGAGTATCGTATGGAAATGTGTTGCTCATCAATGATGGAAATATAAAAAAAAGGAACAGAATTATATACATTTGGGCTGGTAAATATTTGCGATATACCGTGCAACTTTATCACATTTTAATCTTATATTCATAGGTCATTACTTGAATAATGCATTTATTTTTACTTAACTCAAATTAGATTTTTTCAATCAAAGATCATCTTGACAATTATTTTTTTGTAAAATTGAAGCATGACATCGTGTCACCCATATTAGATTTTTTTATTTTTTTGTGCAGCTGTTCCAAATTATTTAATGCATATGTGGTTCATTTATATAAACAAAACTAAACATAGAAACACTTGATGGAGGTGCTTGTAGATGAGAGAAATACTCCTTCCAGAAATCATCCACATGCAGTCATTACTGGGTTTGATCCAGGAGGCCTGGTTGGAATCTGGAGGCATTATGCTGGCCACTACTGCACTGCAGCACTGAAGAACTGGCTCCTTTGTCACCGCTGTTAGCATTAGCTAGAGATTTGCATATATTTCTCTTGGAAGCATTAAAGAAACACAAAAAAGGACTAATTCACTATTGAAAGTCTCCGTTGCAAGATTAAGAGTCCCATTAGAAATGTATGACTGCTCATGTAGTTTTTATTTCACTTTTCTCTCCCCCCCCCCCCCCCCCCCCCCCTCGTCTTTTGTTGGAGGCTTTGATTATTTGCCAGGTTGGCAAGAAGAAAAAGCATAAATGTGTTCCATCTTTTCTAATTTCACTCTGTTTTAAATTGAGAACCTATACTTCATTTAATTTCATCTTTTCAAAAAAAACTCACATTGACATTGCATAATAATAATTATTCTTTTTATTATTAGTAGTTCTTGTATTTTAATAATACAATCTTCTGCCACCTTTTTTTTTTCTTGTATCCCTGCTGTACTTTGCTTTCCCTGACGGTGGAACAGCACAGGCTTAGAACCCCTGGATGAGTGAGAACAGTGAATAGCACTCCCAGAAGGAGTGCTCACAATGCTTATCACTCTGACCTGAATTCTATGACGATGGACAATTTTGTTAACAGCTGGGGATCAATCAAAGCCCACTTGAACTATGCCACCTGCCACTTTTACATTAGGAAACATGCTGTTCAAAATGGAACAATTTCACTTGTATTTGTGATTATTTTACAGGCAAAGTTGGTCTCCTCACATGGCCTTAAGTGCCGAATGATTTATTCCTCAACCCACTGCCACCTCCACCCTCCAGTACTGGCTTTTTTACTTTCAGTTGCTGCTTAGCCCTAAGGACACCGTCAACAAGAGGAAAGATATTTGTATTTAAGCTAAAACTCCTTCGTCCGTCACTTATTACACCCTTCAGCCCACCGCAGTGTGTGTGTGTGCTGAGTGTGCCTCGGTGGGTTTGCATTAATTTACGATGTCGTTATTACTTCAGACACTTTCAAGACAAAGTCAATGAAGTGGATCAGGTATTTATATCTCTTTTTTTTTCTCTCACAGGAGAAACTGTTTTGCATATCCCATAATGTTGAAGTTAGTATAAAGATGCTGAAGTCACTCCTTTCACGTGTTGTAGGTGAATTATCTTCCTGTCCCCAAATTCAGCCAGGAGATTCTCCTCTCCCAGCAGGTGTCAGTGTTACTACTGTGGATATGTCACTGCTGTAAGACAACGTGGTCTTCATAGCACTTTATCTTTAAACGTCATCTCATCCACATTATTGTTTTGAGAACTATAGCTCAACAGTTTTAATACGGGTGATATAAAGTTCCTCTGTCAAACTAACACTGACAGAATTTCCTTCACAGATCTCGCGCTGCAAAACTGACCAGACGAAGCCCTGTTTTTGTTTTGGAACTCTTTTTTTTATTGCGTCGGTTTGTGTTTGTGTTAGATTACAGTGCTTTTGTCAAAACCTGAAGCGGCGGTGGACATTCCAGCTCTCCAAAAATACGAATAAACAAAGCAAAAAAAAAGGCGAAAAAGAAAAAGAAAAAGAAGAGCCTCAGAAACTCACAATGGTGCTCATTACATGTCTGTGGTTATACGCAAACTTCTCATTGCTCTCAAAAGAAAACAAGACAAACATTTCCCCTGGACCACATGCCTCTTTCTTGGGGCCTGCATGGTCAGATGTGTTGTAAGTTGCTCCCAGACAACCAGAAAGCAGCACGATAAAAAAAAAACCAAAAAAAAAACGAGTGGAATTCAAGTGTAACCACAGGATGAAACAGATGTGTTGGCCGTGTTGTTAATGCGTGTTGTTTGAGCCAGACTCTTAACTCTCGATCTCCCCCCGCCCCCCATCTGCCGGGTAGAGTGTCAGTCCTCCAGAGTAATGTTCGACACGAGGTCAGCGGAACACCGCAGACTCGCTGCATATGCTTTCGCAAACTGTTGCTGCCGGTCCGGAGAACATACATTATAATCCAGATTAAAGTGGATAATTAGCTTTTTTTTTTTGTGAGTCATTAATTCTGGCAGGTGAAGGGGTCAGAGGGGGGGGGGGGGGGGGGGATAAATAATGTGACTATGTCTTGTGGCACAGTAGTAAAAAATGGGCATCTTTCCAACAGCTCATTTCACAGCCTCTAAATTGGCCTCATTGTAGATGAAATATTAAATCGCTGGCCCCGGCTATTAATGCTGACTTTTATGGATCGGATGCTGTTGTACTTAATATACTGGTTCAGTTGTCCCTTTTTATTCCTCAGCAGCGTCCCGTCCACCTGTGATGTATTGCACATGTGGTGTGAACCCACTAGTAAGCAATGGGGTTTCGACCCATGTAAAGCTCTCTGGCTCCGGTCCAGACCAGAGGAGTGAGAGCAGGTTTAGAGTAAGCTGTGTTGTTCTGAAGTTTGCGCTCAGCTGTTCGTCATTGTTATCGCAAGAAAACATTCGGAAAAAAAAAAAGTACATGAAAAGTACATGTGAGATAGAGAGAAACAAACCGACGTACAGTATCTGTAACTTCGCTCAACAGATTTACTAGTGAAGAAATCAAATTAGTTGTTGTGTTTGTTTTCAAATTTAAAATTCTCTTTCATTTTTAGCGTATTTGACGCGTGAACATATACACATATAACTCATTAGGGTTCATGAATTAGAATTTATTTTGATAAAGACATTAACGATTTTAATGAATATTTTATTGATATGCTTGAACTCATTTGCTGAAACCACACACTCTCAACAGTATGCGGGGGGGGGGGGGGGATCACATGACCATAACATGTTTTATATCCTATGAACTACTATTATCTACAATGACCATGATGAATACATTTATGTCATATGCATGTTGAAATGCTACCATGCAAAACAGGTTTGTTTTTATAGGCAAATTGCAGTTTTAAAAGGCTTTTTTTCTTTTCTTTTTTTTAATATCCAGTAATATCATGCTAAATATAGGCATCTGCTTGATATTTATTTTGCCACATTTAGAATCCAACATTCTGTTAATCTGGTGCTTGCGTTGTGCCGTCAGTGACTTGGGTTAATTCAAAATCAGATACACTAAAGATAAATTGTTATGTTTGACAATCTGTGCAGTTACAATATTTCTAGTACTTTGCCCTGAGATTTTTAAAAAGACATTAAATATTTGTCATTATCAGCAGATAATACATAATTTCATGGTTGAGATGACTGAAAGTAAAGCCATTATTCCGATTAGTACCAATGAAGATGCTATTGAGAAATTAATACTCAAAGAGGCCCAAGTTTTTTTTTTTGTTTTTAATTTTTAATTTTCTTTTTAAACTACTGTGAAATATGCAGCATCAAGACTGTTCAGGTGTAAAAATGCTATTATCATTAGGCTTCTTCAAAACCAGATGGCATGATTGTTTATCAGCTTTGTAGAAAGAAGAAAATCTGTTAATACTGATTAAACACACACACTCAAATACAAAGTAAATAAACCAAACATTAGGGTGAATACTTCATTTTTGCAAAAAAAACAAAAATCATTACTGAAATTTTTATTTCAAGCCTTTTATTCAAACTTAATATTCCAAGGAAACATTTCAATATTGCAAATTTAAAATAGATGTAGAAGATGTACACACAGGAAGAAAAATCCGAAACTGTAAAATCCACCGTGTGATACAAATTACGTTTGGCTCAAAAAAGGAAAAAGACAGGTCAGCGATAATACCGTGGCGCTCTGGTGGAAGAAATATAGCTGTTAAAGAGTCTGAGCAGCCAGGATTTTCCTGAAGAAGGACGTCCCCCTCAGCCTCAGCAGCATCCACGGTGGGGGAGGATGTGGCGTTTTTTTTTTGTTTTTTTTCGTTTTCTTTTTCAGGCTCAAAGGAAGACGTTGGCCAGAAACCATAACGCCTGCAGCCCAAAGCAAAGCCCCCTAAAATATTCATCATATAACTTTTCAGTGTTACTATATGTTTTTAGCAGATGGCTACATTTTCGAGCGGAGAACAAAGTTGTTAAAAGGAATATGATTTCACTTGTTGCCATGGGAACAGAGATGGATGAAGATGTTTTATGGTTCAGTGGTTGCCTCATCTCTGCTTGTGTGTGTGTGTGTGTGTGTGTGTGTGTCTGGGTGAATCTGCACATGCCTCAGTTTGCCTGTAAGCCTCCGAGTGCAGCGTAACACTGTATGTATACACGTGCGTGCGTGAGGGTGTGTGTGTGTGTGCGCTTTATAAAACTATTGAATTTAGTCGCCGGTTCTACTGTCACTTCAGTTCTCTGACGAATATTATGCTAAGTTGTGCACTGAAAGGTCATTGCAGTTTTTGAGGCAGGACCGTGTCCTAATACACCATTACAAGAAATATCAAGCAGCTAGTATTATAGAAATAATACGATCTTGTCAAAAAGCTCTATTCGGAGTATGATTTATATTGCTCCCTGATGGCGGAGTGGCGCTCATTTCACAGTGTATTAGCCGACTGTCTAAATAGTGATGATTCAGTAGCACGGCGACTCATTTTCACATGACACATGAAAGGGAGGATCCGCCGATAAATGCGAAAAAAACACCAGCCGGCCAAGTTATCTTTTAGCCTTTTTTTTTTTTTTTTTTTTAAGCTGCATTTCTGAATTTGTGTTCTTCTATTGGAGAGAAGCTAATTAGATTGTGAGAGTTGCGTGATATGGGGGCCGCACACATAAAAGACTCAGTCGCGAGATGAGCAACGGTTGCCAGTATCCTAGACAGAGCTGATAATGCATCCACTCAAAAAAAATCGGATTTTAATTGGCGTTCTGATTTTAGTAACTTGCGCAGCAATTTAAGAAAAGTGCGCTTTGAAATGTAACAGTACCAGTGATCTTAAGGATCTCATTTCTCAGTCTCTAACTTCTGCAGACACCGACTGCACAAACATCTCTGCGTCTTTGACTTACAGCTTACCAGAAACAGAAAATGAGGAAACAATAGTGAGTTGAAGGGTCCTCCTTTGCCTGTATGTCACTGACCTCACAGATTCATCACACAGTTCATTTAGAAGCACAGGGACACTCTTTAAAGGGACACTATGTAGTATTTATGGGTTTATATAACCCAAAATCCACTTTTTTATACATATTATGTGCTCCTGCATTGTCTAGTCGATGTATAATAGTTTTTGTTTCATTTTCGTAGTGTTTCAAAAAGTCATGTAAAATAACACGGTCGCGGGCCGCGGTTGCATAGCCACTGTTAGCAGCGAGACGCCATGTTTCTACCGGAGCCTGTAAGGACAAACGCGAGAGAACAAATCAAGCGTCTCTTTACTTGTAGCGGAAGTCCCGCCTCCTCTCTCTCCGCTTCGTCTGCTACGGCCGCGGTAGCTCCGCCCTCTCCCTCGCCTCACGAACCTCATCTGCTGACACGGAGAAAGACGACGAGGACGACATTTGACCAGCTGCGGATACCGTATCGCTCAGGGAAGGGAGGGGGTGAGCAGAGGAGCAGGTCTTTGTTGTAAATTTCAGCCTCTCCTCTTGATGGCACTATAAACTACTTACTTCACCTTTAAGGTCCATTAGAAGACTCAAAGCAGGCAGAGATGAGGAGGAGAAGAATCTAGTTTTTTTGTTTATTGCCGACAAACATTTGAAATGTATCTGTTTCCTTACCAGAGTCCTCGCGTTCTACGGTCGAGCACCCAGCCAGACTCCACAGAATATACGTACACACATTTGCGCGCACACGAGCCCGTTCCGATGTATTATCACTCGGCAGCATGCAGCTCGAGTTGTCCCAGGTGAAGAATGTCGTTATTAGAGGAGGCACCTGCAAACTGTGCACATGGAGTCTTTTATTTTGTTCCCCTCGTGACAAAGAGGAAGACAAAATTTCCACAGAGACGTGCGTGAGTGGTGGAGTGTGGCTTAATGGGATGGTTTTATTCATCAAGTGAGGTCTCTGCTCCGTCGTCCACTGCGGAGACGCCTTGAGGGACAGTGAGTGATTCTGACCACTCAGCCTCATTATGGAATCATATTAATATTTAAGGGGCTGGAATTGAGGAATAAAGAGGGTAATTGATTGCGTCAAAATGGAAGTGTTTGAACCCTGTTGTATTATTTAAATATTTCTAAAAGTGCTGCCACAATGTGTGCTAAAATGTGGTTCAACCGATTCTCTTTTTGGTGATAAAAAAAAAAATGCTGTGTACAAATCACACCAATTAATTTCGATGTGAATGCCATAAATTAACTATCAAATATTTTGATAATCGATTCATCGCTTCGAGTGTTTTTTAAAAAAATATATTTTGCTCAAATAAATAAAAGGTCCCATATTATACAAAATCAATGTTTTAATAATTTAAATCCTTGGGACTCTGGAGGTCATATCAGTCGACAAAGTGTGAAAAAAAGATGACTCACTCATGTTTTTGTGGTCCTCCTCGGTCTAAGTACAGGAGATACAACACGCAATGTTGATTTCCGTGCTCATAGAAAAGTTCTATTCTTGGCTCCACAGTGCAGCACAGAGTTCTACACAAACCTCCAGCCTCAGAGGATTTATCTGTCCAGTGGATACATGTTATATATGACGGCAATGTGCCTGCTAGAGCCTGCAAATGATCACTTTTCCAAATGCTAACTGCTGTTAGCTCCCAGTAGCCTCTGTGGCTGATGTCATTTTTTTTAAGAGAAACTACTAAACAGAGTGTTCTGAACAGGGCTGTTCTGACAGGGTGATTGAACTGCTGTGGTGCTTCATCCTTATGGTATTTTGACCAAAGCATGTCACAGACATGTTCATCAGGACACCAGGGAACTAGTTTAACTTGGAGAAATAGGGTATAATATGACACCTTTAAAACATTAAAATTGAATAGTTTTGGATTGTGGACAAAATAAAACTTTTGAGAGCATCATCACTTTGAGGTTTGGCAAACATCCATCAACATTTTCTGACACTTTATGGACCGAACGAGTACTCAATCAATCGAGGAAATGATCGACAGATTGATCGGTGATGAAAACAATGGTTAGTTGCAGCCTTACATCATAAGCAGTGGGTTTTTTTTATCCCTTACTCTATAGCTGAAGAGTCACCACTTCCATCCTGTTTGGGAGGAAGAACTCGGCAGAGAAAAACAACATCCACCTATTTGTTTTCTTTCCCTTGTTATATTATTGTCTTAACCCCTACGTCGCAGGGGTTGCCAGATCAAGTGCTCGGGATGAGGACAATAACCTTATAAGTAACTCTGTGCTTGTGTCTCTGTGTGTGTGTGTGTGTGTGTGTTAATCAGCTGAATAGACTTTATGGAGGGGAAAGTGACATGTAAGCATAAATGAGTCTGCAGGCAAGAAGACTGAATGATAATGATGCTCAGGAGTTCTACTTAGCATAACATAAGGGGCTGCTGCTGCTGCTGCTGCTGCTGCTGCTGCTTGTGCTCATGGCATTCTTGAGAAACGTAGACAGTGGACTTTGTTACAGAGTAGCACTAATTGGGTCTTACTGCGTTTAGCCAGCGGCTCTACAAAACCACCGTTGTGGCTCCTTTCTGGATCATATGCATGATTTAGCCCAAGTGTTGCATCAGCCAGTTCTGGGAACAAACAGCGAAACTTATACCATTACCTGTTACAAGACAAAGCATATGGAGATGCAGCTGCACAGGTGCAGGCAGCCTGTTATTTGATTGTTACCCAGAGATTGATAATCATGTGACAGAGAAAACAGAAATATGTTCAATCTGGTTAATGAAAAGGCTTCCAATCAATCCTTTTTATATGGAGCAGAGGAAGAAGAAAAAAAAAAAACACCAGTACAAAGACAGATTGCTAACAGATGCCTGTGCACCTGTAGCTCCTAATCAAGCTCATTTGCTATTTTGGAGAAAAGAAAATTGTGTGACAGACCTGTAGAACACACAGTGATACAAGGACAGTGAAATGCAAGGATGCACGTTGATATTGTGCGTATTTAAAAGACACAGCAACGACAAAGAGAATAACTGCGTAGCATCGTGTGCATTCAAACGTCAAATCAATAATTGCTGGCTAAACTCTGACATGTGCTTATGTCAGAGTGCTGAAGTGACTCGACTTGCTAACAAAGCTATTTACAAGTATAACAATTAAAGGCGGCGTATGTAAGAATGTGGCCAAAAACGGTTACTACACTCAAATTCAAAATACAGAGGTCTTTTAAGGTTCTCCGCCACTGTAGCTCAGACGTAACTGGCAACCTGTGGTTGCTCGGTAGCTGAGACTCTACTGGCTGCAATGATCGGTAGATGGCGGTAGGTGGCGCCACATGCCCAAAACATGATTTCAAAACATAAACATGATTTGATATTTTGGCTGTACTGTGTTGTTGTTGTTGGTGGTGAGTTCAGTTTGTTATATGAACATTATTCCTGAGTCTCTGTGACATATTAGGAGGATTTTATGGAGTTTAGCTTTAGATTTATTACATAATGCACCTTTAACATAAAACAATTGCAGTGGTCATTTTTGAGCTGGAGTGATGTGCGATCAAGCAGCGGGGCCTCAGAATACAAAGATGTGTTATGTATGTATGTGTGTGAGTGTGCGTGTGTGTGTGTGTGTTGTCTGAGAAGAAAAAAAAAACATTAATGCACTACGGCAGCCAGTGAGTTTTTCCTCGTGGCGTGTATGTGTTGGTATAAATAGATAGCCAATTTGTAAAATCGTCCGCCTGAACATAAGCATCTTGGGCCAGTCTAATTGGTCAATTTCCCGCCTGTATTGAGTGCCGAGATTGATTTATTGCCTTTTTTAAAAGGCCGCGGGGACCCACAGAACAGCTGTGCCAGCCGTCCGTGCCGGAACTGTTATGAAAACAAGGGGCTGAGTGCTGAGCGTCGGACAGCAGTCATGGCAGCAAATGGCGAGTAGAATGGAGCAGAGCGGCTTGGCAGACAGCTGGCAAAGACTGCTGTCTGGCACCACTAGAGATGTGGGATTTAATTGAACAAACACTGCTGTATGGAGAAGCCCTGCCCTTGTGGAGAACTCTCCTGCTCTCACTCGAACACAAAAAACAAGAATCTTGCTTGATTGCCACAATGCCTTAATCATGTGAGGACCTGCGTGATTGGAGACAGAGAATAGATATTTTTCATGTCATGATATCACACCATCCACTTGACATGGAGAAGGCTCACAGGGAAGAGCGTATGCGAGTGTTCTGTCTCTTGGGGCTTGAGTGATAGCTCCTCAACTTGAGCGCGTCTGAGCGACTGAATCCGGCTGTTTGTGCGAGCGAGCGTCGTGATTTACTCCTCCTGCCTGGGATCTCGTCGCAATGATTCCGTTCGCATATGAGACTTTTGAACGTATTACTTGCTGCGTGTTT
Organism: Microchirus variegatus; assembly: GCF_963457635.1. Taxonomy (NCBI): domain Eukaryota; kingdom Metazoa; phylum Chordata; class Actinopteri; order Pleuronectiformes; family Soleidae; genus Microchirus; species Microchirus variegatus. The sequence continues at coordinate 4,551,227 of NC_139809.1, read as the reverse complement.
TACCAGTGAATCTAAAATGATTTTTTTCCTCATGAAGCCTTTACCTTGAGCGCGACTTCTTATATGGCCCGTGTGGGTATGGAACACAGTTTGCTCGGTGTGCAGAGTGTTTGAAAGACTTAAGTGAGTGTTATGTGTATCTGTCATGTGTAAATCAGGAAAGAAAATACCTCCTTAAATGCGAGCACATGTCTGTATTTCCTATTGCTGCGACACATTGTTTCCATCAGCTCAACCCCCCTTCTTTTTTTTATTATTATAAAATTTGTGAAAATAGTTTTCCAGTAGATACCAGACATTAGTCGATTTTCCTCGTGATGATGTTCACACTCTTTATTTCCATGTGTGTGTGTGGGTTTTTTTTAATGCAAAAACTTGACAAATAACCCTCAGTGTTTGGTTAGGCAGCATTCTGTGAAATTTGAGATAATCCAGTCAATGCTGAAGCATCTAACTATGAGCAGCATCCTTGCCCGGGCCATTGACTGTAGCTCTCTTGTGAAATGTGAGAGCAGATAGCTAAGTGTCTCCTTTTTTGAACTGTGATTCTTAGAAATTCCGGTATTTGGCAGTGGGGATTGGGAGCCTGAGTCTCCCACGGGCATTTGAATGTACATTTGTGAATTCTCCACAAAGAGCAAAAAAAAAAAAAAAAAAAAAGAGACAGTGAAACGGAGAGAGACACAGTGTGTGTGTGTGTATGTATGTGTGTGTGTGTGTGAAATTGTGTGAAAGAGAGAGAGAGAAATTTCATGCTGTCTTCATCTAGTACTTAACTTTATGAAATATGATTCTGGTAAAACATGAAAGGGACTTAATCTCAAATGCCTCTCTCCTCTCTCTCTCTCTCCATCTCTCTCTGTCTTTCTCACTGCCTACTGTCCACTGGGACTGGCCCATTCCAGCACATTGGAGTGTGTTATGTAACACAACTCCAAGTCTCCACGCCCTGCAGTAATGGATTAATTAGATGGAGGGGTGGGGGGTGGTGGTGTGGGGGGGACGCAGGCATCGTGGCATCCCACTTACTATCACTATCACTTCTCAAAGTATCATCAAGTGACTTCTAACGCACCCGACACCTGTTAATCTCTCAGCGGTCCCACACACACACACACACACCGATAAAACACGATCTGATTGATATCTTTTAGAAGTGTTTGCGTTGTACCCTGCTAACGCAACACCGGGCTGCAGCGGTAATAGAGCTTGTCTGTTTATTGTCCCTCATGCAGTGTGTGGCCCCAGCTCTCCCATCCTCTTTCCTTTCCCTGCACCAGGCAATTTCTCTCTCTCTCTCTCTCTCTCTCTCTCTCTCTCACTCTCTCTCTCTCTCTCTCTCTCTCTCTCCCTCTCCCCCTCCACTCCCCAGCCAGCCAGTGCAGGCGTGCTCAGTCTGTCAACACTTCCACAGCCATTCAGCATGCTTTAATGGAAACAGGAGGAACCACACAGACTTGCCAGAGCAGGCCCCATAAACAGTGGGGTTAATACCATGCCGGATGTGTGATGTAACAGTGTCTGCCACACTTAAGCCTTTCACTAGCTGATGGTGTTTTAATAGATATTCGGGTTCCATTCCATAAACATTTTTGAAATTCTTACGCAAGACTGTTTATACTTATAACCCCCGCGCACGGTTTACATTAGACACCGCCGGAGTTCCGTTATTATTCAAGGAAACAGGATTCTGACACCATGTAAGTCAGTGGTCTGAACCTCACACGGTATACAGATGAATTATTAGATGGTTTATGTTTCACTTCCAAATAGTTTTACCTAATAGTTGTCCCCGTGTCCCCTCGTATTTGATTTAACCACGCAGTTAAAAGCCTCAAGTAACCCACGATATTAAGTTTTATCGAAAAATTCTTGATGATTTCATCCAGGACCCTGACATGGGTTAGGATTTCATAATTTGATTTTGAATTTTTTTTTTTTTTTTTTGTGAGTCAGACTGAGAAGGTATTATAGTAATAAGGTGGGAGGACTCTTCTTCAGACAAAGTCAAAAAAAAGGTCACCCTCACTGTTCGGCAGACAGCCCATGCTGCTGTAAATTATTTCATATTACACTTTAATCACTAAGGTTATTGATACGGCTCTGCTGCCATTAGTCTTTTTTTTTTTTTTTTTTAAATATATAATATCATCTTTTTCTAGAATGTGAGTCTGGGACCAACCATTCCCCACAGTTTACACTAGTTGATCTTTAAAGGTCCCATATTATGCAAAATGAACTTTTTAATCACTTAAATCCTCAGATTTGGGACTCTGGAGGCCCTATCAGTCGCCAAAGTGTGAAAAAAGATGACTCACTCGTGTTTTTGTGGTCCTCTTCAGTCTAAGTACAGCAGATGAAACACGCAATGTTGACTTCCGCACTCACTGGGACGTCACAAGACGCTAAAATTTCTGGAATTGTTGTCTCGCGGAGCTCCGCTTTGTCCGTAAAACACGTGAGAGTGCTGGCGAGGGCATCCGGCATCTGAAATCTGGAAAGTCCGCGAAGTCAGTGAAAAGTTATTTTCTTGGCTCCACAGTGAAGCACAGAGTTCTACACAAACTTCCAGCCTCAGCGGATTTATCTGTCCAGTGGATACATGTTATATATGACGGCAATATGCCTGCTAGAGCCTGCAACTTATCACTTTTCCAAATGCTAACTGCTGTTAGCTCCCAGTAGCCTCTGTGGCTCAGATCATTTCCTGTCCCTTAAGTTTCGTTTTTACTTATTATCATTATTTTTTATTTTTTTTTAAGAGATGCTACTAAACAGAGTGTTCTGAACAGGGCTGTTTTGTTCAGGGTGATTGAACTGCTGTGGTGCTTCATCCTTATGGTATTTTGACCAAAGCATGTCACAGACATGTTCATTAGGACACCAGGGAACTAGGTTAACTTGGAGAAATAGGGTATAATATGGGACCTTTTAACAGGGGATATTTGGCCAAACAGGAATGTTGAATGGAGCAAGTACATGTCTGAGGATTTTACCTTTAATTCTGTCTCCAAAACAGTAACAGTCACAAGTTACAACTTCAATATCCAAGCCTGAAATGGGAAAAAAATATGGATGAGTTCAATCTCAACTTCTTGAGATTCTAAAATAATTACTACATTTGGAGAACTTACAGGCAGGCTATATATATATATATATATATATATGTAATGTTTATTAGCCTTAAATGTAAAAACATGAGTCTGCCTGACACGCAAGCGAGCGAACAATCTTTGAGGAAGAAGAGTCGTCAAGAGCTGTTCCACCGTCTGACCTGAGATTGGCTCCTGCTCAAAACATCACCTGCTGCAGGGAAGAAAACACTTTCTCACACAAGTTTATTTCAGTTCCATCAGTCACCTCTTTTGAGTCGTGCACATGTCTGCTGTCTGCGCGCTGTGATGAGGTAGCTGAGGTGAGGAAGTGGGGATGTTTTTTTGCGACAGCTGTCATCAAATATTGTAACAGAAAGATATAGGCACTCGAAACATATTTGACTCAAAGCAAAGTATCGGATAATCTCTCAGTTGACAAGCGCACATCCTTAAAGAAGGACATAAGAGGGACATAAGAGGGACAAGAGGATAAAATAAAAAACACCACGGTCTTCTTTGATTCAGCCTACCTGTTCGTCACCGTGCAACTTGTGTCGCACAAGTGTGTCGGCAGCCTTTGTTCATGCGCCGTGTAATCACAGAGTTGAATTGTGACTTTGTGTGACTTGTTTGTGTTTGTGCACAGTTTCGCTGAGCCCTCCAGTTCTCTTCACGAGGAAAAAAAACTTATCAGAGAGAGAGTTGAGGCCCAGCCTCACTCCGAGGCAGAAATCTGCGCCTCTCCCAGGAAGAGAGACTTGTCCCTGGGTCAGAATTCACTCTGCTCCTGGCACAATCGCACACACACACACACACACACATATAAACAAATGCACATTTTTACATAGGGGTTAACAGCACTTTTCCACTCTTCCTCCAGGGCTGAATAAGAATTAAGCGGAATTTGATAATGACTTATTAAAAAAACTGTGGCTGAATAAATGAAGTGTGTTGTGCAGCCATTAGAGGATAGGAGCTATTATGTTAACGTTTTGATTTGTGAAGTGGGGTGTGGACTTGCTAATCCAGAGACAGTTGGGGTATGCTGGAGGGAGGATGAAGCCATGCATATAATATGAGAATATTAGGTTGATGTGCACAGACGGGTGCTTCTGAGCAAGAGGAAAAGGGGATGATCGATGAACTCCAGAATTAAAAAATGATGGATGTGAAATTAGTTTTATAACCCTATAAAAGTTAAGTAGATCAGAGATATAGCGGTGTTGGAAAAATGTAAGAATCGTCCAACCACAGACCATTTTGCTTAATTCCCAGTGAAGTCCCCACAACTGTGATCCAGTTTCAAAAAGCCCTGCCTGCAGGTGATGATTAAAAAGCTACATGTATTTATGGGCATGTGTTACTGTGTTATAGCTTGGTCCAAAGCAAGAGGATGGAACATTTCTCCACCGCATTTTTCCAGGCCTGACTGCCAGACTCCATCTGAGACTGATAAATCACCCTGTCCCAGCCCTTCTCCTGTGTTTTCTTTTCAAATGTAGAATCGATGGATTTTTCCTTCATTTCATTGACCTGTGCATACTGGCACTCTCACTCCTCTACCATTGGGGAAAGAGCCCAGCGCTGCAGACGTGCCTGCCCAGGCAAAGACAGGCGGCCTGGGCTTTGTGTTGCTTATTGTTCAGCCTGGAGAAATTAATGTGCTGTGAAATTAGCATTTTATCTGACTGCAGATACAGTAATGGAGGCAATTAGAGTGCAGGGGAGAAGCAGTGCTCGGGGTAGTGCAGAGGTAAGGGACAATCCTCAAGTGCAGGAGCCAAGTGGAGAGTTGCACAGCCGGCCTCGTAGATAACACAATCAACAATGTCTGGTGAGCAACACAGTCTGACTCCAATGTCTTTTGGTTAATAAAGTACGCATTTGTCGTATGAAATTTCACTACATCGTTTAGATTAGTTGCCGAACAATGACTGTAATAAACCATGTTTAACATAATATTTTCGTGTTGCCACGTGGATCGTCTTATTTGCTCCTCTGTTAATCTTTTTTTTGGTCCACCCGATGGACAAAAATGACTGGTGTGAAAGTGGGAGTGAGGGCCATGAAATCAATGCACATTTTGAACTTGGATGATTTCTCATCAGTTATTTTCAGACATGACATTGTGTATTTCCAGCTGCAGGGACACACACACTGTCAACTCTCTTTATCACATCTCCAGATTGAAATTGATCTCTCAGATCGTGAGCCATGGGCAAGGAAATGGACTTTATCAGATGCTGAGAAGTTGCCAGCGCTCTCGTGCTGTCACCTAAAGCCTCGTAGATTTGTTGAATAATTCTTCAAAAGACTCTCTGATGTGATGCAGGGAGATGCAAACATCGTATTATAGTTAATGCTGTGAGCTAAAAAAATCAGTTGTATTAGCAGCCTAGCATTATTTTCTGGTTTCTAGTATGCACTCATATAGCATTATCAGACGCTTTTGCTATTATTGCGTTCCTGTTTTATATATGTTGCAGTCAAATATTGACATAGTAGATATACCTGAAAAAAAATCAGTTTGGAAATGACACAGATATGATATGTTTTTTCATAAGAGTATTTATGGCTACACAAACCATCGTTTTTTTGTTATTCCAATTGATCAAATTTTCTAACAAACATGTGGTTAAGCAATTTTAACAGGAACAGTATTTTTCTTTTTTCTCTCGTTTTACATATCTGTCGGGGGGGAAACCAGCCACCCACCTCCATTCCCTCCCCCTCTGCTTTTCTGAGTAAAGACGGCATGACTTCTGCAGTCAGAGGATCACGCCCAATAAGAACATTATCCCAAAGAGTGCACTGGGCTGGCAAGAGTCTGAGATTATACCCCCTTCCTCTTAAACTTTACCAGCTCCAACTCGCCAAGTCGAGGCAGAGACGGGGGGGGGAGACCTTACCGAATGATACCCCCACAGCACCCATGAAACCAATTGTTCCCTCGTCGCCTTGTGCTTCAGGGAGGGAAGCGAAGGGCTAGCTGGATGTCTGCATAATGTCCTTATTCTCAAACATGAGGGTGTAGTCTGTGTGTCCATTAGTGTCAACACACCGATGCTAAATGGGCCTGGGCTGTCTTTTCTTTTTAGCCGCACTGTTTCTCTGTCTGTGTAGATGGTGTTAGTTGGTCCACAGGGTATTATCCGTTCTGATTGGAAGGCTGCGCTGCCTCTGAGGAGAGGGAGATAGATGAGGACATGCCACACTGCTGAGGTATGTGTATGATTACAGAGGCAGCGCTGATACCTGTCACCAGCAGCGTGTTTACATGCTAAATGATGCTGATCAAATGGATGAGTACCAGCAGTGCGGCGGATGAATGAGAGGTCTTAAGCAGTCATTTACAATGTCTTTGGCGCGAGATTAACCACATTACACACGGATACTTACGAGCGACACCTTTTGTCTGACGGAGCCTCGTCTTGAAAAACACAAATGGGATTCGTGCAGCACCGCGCTTTTCTTCTCCGCCTCTCTCCTTTTACAGCTCGTCATTGTGAGGTGAATTGAAAGGCTCTTTCCTCGTCGGGAAATGGAGTTGGAGTGGGCAGCATTATGTAACCCGAGTTACCTACTCGTCTCTCTAGCCCCGGCTTGCTGCAGACAAAAGCCCTTGTTTTGTCAGAGCCCCGTGCTCCCTCACTGATCTCAGACCAGGTGTTGTGGCTTAGATTGACGTTAAGTGAAGGGGCTGAATCTGTCCCGAGCCCGGCATAATCAGAAGGGCCCCAGGTTGAAGGCAGACTTGGCCAGGGGGCCTCACATCTTTGTTGAGTTAGCAACACAGGCTGAATGGCCTGTTTACAATCTCCACAGCAGGGGTAGAAAACCTCACTAAATATGTCTGGATGGCTGTCAGATGGGGAACAGATGTGCTGAAACGGAGGATATTATGTCACTTCTTCCCCCCCCCCCCCCCCCCCCCCCCCCGTCTCTCGTGTGACCATCATGACTAAAGATCCATGATCGGGGTGATGCGATTATGCAGAGGGAGGCTTGCACTGTGCCGACAGTTCTGCCATGTCGTGTGTTTTTTTTTCTTCATTGGCTTCACAAGGCACACAGCGGGGACACCGTTCCCACATGCGTTACAATGCCCTCTACAGGTGTATGTTGGTGCAATTCACTGACGGTGGAAGCACATCTTCTACATCTTCTGCAGATTTTCACCACACATACACCATGAGATAAAAATATCCACACAGGCTGCCTGGGTGAAGAGTTTCCTTGTCAACACTGGTGCTGCCAGTTTTTTGTCAGCATTAAAGATATACTCTTGCCAAAGGTGTGGTTACTTTAGCTCAAATATTGATTCACTCTCGTGGTCCTTGAAAGCCTCACTGAGGATTGCTTGAAGGGACAAAATGTGGTTTTCACCGTGAATATGTGTGTGTGTGTGTGTGTGTGTATGTGTGTGTGTGTGTGTGTGTGTGTGTGTGTGTGTGTGTGTGTGTGTGTGTGTGTGTGTGTGTGTGTGTGTGTGTGTGTGTGTGTGTGTGTGTGTGTGTGTGTGTGTGTGTGTGTGTGTGTGTGTGTGTGTGTGTGTGTTCTTGTACTTGCGGCATACTGAGGACCAGTGAGGGTTTTTAAACAACAAAGTGAGGTCATTTTTACGGAGTGAGGACATTTTGGCCGGTCCTCACTTTATTTTCATTTTTCAACTTTTGGATGACATAGTAAAGTATGACGTTTTTGTCAAATTTTGGACCAAAAATTAAAAAAAAAAAAAAATTTAAACTTTTTCCAGCCCTTTTTGCTCTGGGGCTCCCCCTGCATACATGTTATGGTACTGCAAACAGTAGTTCTTTGTAGATGTCATTCATGAAGTAGATATTTGTAATTGTGTTGATTTATAAAGTGACCCAGTCCTCAGTATGCAGCAAGTACAAGACTGTGTGTGTGTGTGTGTGTGTGTGTGTGTGTGTGTGTGTGTGTGAATGAGAGAGAAGGAGAAAGAGAAATACCTTGGTCACACCTTTCTGATACTCTGGGCTTCATCCTGTGATGCTGCATCTCGCTGAGGGGTCATGCGACGGAGTAAGAGTGCACTTACTGGCAATGCCCAGGGACATCCATCACAATGGCAGTGATACACTATATATACAGCAATCTATCCATTAAGATAAGAGAGAATACGGCTCAGTCTCTTTGGCTTCATTTGTACAAACCGGTTGTTGTTGTCGTCGAAAACATCAGCCTCTTTCTCTTTCATATTACTATGCGCCGCGGCGGTGCAAATTGTTTACGTGCCCGTCTTTGATGAGAGTGCGACGCAGCGTTCACTTTATTAGTTTGTTTTAATGTATCTCCTGCGCTCCGTCTCCTTACGGGTGAGAGAGCTCACGTTTGCTAAACATGTACGATGTTTCAATTATAGTGGTAATTTACCTCACGCTCTGCACGGGGAGGGAGATTACGAGTGCACAGAGAGATGAAGAAGGCTTATAATGAATGTTAGGTGTATTGCCCTGCGCATGTTTTTCACTCACTGTCCCTGTGTGATCACTACAGACAATGAACAGACTAAAAAGAACAGACATAATGAGTGTATTTTGTGCGAAAAAAAAGCACATTTTAACAGCTTACTTCAGGTTTAATTAAAGCAATGAGACTGACAATAAGGGGGACGTCAAGTAGTCATTTTGTTGCAGCTCTGTTACTCATTGTGTTTGCTGACGTGTTTTTTTTTTACAACGAGTCTTCACCTCGGTCTTATGAATGTTCTTAAATCTTTTATCGTATTAATCTTTCAAAAAAAAAAATAAAATTGCCGCAGGTGGCAGAAGAGGAATTTGTGTTCAGTGGATTTGCGTTCCCAGATGAGGAGAGTTAAATGAGTTTGGAGGCTTCCTGAATGCTCTATAATTGTGATGAGGCTCTGTTCCTCTGAACAATTAAAGATGCAGGAGCCCCGTCTCTGCTGAGATCCATCCCAGATCACTATCCGCCCAGTAAATCACACACACATTGAAGTCGAATGATGACCACCTCTCTCTTTTCCCCGCTGTCCCCGGCTTCTATCTTTAAGAGACAATCTCAAGGTCGGCATCATGCCCAGTGCCGTGGTCACTTTATTACTCACTGTCAAAGCATTAGAGGGTAGAAACAGAGGACTTGCCAGTCTCCCCAGTGGTCCAATCCCCCTCCTTACTCATCTCCCTCCTAGTCTCACATAGCAGGCTTTATTTGTCCCTCAGAACAAAGCTGCGAACAAAGCTGCATAGCCGTCTTTGGAGCAGTGTGGCTAATGTCTCTGGGCTGGTTGGAGTCTTATTGAATGGGCGAGCAGAAGAGGTAAATAAGCGTGTCTTGATGCGAGGTGGGGGCCGGCGGGTGAAAGAGATTAAGTAATAGACTATTCCAAGGGGTCAGCCCGTGTGAATGCAAATATTTATATAAGTGATTGAAACACCCTCCCCCACATCCCGCCCACTTCATTTAAATGAGGAACTTAACTGTAAAACGATTCATCTCCTTAAGGCAAGTCTGAAAGAGGAAGCAGGAAGCTGCGTTTGTGGGTGGAAAAAAAAAAAAAGAAAAAAGAAGAGAGCAAACAAACAGTGACGTAAATCTGACTCACTCGTCTTTTGCCTTCACAATGCAAAGATTAGAGCAGCAGGCTCTTTCGGGGATGCAGATTTCATCCTTTGCTTTTCTTAGACTTTCATCCTCTGTGAAGAGTCTGTGGAATATCACACTGTCACTGCCATTTCTTCAAAGGCTCAGAGTAGCTAATCTTGCCAGCTCCGTTGCTTTAGTTTTTACCTTTAAAATACATATGTGAACTTTTTTTGCTGAGGGTCCTTTGATGACATTAGGAACACTGCAGAGTTGTTTTTGTGTGCACAATTAAGGGGCTCGGAGTCTTTTAAACCTTTAGATCAGAAGGAGGCGCTCACGGAAGTCTCATTTCTTTGTGTATTTTTTCCTCAAGATTCGCATAATAATCCCTTTTGTGTGTCTGTATCAACAGTCAGGCTTTCAACTAAAAGGCTAAATGTATCTCCTTCATACAGACTGTGCCCTTCCGCCCTCGCATATAGAACTCTACATATTAGTTTTATGTTAACCTCAACAACATTTATCTCATCAAAAAAATCCTCGTATCATCGTATATCTAGTGATTTCTCCATGTGATAGGTGTAACAAATGGATTCTTAAGTTTCTTTTAAAGTGACTCGAGGCAGTTTCCCACAGAACCAATCAGGTTTGTTTCAATCATCTCTCTCATCTGATAACGCGGGGGGGGGGGGGGGGGGGGGATCCTGAGGTGCAGACACTTTAACATGCAGCTGTCTAGATCTCTGTCCTGCTCTAATTGAATTCAGGATGCGATAACATGCTTATTATGGAGGAAAGTCTGGAGGGATGGGCTTGAGCCAGCGTTCCTGCCAGGGGTTTGCCTTGATGTAATGTTGATGTGGCAGGCTTGACCGTTTTTAAAAAAAAAATAATAATAATGATAATCGGAAATTAATGTGCAGAGTATTTCATCTAACAACTAATCAGCAGAGTTAGAGGCTGAGTGGAAACGGATGAGCCCATCATCATCATCATCATCATCATCATCATCGTCATCGTCGTCGTCGTCTAGCACCAACGCTTGTGCCGAGCGTACCAATGTGTAAAAGTGCAGCGATTTGATTTTGATTTTGCTCACCTGAGATATAGCATTATTTAGCACCAGTAATCATTAGTATGCATTATGAGGCATCCTGTTGTCCTTCACTTAGTCTGGATTTAGCATGGATATTTGTTGTATGAATTAATTATTATCAGTTAGAGTGGAACTAGACCGGAAGTTCCTATTATCGCTGTTTTCTTTGGTGTGTATCTGCGTCATTACCTTGTTTATGAAGCCTGACGGTTCGAAACAAACAGTTCAGCCATTGCTGAGAACGTTGTGTTTTATTGTAATCTCGGGGCTCAACGAGATCACTGAAAATCCCGTAATAGTTACGTAAGCAGCGGTTCTCCTGAACAACCGATCGTCCTGCTCCGGGCGGTAGTCCGGGCACATCCGGTTACGTACATTGAACCGCAGAAGAAGAATAACGTCCGTTGTGGAGGTGTTTCACGAGCAACAGTGTCTTCTGACTCTGGGTCTGACTCCGGTTTAAAATCATAAAAGGGACTGCGGCGGGGAGTCGTGACAAAGTTATTTTTAAACACTGTTAAAACAGTGCATCTGCCGTTCCAGAGGGGGGCGCTGCGCTTCTGAGAACGGATGTGCTGGATAGTACTGGCCAATCACAAGACTCTGTCTTCTGTGGGTGAAAGTTCACTCTGAAATCTCGCAGCAGAAAAACCCTGTCAGAAAAGAGGATTTCTATCGGCTCGTTTACAGCAACTAGGAGGTTTTTGACCTTAAAAACAAGTTAATATATGTAAGTAGACCTCCATAACTAACATATATGTGCAACAGGACCACTCTATGTGACCTTTAACATATTAAACAGAATGAACCTGATGATTAAAGATAGTTTATTTTTATTGCACATGGACAACACGGCGTGTTTTTTTTTTTCCATTTCAAGAATTCATTTTCAACAGTAGAGGAAATAAAATATAGGACCTGTATGTTTATACTGCCACAAAGAAAATCACTGACGATTTGAAGTGCAAATACAGTCATTTAAAGGCTACACTCTTAGAAATAAAAGTGCTTAGTAGAACCATAAGGTTCTTTGGCTTGTCCTCATAGGAGAACCCTTTTTGGCTCCAGGTAGAACCTTTTTATAAAGGTTCCACCTGGAACCCTTTTGGAGGGTTCCACCAGCCCTTGTAGAAGGACCCGTTGGAACCCTTATTTCTAAGAGTGTAGTAGAGTTGAAACTCCATGTTATCTTTGATCGTTGTCTTCCTTGTTGCATTGTTTTTCTCATCAGAGTAACACATATTGAGCCACTAAATTCAAAGCTTTTATGTTCTTGAATGTTTTATCATTCAAACTTGACATTTTTCTTCCAAAAAAAGCATTGCAGCGACTTGCGTGTTACACTAAACTTCATTACCTTATCCTCTGAATGACTGCTTAGTCGTGTATCAACATGAATGAACGAGTTTCGTCACACACAAAGGGAAACCCTGCTGTTTACTCAATGCAAGTTGATGCAAAAAGCATTGATTCCTCCATGCCTCATCATCATTGCTAATTACACAGTACTGTGCCAATTACTTACTAACGGTTCATAGATAAACCAGTCAAAGGAGAGTTCAGGTAATTCAACCTGTAAATAAAAGACTTATGACAGTCTGTGAAGCACTTTTTAATAGTTTTTGTTTTTGCTATAAAAAGGGACATTAAGAGTGCTGCGTCATGAGCCCAGTATTCTGAACTATCTGATGTCAAAAGGAATTATTTCATTTCCTTCTTCAAGACATTTATTGGTCATCAGGGAGTGTCGGATATGGCTCTACAAAATCCCCTTTTTGAAGGTTTGACGGTGTCCACACCTTAAATCAACTCCGCTCTGTAAATCAGCATTTCAAGTTGATGGCAACACCTTTGCTGAGTTCATTCTTCATGTCCATAGCAGTCAGATACTTTAGCGGTGAAAAGATGTTTCAGCGGCTTTGTAGTAAAGATGGAATCATCTGGAAGTGGGCTTTTTTTTTTTACATTTAGTATTAACATTCTACTCTAGGCAGCCCATAGCTAAGCGTAGAGGGGAAATTGGCTTTTGACCAAAGGGGTTGTCGGTCCACGTCCTCGCCAGGTTGAGACCTAGAGTAACCCTGAGCGAGGTACCCAAGGTACACTCGAAATTGACCCAGAGAGAGAGGGAGAAGCCGAAAGAAAAAAAAATTCTACTTTTGTTTTTCAAGGCAGCATCATTTACAATATTTACCGACAGAAATGTGATCACATATCTTGCATATCATCACATTATTATTACATTACAACAGCTAGTCATGAAAATACATTTTCAATCGACTATGCATATCCATATATTTAATTAGCCTGATGTTAAATTAATTATAAACAGTATCATAAAAAAATTCTCCCTCCCTGGTCATATCATGTCCTATATGTGGTTTGGTTATTATAAAGTCACTAAATGAAAGTATTTGATACCAGGCCCTTTCACCATCATCAGAATATGGTGTTGTGGAATTATTAGATATATTGTCTTTTCTCTGTTACTCCCCCCCCTCCCTCCCCCCCCTCCCCCCGCAGCGTCTAGACGTTCACAGCTGGTGAGAACGAGGAAAGATAAATTCCACTTGTAAATGTGCAATGATGACAAGCGTGCTTCTTTGCCTCCCATTATTATTATTCACTCCCGTATAGTATAGTGTGTGTGTGTGTGTGTGTGTGTGTGTGGTGAGCGTGAGGCTGATTAAGTTAGACAAATACGATACAGTATGTTGACAGCAGCATCGCTCTGTCATGACACAGCTCGAGCAAGGCCTTTTCCCTCCTTTCACCTCCCCTGCTGAGTTTCTATCAAACAGCCGAGGCCACTTACAACATTCCATTTAGACGGAAACAACTGGGCAGGTTAAACCTACATTCAGTAGTTGATCGATTGGCCACCATAGTGTGTATATATATATATATATATATATATATATATATATATATATATATACACACTTGGTATTTGCTGTATCGAATCAAGCTGGGCTTGGGAATCTGCTCAGCGGTGTCAAACGTACGGCCTGCGGGCCAGAACCGTCCCACCAATGGGTAAAAATTAGGCTCACATGATGAATATTATGTGAAAATGATCTAGTCATAAGGTGAAATACTATTTTTTTTTCAGTTCCAGGTGACTGTGACTAAATGTTTTGTGCCTTTGTAGATCCGCTGTGCCAATCCATCAAATGTGGAAATGGTAAACTTAGGCATAGTATTGTTGAAATTGCACTTATTTTTCTCGAGGAAATTCAGGTTGTTCATAAATGGTTTTGCAAAAAAAGGATACTTTGGAATTGTAGTTCATAGGTTATTATGCTATTAAGCTATTATGCTATTATGCTATTATGCTATTACTATTGAGTTTGACTCCCGTGTGCTAACTGAATCTGTATCTCCCTGACTGAAATATCAAAAAATAGCAGTATTAATTTGTACTAAAACCTGCATCTTTCCAACTAACTATCTCAATAATTAAAGGTGCATTATGTAATAAATCTAAAGCAACTGGCCATAAAATCCTCCTAATATGTCACAGAGACTCAGGAATATTGTTCATATAACAAACTGAACTCACCAACAACAACAGTACAACCAAAATATTTGCATTAAAAAATAAACTTTTGCAGACTGCAAATCGAGCAACCACGGGTTGCCAGTTAGGTTAGAAAACGAAACCTAAAAGACCTCGGTATTTTGAATTTCAGTGTAGTAACCGTTTTTGGCCACATTCTTATATATGGCACCTTTAAATATAATTTGTTATTGATAATATATCATGTCGTTCTTTGTTAATGCGTCATAAATTACCAATGCTTATGGAAGCAAAGTCACAGAATTGCACATTTTAACATTTATATGCTGGATTAATCTGTTCACATTATCCAGATTGGATGGTTTGGCCGTGCATGGTCGCTGTTGGCTCCGTCTGCTTTCAGAGGAGCTAGGGGGCTGCTATAATCCTGCTTTTGAAGAGGGTCTGTTTGGGGGAAACTGGAGACAAAGCGTTGTGTGGAGGCTATCAAGTGTCCACCACCAAAGTCTAGCTCCCGAGGCTGCCCTCCAGGGGGTTTCCCTGTGAGCTGCAGCAAAATCAAGGTGATGGCAAAGCTCCGTTTGTAGGATTTGAACCTGCCTTCCATGATGTGCCCCAGCACTGGTTAGCAAAAGGATGAGATCACACGTCGCCATTGTTTGGTCTGTGTTTCACAAGCTCAACACAGTGACTTCTGACTTGGTTTGTTGCATTTTTTTTTTTCCCCCAGCAATGCTCCACTGACCTACTTCCTTTTTAATCCCTCGATGTGACTTTAATTGACTGGAGGGAGGGGCAGGGAGGAGAGAGGGGTGTGTCTGTGTGTTCCAGGAGGGGGCAGCGAGTGCATAAATGGTTAGGGAGGGGGGGGGGGTTTGTTGAGAGAAGATAGGGAATACAGGAGCGACCAAGAGAAAGGGAGATTTGAGAGCTTGAGTGATTTCCTGCTGCCACTGCCGTGTTCGGGCCGCAAATTAATTTGATTCTGTTATGTAACTGTAATCATCATCCTCTCTAATCACATCAGCGGCTTTGTGAGACACCCAAAATAGAGGGATTGTGGGCTGGACAGGGGGCGGCACAAACTGATGGATTTGATAGCTGAGGGCCAAATAAATGGACCAGGACCCAGCAGCAATAGGCTGACGTTTCAAATGAAAGAGGCAACCAAAAAAAAAAATAGAGTTATTGTGATTCGTCGCAATGCCATGGTCAAGAGGAAAGGAACTGGGCTTGTGACCAGTGGGTTACTGGTTCAAATCCCACGATTTGGGTGACCACTGCGCTTTCGGTTTGCTACAGGTGTGTATATAATTTAGCCTATGAGCATCTTTAGCTTAATAATTCACATGTTGTACATGCATTTGGACAAATGCACTATTAAAAGGACCATGCATGATTTTTTTTTTTTTTAGGATTTATTAATCCTAAAAAATCGGAGGTTCCTATTATCGCTGTTTTTTTTGGTGTGTATCTGCGTCATTACCTTGTTTATGAAGCCTGACGGTTCGAAAACAAACAGTTCAGCCATTGCTGAGAACGTTGTGTTTTATTGTAATCTCGGGGCTCAACGAGATCACTGAAAATCCCGTAATAGTTACGTAAGCAGCGGTTCTCCTGAACAACCGATCGTCCTCCTCCGGGCGGTAGTCCGGGCACATCCGGTTACGTACATTGAACCGCAGAAGAAGAATAACGTCCGTTGTGGAGGTGTTTCACGAGCAACAGTGTCTTCTGACTCTGGGTCTGACTCCGGTTTAAAGTCATAAAAGGGACTGCGGCGGGGAGTCGCGATGAAGCTATTTTTAAACACTGTTAAAACAATGTTTTGATAATGAGGAGCAGTGCATCCGCCGTTCCAGAGGGGGGCGCTGCGCTTCTGAGAACGGATGTGCTGGATAGTACTGGCCAATCACAAGACTCTGTCTTCTGGGGGTGAAAGTTCACTCTGAAACATCGCGGCTGAAAAACACTGTCAGAAAAGAGGATTTCTATCGGCTAGTTTACAGAAACTAGGAGGTTTTTGACCATAAAAACAAGTTAATATATGTAAGTAGACCTCCATAACTAACATTTATGTGCAACAGGACCACTCTATGTGACCTTTAAATATGTTAGGCTTCTAGCCCGTATGGACCATTTAATTGTCTTGGTTTGTGTGACAGAAATTCTACAAGATCTGTTTTCACAGGGCAGCGACTTGTACATAAATAGGAGCAGGTGCAGGCATAAAATTAAAAATAACCTTTTTCAGTGTGTGTATCTATTACTAACATGTGCCAAATGGCCATATACAATGCAGTGCAGTGAATAGTCTGTAGGGGTTGAGGAAAGTATGTTCCTCTGGAAAAATGACATAATAATACACAAAACATTATTTTCGAGGAAAATTTGAATGCACCAGTTGTGTAAATCATTCCCACTGACATGCTGAAGACATATTATTCTGCCATGGTAAAAAATTCGACAGGTTGTACGTATCGAGAGATCGAGTCGTGCCCCGGAGAGAACAGGAAGCATTGAGCCATGACTTTGTATTATCAAAGAAATTTTTCTTGGCCAGCATTAGATGGGTTTGTGATGGACTGCCCTTTTCTTCATTTTTACCCGAGTAGACAGATGCCAGCCAACATGACTGCTTCTGTCAGTTAAAAAGAGCATGATGTACATTGTCTTTTAGCAGGCTGACCGTGACTCCTGGGACCCGAGTTGTTCCAGATGGGTCAGAGGTTAACTGATTTGGTGATGCTTGTCTCTGGGGGTCTGATTGGGAAGCAGAAGGCCCGGTGAGTGTCCTCAGTAAAGTGCAGTCCTGTGTCACATACTGTCACACTTGTGTTTGCCTTGAGGACCATCGGGTCCTCTGTCGTTTCCTAAAGAAAATTAATCTGCGGTTTGTGAAAAAGATATATGGTCTGGTCTTTTGTTTCGCAACCTAAACTGGTTGGTGAAAATATAACACAGTGGTGTCTTTCTTCATGTATCTATTGATTCCTTGTGATTGGAGCCTCTTTTTCTATTTAGACACCGAAGCTGATGCATCCATGACAACCTTCTTTTGGGCTCAGCCCTGCTTTGTGTCGTCTTAGTAAACAGTTATGTGATAAGTCCACATTGTCCATATGGCTTTTGCTTCACATCAGAACTGCCTGTTTGCGTGTCGTGTTGCTTGTGGTTGTGGGAAGGGCAGGAGGCTTGCAGTGTGCCTTCTCCCCTCCAGCTGAAACCTGTCAGTCCCCCTGGGGAGCTGGGCCCAGGTTTACAGGACAGCTGAGGCAGACCTGACAGCCAGGCTCATCTCGTTTGGAGCAAGGCATGCCGTTTTTGCCGCTTGCTGCCTGGACAGGATTTGTTCCCTTCCTGCCACTTTACATCCACAAGCTCTACATTTAATTAGAATCACTTGTCATGTCTCGTATATCACCTGGGCCTCTTGGTGTCAGCTGTCAGCCAAAGAAATGCGATAGTTATTCATTGCTCTGTGGATGTGTAACAGCAAGGTCACAGGACAGAATGCACCTTGAGCTAACTGTACTTAATGTTTATGTGTGGCTGCACAATGTGTTGTGGTTGTCAAACAAAGTAGCATATTTTTTCCAGCCCCTTTCGCATCCTTCACCGAGATTTGAGATGATCTGCCACGTCACAGTAAACGGCATGGAGTCCGGCTCCAGTGCAAAGTTAATGGCAGACTTTGGGCAGCACCTAAAAGGGCTTGATATACACGAGGAAGAGGCAAGAGTTTGTGTCTGTATTTTTTTTCTTTTTACCAAGGCACTTGTAAGGTTGTACTTCTGTCACAGCCTTGCTGTTTGAGTGGAGGAAAAAAGAAAAAAAAACGAGAAAACCTTGCCATGTCAGTGTGCATCCTCCTCTTCAGCAAGTGATTCAGGAGCTTTGTTTGGATGATGGAAGTTCAAAACTTATTTTGAGCGCCGACAAAGGTGCACTGAAAGCGTTCGCTGCATTCCCCCCCTAAAAAAAAAAAAGTTGAGATATTTTCATCTCAACGCGGACCTGCACAGAAACACTGGTGCGTTGCCAACCACGTTGCTCACGCAAAAGACACTTCATGTGAACGGACTCCTTGGTCAGAATAAGGTTGCGTGTATAGGGTTGATGTTGTCAGTGGCCTAACGGGTTATTTGGTGTGCGATTCCCTTCTGTGGAGCTGGGTGAAGCTTTATAATGCAGCGACATAACAAGGCAGCTACGTGGCTAATATGCCACGATAATGCATACGTGACACATGTAATAACCTCTGACCTGAGTTACACGTGTGTGCGGTGCTTGCACTTTGAAATTCTCACCAGAGAGATTTGTGCCTGTTGGACATGCTGTGTCGGCAGCACTGTTTTTGCTGTTGCTTTGGTCATGTTGTCCCTGTCACTTTAAATGGTGATGTTGTTTTTGGTCTCTCTCTCTCTCTCTCTCTCTCTCTCTCTCTCTCTCTCTCTCTCTCTTGCTTGCTTTAACAGCCTGATTATATAACTCCTTTTTTCTTTCTTTGACATCCCACAGCTTTTTGATGTCAGCATGTCAGTCTGCATGTCAGTAAACACACTGCTTCCTGATATATGCGTGTATATCTATCTAGCTATCTATCTATATTTATTAATAATAATAATAATAATAATAATAATAATGCATTGCATTTGAAGGCGCTTTTCAAGACCCTCAAGGTACATATAGCTAGATATACGTATATATATATACATATATATACGTATATATATATATATGTATACGTATATATACATATAAGTGTTTTTTTTTTCTTCCTCTTCACCCCCCTACTCCTCGGCGATTAGGGAATGATTCTCTCCTCTGTCCCACTGCCTCCTCCTTCATTGGTTGAGGTCCATATCCCCAGGCCAGTTTCCACATATTAGCACCCGAGGCTAGGGGAGGCAGGCAGATACGCATTGCCTGCCCTGGCCCATGGATCCTGCAAGCCAGTGAAAAATGTGCTTTGGAGAGGCAATAAATTGCATCCAATTTAGAGATGAAGGCAGAAATAAATTTTCTTTTCTGAAGTCAGAAGAAAGGGGGGGGAAAAAAAGCCCCTAGATAATTTCTGTTCCATCTTTTTTCATGTGAACATTTATTTGAAATATCCTTTTTGTGTTGTGTTCATTTGAATTCATAAAATAATTATATGCCCACACTTTAGTTTGTCTTTTTATGTTTCAGCAGGTTATGAAAGTAATTATTCCTGTCTTTTCTGACATGTTTTTTTTGCATTTTGCTTGAAATGTGTTCGAGTCAAAGGAGACATTTGTAAAGAAACATTCATCAGATGTGATTTGGTGCCCTCACGCGCGCACATCAAACCCCCCCACCGCCACCAACTCCCTCTCCATTTCTCATCATTGCATTATCCTAAATGAACTGTCCAAGGGGCTTAGGCTTTTTCAGCTCAGTGCTGCAGACGTCTGGGAGAAAAAGAGAGTGTGTGAGGTTCTCTTAAAAATAATGTAAGGAAGTGCCTAGTAATGGCCTCATCAACTTTCTCACTCTCCTTTTCCCTGGCTTTTTTCCCCCCAGATGTTTTTAGAAGCTGCCATCACTCCATCATGGCACCTCTGCAAATGGCTCTTCAAGTAATGAAGAATTCACTTCAGTCTGTAGAGCTTGCGTCAACGGTATAAGCCAATGGAGAGCCTCACACACGTTTCCCCCCACAGTGATGTGCAAGCCTCCTATTAGTCTCAGAAGCCCAAACTCCAGGCTGAGATGTTTCCCTTTGTGCTCAGGTAGAGAGTGCTATGTGCCAGCGCTTTCCTGTGTATCACTCGGCCTGCCAAAAAACACTGGAGGAGACATGAGGGGGATACACTCTGGAGAATTCCATCCTATTCTGTTTTTTTGTTTCTCTTTCTTCCCCTCCAAGAGATGTTTCTTTTCAGTTAAAAGGCTATGTTTTCTCCACACCACTTCAGTGTGTGTTGACACCCCAACTGTGAGGTGTTGAAATTGGCAAAAAAAAAAAAAAAAAACATATTGTGAACGCAAAGTGTTCTGGTGCCAGTGAACTCCAAAAGTACAACATGAAAGGGCTGATTTTGTGTACGTTGGAGTGTATTTACTGACGACGTTGCTTCGCTGTTACTCATCACTGACTTCACTCTCGGAGATGAATAATGTGCAAATGGGCAAACATCCTTTGTTTGCCGTACACTCTGACAGTATTTGCTTTGGATCACATCGAGATGTTTTCTTTTGCAGCCAAATATGCACAGATGCATGTGCAGTGCAAACCTTCGGATCACGCACTGTGTTAACTGATGGAAATATACACGGAAATGCAGAAAATTGCTGCGGTGAACACTTTCGCCCTCAAGTTAGTGCATCGTGTGTTTTAAGTTGCATTATGTCAACAGTTTTGTTGTCTTGGGGCTGACGTTGCAGTGCATCACAGGCGTGTGCTGTTCATCTGAGCCGGCAGTTAGCTAAGCTCAGCTGATTAATAAATAACCGCGCCACGGTTCGCGGTTCAGTGCACCTCTAATGTGCTCCGACTCCTGCCTCGTTACCGTTGCGTCTATATTCTACTTGGCTTCGTAAATGCAAAGGAGGGGGTGGGGTGTGGTGGTGGGGGAGTGAGGTCCCTTTACTGTCCATCAGCATATTGTAGGGCACCTCAGCATGTAGCAATAGAGGCCTACTGTGGCATGAGCTCCCCTCACGCTGCAGTGTTTGTCTCTCCACATGGCCAAACACAACTGGACGTGAGCTCCCTGTAGCTCGGCAAGCTCCACCCGCTCCAACTCCCCTGCCGCTCCCTCTCTGTGTGAAATTTTGTAAGTGAAGGAGAAGCAGCGATGATCAGGCATATACTGTATATTATACTGTTTTGTGGCCTTTCACTAACTAAGGGTTGTGAGCAGCACACGTGATCCTTGTAGCCCACCCGACACGTCTTACGGCGTGCTCTGCCCCCGCCGTATGCATTTTTAAGTGGAGTTTCCAGAGCAGCCCAGGCTAGACGTTGTTGAAGACATGGGGGTGAGTAGGTTCACCTCACTGACTGTTCTGTAGTTAGCAGCTGACATCTCTTAAGTGTGCTGTCTGTGTATTGTGTAGTCAAGCAGGGGAATTCTCCCCGCATAGCTCAGATGATGCTTTGGCTCTGTGTTCAGCCCTGACTCAAATAACAACCGAGTGGCACTTTAAGATGTATTTATTTTGTATTTGACGTGGATTATATTTAGAGGTGAATTGGGCATTTAAACATAAATACAGTATGTGGCGTATTAAGGTATGAAGAGAATAGTGCTTGTTGGGGTGTTGGTCTTACATACATTTTATTTGTTTAAAGCTGCATGGTCTTCAGAGCAAAGCAGACAACACATACTCGGCTATTGTTTTCTGTCTTCCTCTCTCATCTTTACACACACACACACACACACACACAGACATACTCGGCGTTGCAACAGTGATGAAACAAGTCCATGCTTAGTAGGGCAGAGAATCAATCCGCAACAATCCTGATAAAGTTTATAACTCATCAAAACATTTACCAGTTACAATCTTGTAAAAAATTTAATTGGTTGTTTTTTTGTTGTTTTTTTAAAATCTTTTTTAGTCATCATACTCCAATGAAAACAATACAGTGCTGTTAATGTGTACAGTGCAATACCACACTAACATAAACACCCTCTAGGACCATCAGCCCTATTAATGAACCCTGTCTCTATTATATGTTCCATGTTCAGAGCACAGCTCATCTTCTCTTACTCTCCAGAGGGTGGCAGTAATGTAACATCATGCATGCAAGCTGCCGTTAAACCCCCGTAGAAGAAGAAGAAGGAGACTTGTATTGTGATATGAACAGGTGTCGCTCACCTGTCCACTACAGTCGCCGCCGTGACACCAGAGGTTCTCTTATCTCTGTCATTTGACCTTACAGGCTTCTGTATACCTGCCCTAATGACCATGCCCTTCACACTTGCCCTGTAGATTGATCAGGCGGCGAGTATGATCACTGTCTTTCTGATCATGCACGCTCACAGTCTGTGAATTGCTGTAAGTAAGTGCATCCCATCTGCCAGGCGGAAATCAATAGGTGCTATTCACGCAGAGCTGACTTTGTCTGGCTTCTGAGGAATAATTAAAGAACTAGCTTGCTGCACACACATACGACCATGATGACTAATGCTGTTTAAGGAATGCCACTCTTACATAAATCAATAGCTCTTATTTCTCACTCCTTCCTTGCACTCTCTCTCTCCCCCCTCCCCCCCTTTTCCCTCTCTCTCTTGCTTTTTTCGCTGTGTGTTTGTGCGTGTGTTTATCATGGCAGGCAAAGTTCTCTTTTGTGCTTGTAGGTCAGTGTGTCACTGTGCCATGGTCGTGATGCTTACCCGTTTTGACAACCTCTAAGTGGGGAAAAAAAAAAAAAAAAGCCCCTCTTCTCTCCAAAACAAAAGCAGATACAGTTGTTATACATGGATATGGTAATATCTCCCCTTTATTAGCCCCCGCAAACCCTGCGGGTCAAAGCCAGGGAACACAAGAGCATGCATCTGTTTTGGTTGCTTTACCCCAACAGCAGAGAGGGGAGGCAGAATAAATACGTGTGAAATAATGCATGGTTATGAGTGAGCACCATGCACACCTTTCCACCATATTAGGTTTTCATAATTGAATAAAACATGGAAGTGCTCAGAACATCCCCTCAGAGGAAAATGGCAGTCACTAAAGCATAGAAGCCTACTCAATAAAGAATTGCAAATGAATAAGTGATGAGGAGCAAACTGAGTGTGGTATATGAGAACAAGGGGGTGATTTACTCTAAAACAATATTTGAAACAGCAGGTGAGTGAAGGGCAGTAATTACATTGTAAAAAAAAAAGAGGTTGGGTTTGAAGAAGTCGCCCTCACATGAATCACTGCTGCGCTTTGAGTCGGGTCTGTTCTTTTTAAACGGCATGGTTTTTTGAAAATTTTACCAACTCAAATCATAGGCAAACATGTTCGGCGAAACATCTCTGTCAACCATTTTTTTCAGTTACATCGCACACACACATATAGAAAGGGAGGGAGAGGGAGAAAAGCTGGGAAAAATGGGGTATATACGCTGTGAAATATCCTGAAGGTCCTTGGCAGCATTAGAGAAAAGGGCCTGGGAGGTTAGGAAACATCAAATCAATGCATTGTAATGTGAATTGACTGCTGACTTTGATCATCTGCCTTGGGAGTGCTTTAGCATTGAGTGCAGTCACACTGGCTGGGTTAAGCAAATATGGCATGGGCAAAAAATGGAGAGAGATGGGGAGGAAGAGACAGGTTAGAAATGGGAGTGGGGAAAAAGGGATATGTGATGCCTGGCTATCATCAGAGAGTAATGGGCTCATTAAAATGCAATGTCTGCTTGGTAAATGGCATACAGTGGATATTATGCATAGTTAAATTGATTCATAATTGGAGATAGTGGAAGCATATATATTTATATTAATAGCACGAGTAGGTGTTGGCCTTGTTTTGAATGAATCACACATGTGTTGTCTCAGACTGCAGTGTATCATTTTAGCACAGTCAACCGTACATCTGGACAGAAAGCTGAATAAAATGATGGGTCAGCCCTGCTCAGTGTCAGAAGCTGCTGACATCCCAGCTCTGAAAGAGGAAATGCTCTTAAGCCAAGCTCCCATAATGGAGTGGCCGAGTTTAATCTTGCCCTCTCTCCGAATGAGAGTAGGTAACACTGTGACCTTTGCTTTTGCTCCGCACTGTCCAGATTACAGAGCATTGCAAGAGGGCTACTACCCAGGTTACTTTTTTTTTTTTGCCACTGTAACTGAGATGCAACATCCTGTGGGAACCAAGGAGATAAGAAGAACCAATTCCAACATGGTCAGAACCATTGAATTCACGTGCCTCTGCTGACATGTTGTACAGTGCAAAACTAAATCTCAATGCTTGCGTCAATGATTGAGACAACAAAATTGTCTCAAAAGTGTTTCTTCACTACACAAACAGACAATGACACCGCATTGATTCAAATATATTGGCTTTGGCTGTCTGTCCATGGGGAATGAAAATCCACCCAAGGAGGTAAAATCAACTTGATTCATCCCAACACCTATTTACTCATAATAGACTTTCTGTCATGTGTTTTTTGCTATGCATATATTTTTCAAAGATGTAATAACAAGTTTGTGTACAAGTAGCCTCTCATTTCATCCATTTTAAAGGTGCATTATGTAATAAATCTAAAGCAACTGGCCATAAAATCCTCCTAATATGTCACAGACTCAGGAATAATGTTCATATAACAAACTGAACTCACCAACAACAACAGTACAGACAAACTATCTGCATTTGGAGACTGCAAATCATGTTTTTGTTTTGAAATCATGTTTTGGCATGTGGCGCCACCTACCGCCGTCTACCAAACATTGCAGTCAGTAGAGTCTCAGCCGCCGAGCAACCACGGGTTGCCAGTTACGTCAGAAAACTAAACCGAAAAGACCTCGGTATTTTGAATTTGAATGTAGTAACCGTTTTTGGCCACATTCTTACATATGGCACCTTTAAATCATGGCAGACAGACCAGCGTTCATACGGAGATAAACATAACAAAAGCACTTCCTGAAAACCTATGAAGGATTATTTTTTTCACACAATAGGCTGATCAGGAATTATTAACATACCATTGTATTAATACAATGTTGACACATTCTCAGGAAGATGTCCCTCATGCATAAGTGGGGGGACATGGTGGGAGTTGTTTGTTTGGGGGTTATAAAATCTATAACTGTGCCTTTAGGAAAATAGTTAAAACTAACACATCAGTAAATATTTCTCATCTCTGTTCTAAAAAACACACACACACACACACACACTTTATGTGGGAGATGAATGGCGACAGCCCAGATAGGATGTTTGGCAGGAAAACACAGTGCTGTTATGTCACTTGTAACAAAGACACGATGAAGGGGAGGGGGGGGGGGGGGGGGGGCCAATACTGAAGATAGATTCCTTGAATCAAGCCAGAGCAGCAAAGAGACGCCCTAATCCTCTTGTCATTGTATGAAAAGAATAGCAAGGCGACCCGTAGGTATTGGGCTGCTAGGTGCATCTCCTAACAAGCTGACTGTTCAAAGGCTTTTTAGTGCTCTAGAGAACATGAAAGGCATGTTTAAAAATTTAAAAGCCCGATCTGTTCCAGTGCTATGGAGCGGCAGAGGGAAGCAGATTTTTACGTCGCCATAATTCCCTAGTTGCTTTGCTTTGTAAATTAATTAAGATGTTTATGACAGCTGCTTGCACCTAATGGAATGCTTATAGACTATGCTATTAATTATTACTGCTGGCCACGGCTGCAAGCTTGGGTATTACTCAGTATGTATGGCTGGGGCTGCCGCGTGGATGCAGTCCATGCGCTCAACCCTCTTGACTTTGTGATTGCGATGCGTCTCTGTGGGCTGTCTGTGCATGCACTGGAGATGTCTTTCTGGGCGTTTGTGTATTCTGTGTGCTCTTCACAGAGCATGTCTGTCCGACTGCATCACAGTGGTGACAGCTGCATAAAAAGTAATGCAATGTAGATAAAAAAAAAAACAAAAAAAAACAACAACACATTTTTTGAAACGTGCAGTATCCCCACAAACTCTTCTTCGGATCGCCACAGGGAAGGTTGGAAGTGCCTTTGTTTAAGGGGCAGCATTGTGATCGCCTATGCTGATTGGACGTTTCCCTCGTGAAATGTTAAACAATCCCTGACCCATATCTGTTCTTTCTGTAACCTGGCCTGGCTGTGGGGTGTGTTATGTTGCTCTGCCTAGTGGCCAGATGCCATGTATTTGTGTGTGTATCA
The DNA here is from genome assembly GCF_963457635.1 of Microchirus variegatus. Taxonomy (NCBI): domain Eukaryota; kingdom Metazoa; phylum Chordata; class Actinopteri; order Pleuronectiformes; family Soleidae; genus Microchirus; species Microchirus variegatus. Next base: position 4,525,122 of record NC_139809.1, on the reverse strand, counting down.
TTATAAGTAGAAGTTTGGATCATCATCTTCCTGCTCAGCAAACTAACAGCCCTCCGTGTTACCTTGTCCGGTTGTTGGCATTGTAGCTTGAACTGTAACTGACCCCATTAGCCTGCAGGAGATTCTGCAGCTTGCTCCCCACTGTTACTTTGGCTCTGGAGTCGAGAGTTGTGATGCTTTCATTGAGAAAGAGAGAACAAACAGCGCAACTCCTCTGCCTATGAGTGTGCGAATGCTAGCATTGCTAATTATAGTCCCTCTTTCATATGACTTCACCACAAGTTCTTTCACTGACATTGTTATGCAATTGCGTTTGAATAACCCTATCAAGAGCAGGAAGGTTTGTAGCTGCGAAATACAACTGGCAGACTATCATTGTTTATGCAGTTTAAATTGCTTTTTGGGGCTTTTTCTTCAGTTTTGATGGTGATGTTGGAGACAGCAATGCCTTTAACTGTATGTGCAGATTCACAATTAGTAACAATTAAAGGTGCATTATGTAATAAATCTAAAGCAACTGGCCATAAAATCCTCCTAATATGTCACAGAGACTCTGGAATAAAGTTCATATAACAAACTGAACTCACCAACAACAACAGTACAGCCAAAATATTAGCGTAACATTTTTTTTTTTTGCAGACTGCAAATCCTGTTTATGTTTTGAAATCATGTTTTGGCATGTGGCGCCACCTACCGCCGTCTACCAATAATTGCAGACAGTAGAGTCTCAGCTGCCGAGCAACCACGGGTTGCCAGTTACGTGAGAAAACGAAACCTAAAAGACCTTGGTATTTTTTGAATTTCAATGTAGTAACTGTTTTTGGCCACATTCTTACATATGGCACCTTTAAATGAAACCACTGCTCAATATTTCAAATTATAACAGAAAATGCTCAACTTTGTGTTGTTACTTTTATTTTCATTGCATTCTTGATGCAATTTGCCAAAATACAAAGAATCATAAAACTAAAAGCAAACAAACTACTTAAGTAGTTCTGTGTATTTTTTTCTTATTTTTTTCTAAATTAATTAATTAATTTTAAAGGGGAAATAAGTAGTTTATAGTGCCATCTAGAGGAGAGGCTGAAATTTACAACAACCGCGGCCGTAGCAGACGAAGCGGAGAGAGTGGAGGCGGGACTTCCGCTACAAGAAAAGAGACGCTTGTTTTGTTCTCTGGCGTTTGTCCTTACAGGCTCCGGTAGAAACATGGCGTCTCGCTGCTAACAGTGGCTATGCAACCGCGGTCCGCGGTCATGTTATTTTACATGACTTTTTGAAACACTACGAAAATGAAACAAAAACTATTATACAGCGACTAGACAATGCAGGAGCACATAATATGTATACAAAAGTGGATTTTGGGTTATATAAACCCATAAATACTACATATTGTACCTTTAAAAACTCTTCTGTGATAAGTGATCTCATCATCCAACATGCAGCCTGCGCAAAGGTCGAAAATACACTTATTGGTTTGGTTTAAGTGGCCACACGATCACTGATGTGCTGTATGTACAGTAATTACTTCAGACCAATAGGATCCATGTGTTCGTTGGCTGTCAGGTAGTTACAGTGTTGGTGTTAAGTATCTCAATACATCGAGACAACACACCCCTGCAGCGTCAAGTTACCTGGGAGTCAATGGGACACATAAATACGCAAATACGGTTCACTCTGTTGATTGCACCACGTGCGGGAACACTTGCGTCTCTCGTCGTGTCTCTGCTCTGCGGAGCTTTACCCCCACGTTATTCTCCGATTACATTTACATTGAGAATGCGGGCGGCGAGGGAGAAAGGCAGCGAAACTGAAGAGCACTCCACCTGCGCCAAGAGAGGCAACGTGCGAAACACGTATTCAAGTCTTTCATCAACCGCTTTATCTGCTACTCGTGGCTTATCCTCGAGTGTGAAGTCTTCTTGTTGTGTTAGCTTTGAAAAAAGAAGGAGGAAACTGTGATCTGTGATCTGTGTTCTATTAATCATAGTCCAGCTCCGTGGTTGTCCTGTCATCACACGTGTGTAATTACGGGGTATTTGTGCTTTAAGTATGGTTCTGTTGCCTGGAAATGGAAGAGTGGCTCCACTGATGAACTCCCTGCTAACATGACACCCTTTGATCTGCATGGAGCATGGAGGGCTTACAGAACTTGCAGGTTTTAATTATGAAATACATGAAAAATAGATGCTGTACTAAGTGCCGACTGTGGCTGCAGTGAAATCGGGAGCGGCGCGTTCGCTAGTTTGCCTCGGCTTTTCCTTCCGTCGTGTCCTCTAGTGCTCAGAAATACTTAGAGTATACATCCCGGTCTCTCTCTCTGACTCAGTTTGTTACTGCGGAGAAGCAAAAAAGACCATGATATTAATTAGTGGATTGACAGACATGTAATTCATCTCAGAGGAAGTTTTCATTACATGCGAGGCTTCAGAGGGGCAGTTTGGCTTATTGGCAAGTGCGAACACCAGAACCTAATGGGGCCGCAGTCCCCTCCCTTTTGAGCAATTATAGCCAAGTCCTTATCAGCAGAGCCACGAGTCCACTGTTGGGGGACCTTGACTTCCAACACACTTACATAGAGTGATCCTTCCCCAAAGACCCTTGTTCATTAGACAAGTGCCTGCTGCAGTGTACTTTGCGGGATGAGAATTGAGACTGAATGAGTGATGGTAATGAAAGGGTTCCAATATACAGTATTTCTGAGTCAGCCTTTGTCGAGCTGATATTTGCTGACATTAGTTTGTCACCAGACCTCTCGTTTTCTCCTCCCAGGTGATTTTATAAGCAATTTTGGTATGCACACTCTATTGACAGACCTCGTGAGCAGGAACAGGAAATGTCACATGCCGTCGGAGCACTCAACAACTCACCTATTCTCTAATCTCACAGTTTGTAACTGTTATTCTTGAGATTATATGAAATGCAGACCAGGGAGAGTTGAATAAACTTCATGCAGCTTATTATTTGTTGATGTATTTGGTAAAAGTGGTCTCTCTGTGTAGTTTTCTGAAGTAGACGGCGTGGGAGTCAGCTTTTACGACCATACAAAGATTTCTAAGGCAGAAAAAAAACCAAAACAAGTAACCTGTAGATGTGCGATTAACTGCAGTGTGCTGCACATCCTCCATGTTTAAGTTGCTCTGTGTGGGTTTGCCCTACGGGGGAACATCTCTATTGGCCAACTGTATAACTCTTATAAGCCATTATTATATAAAGTGCATAAATGGAGTGTGTGCCTCAAGAGCAGCAAGGGCAATATATAGTAATGTGAATAGAAATTTACAAGCGTTTTCTCTGGGGAGCATCTCTGTTGTGTAGTGGAGAAACAGAATATCCTCTACTTTACACTATAAAAAATGATTTGTGACATATTTGTCTGTTTACATTCTGGAGATAAAACAAAGAAGGGTCTAGATTATGTTTTCATGCAGTTACTTAACTTGAACTAAGCCTTAAATACATTACAGTGCCATGGAATTAATATCTGATTTATCCCTATTTTGCATGTGTCTCACACTTAAACGTTTCAGCTCATCAAACAAATTTTAATATTAGACAAAGATAATGCAAATAAATACAAAATGCAGTTTTTAAATGGTGATTTAACCTATCCAAACCTACCTGGCCCTATGTAAAATGTTATTGCCTGCTTTGTTAAATCATGAATTAACTGTGATTTACCAAATTTTTTGGGAAGCTGAGTTAAATTTCACCCAGGCCTGATTCTGCCAGACCCGTTGAACAGAATTTGAGCCATTATCCACAAATGGAGAAAACTTGAAACAGTGGTGAACCTTCCCAGGAGTGGCCGGCCAACCAAAACTACATCAAGAACACATCGACAACTCACCCAAGAGGTCACAAAAGAACACAGAACAACATCTAAAGAGTTGCAGGCCTCACTTGCCTCAGTTTAGGTCAGTGTCCAAAGCCAAAACCATTGCTGACCAAAAAAGAACACAAAGGCTTGTCTCACATTTGCCAAAAACATCTTGATGAAACATTTTCTGTGGACTGAAGACACAGTTGGTGAACTTTTTGGAATGCATGTGTCCTGCCCTAACACAGAATTTCATAAAACCAGAATCATACCAACAGTCGAACATGTTGGTGGTGGTGTGATGGTCTGGGGCTATATTGCTACCCCTGTACCGGCATGGACCACTCGCTTTACTTGATGGAACCGTGAATTCTACTCTCTACAAGAAAAGAACAAGAATGTAAGTTAATGAGCTCAACCTTAAGTGCACTTGTGTGATGTAGTAGGACAATGATCCGAAAACACAACAGCAAGTCCACCTCTGAATGGCTTATAAATAAATAAATAAAGGTTTTGGAGTGGCCTATTCAAACTTAAATTTGATTGAGATGATTAAACGGGCCATTCATGCTCAAAAAACCCTTCAATGTGACTGAATTAAAACACATCTGCAAAGATGAGTGGGCCAAGATTCCTCCACAGCGATGTGGAAGACTCATTGCCATTTATCACAAACACTTGATCGTGATTGTTGCCCCCAAACCAGTTGTTAGTCTATTTTCACATAGGGCCAGGTAGATCTGGAATGTTTTTTTGTTTTTTTTCTCTCTTTTTTTTTGATACAAATGAAATCATCATTTAAAAACTAATTTTTGTATTAAGTTGTGTTATCTTTGTCTAATATTAAGATGTGTTTGATGATCTCAAACTTTTAAGTGTGAGAAATATGCCAAAAAGGTATGCGTATAATACTTTTTCAAACTTAGATTGTGGTGGCATCTATGTACCGTATGTTCAGTGTTGCACGGTTAAGTTTGCCTGGGTGGTCCGCTGAATGTGGTTTCTCTTTATTTACGGTGCGGGCTGAAAGGCTATCGAGTTTCATGTGTGGCTGAGGTTGGATCACCGAGAGATTACTGCTGGGCTGGGAACCACCAGTGCAGAGAGTACACAGAGGCCTACCTGTGCCCCTGGCCACACTTTGACCAGCCCCCAGGGCCTTCCTGCATCTGGCAGGCCCCAGAGACCAGCTCGCACTCAGACGAGCATTACTGTGTAGTGTAGCTAGAGCCAGGATCAGAGTGTGCGGCGCAGCATCAGTGCAACAGAATGTCTAACATTTTGGCTTTTACCTGCAGCACTGAACTGAATTGCATAACAGAACTGCTGAATGGAATGCTTCACTTGTTTCTAAAAGAGCAGGACCTTGTTTAAGTTTGTAGATGTTTCCTGAAGTTCATGTCCTTTGCCATAGCTCACCTTCGATGGTCCTTTTGTGCAGGTTGCAGAGACAAAACAGAGCACTTAGGGAACACAGTGATAAATATTAGCACAACAGTGGTATGAAAGCATTCTCTTTAGAATAGTCATTAACAGTCGGGCTGTTGGTGCCATGCTAGAGCCTTGGACATTGTAACAACAGAGTTGTTTTTAGAGCTCTTAATTTTTTTTAAGGCTTTCAGCTAAGTAAACCTGTGCAGCTGCGTCTTACCAATAACAATAGCACTTATTGCAGCGCTCCCTGCAGTACAATTAAAATTCCGTCAGAGTCTTCAATCTGCCTCCCAGCCATGCCTGCTGTTTCTTGGCCCTCCTGGGCCACGTCAGTTCCTCTGCTGCAATGCATAATTCACGAGCCACCAAACGGCACCGAGGACTCACCTGGAGACTCACGGGCCCAGCAATGCAGAACTGCACCGGGGTAGATGTACTACATCAGTCTGGGAGAGACATTTGTAGGGGGGCGAGGTGCATGCTAGGCAACATGGAACCTCAAGTCAGCCAGAGCTGCTCTGATCTCAGAGGGTCACTCTTGTAATGTAGCTTCTCTATTGGGATCTTTCCGCTCACTCAGTAAAAGCATGTATCCTTTTATTTCCTCCTGACCTCTCTCCTTTTGTCTTCTGAAAGACAACTGTGGTGTCCTCTAAAACTAATTTGGCTGTATATATCGTCTATTTGCAGATAATTCCGTAGTGATGCATTGGAGTAACCTGTGGAGTCTCACAGTGGTTGCTTTTAGTTAAAACCAATTAGAAATGACCAGAAATAACAGCGCCTGGAGACAGAGAAGTCATTTTTCTCTTGAGAACTCCCAAGAGAGTTGGCCTCTCCATGGATTAAGTGCTTTAGTATATTAGGGGGCAGCTGATTAGAATCATTGTGCTTTTTTAATCATTACATTTTTCGCATGTATAGTTTATAGCGGTGTAATAACTATTACGGCTAAGTGTGTCACCAGAAAAAGGGAGGATTGTTTAAAGTGACTTTGTGTATGAAACTTGGCCTTCACAGACACTGCCAAAGTTAGAACAGCACAGCGAGCATCCATCAGCCTTGTATTATTATTTATTTTCTTCTGAAGTGCATCGGACTGACTGCTCCACACTTTACTAAGAGACATGTTTCTTGCTGAAGCACAGTGTAAACTAGTCACCCGTTGAATATTAGCATCTTTTCTTCAAGATTGATTTTACATTATGTTAAAGTTATTATATATACAGTAAAACAACACCTGACAAAGTTGACACATTGAATCATTTGAGTGTGTAATTTTTACCATGGTAACCAGCATACAGATCAAAAGAAGGTGCGGGTTGGGGTGGAAGTGGCTCGTTTAGTGATATATCTGTCAGATTTATACTGATATCTGTCACATTTCTCATCCAAACACAGCTAAAGTAGACACTGCACATATTGGTGCCCTTAGTAGATTTCCTGTTTTCTTTGAAGCCTATCAAGTGTGCAGTTGGACAGTTATGCGTTTAACAGACTTGAATTCATCGATAGATACAGCTCCTTGAATTGTGTTTCGCAGACATTTGAAGCGTTGTTATGGCAAAGAAGAGAAACACGTAGAATTGTTTCTACTTGGCTCTACAGGAATTTAGAGGCAATTTGTCAGTCGGGGCAGCGGTAGTCAAAAAAAGATGAACTACTGAATACGGCAACATCTGTCATTCTTGACGATGACTATACGGTTAAGCCACCATCATTAACCAGCCACCTCAGGAGTAGCCCAGAATTACCAGTCGCATACAACTGCTGTCATTAGGGCAGAACAATAACCAAACGCATTATTGTCTTCTTCTATCTGGGAGGCCTTTTTCACTGCCGAGTGTGAACTTGCATCATTCCCAAGTACCTCAGGTATTGACCCATAATTCCAGTAGGTGTCTAGCATGTCCCTCACTGGGCCCTGTCTGACTCTTCCACGGAGCAGGGTCTGTTGCACTGGCTGTGTCCTTGTGTGCGGCGGGCGTGCAGCAGCGGCATGTGGAGCAGGGCGGCAGGAAGTGAACCTCCCTGTCTCCCCAGACTGAACAGTGAATGAGGATAAGTGAGGAGCGCCAGTCAATGAATCAAGCAGCAGGAAGGGAGCAGCCAGGGGGGGAGTGTGACGTCCCCACGGGAGAGGCCTTGCATTAGGAACTTCCTCGTCTGTGTGTTTCTGGCACAGGTTAAATGGATCGCTCCCATTAGTGCGCTGAGAGGACAGCTCCATTATATGAAGGAGACTGTAACTTTGAATGTCATGGTGCAACAACCCCAGAGCACGCGTCGTCTCCCAGGGAGGCAGGGTGACAATAACCATCCATGATAATCATTCCCTGTCAGGCTTTAAGGAACCTGAAATTATGACGTACAGCCTGCCGCGTGCCTCAGACTTCATTACAGCGCTGTCACTTTGAGTCGCCTGCGATGCCACGCGGCTCCGCAGCCGGCTGTAGCACCGTGGCTGCCAAACCCCAGACTCGCTCTCCTCCCGTCTAAGTGGCATGTTTACAGGATGTGTGCCCCCCTGCAGATAGATGTGGTGCAGGTTAACCTCCAGTCTCCTGCACATCTCTTCCTCATCTCTTCCTCTATAGCATAAGCAAAAGTCTCGTGAGAGCATGTGCTCAATTGTTTACACATGAGAGGTGAAAATCTTGACTGATCAAAGGCCGCATGGTGACAACCGTCCCTCCTTCCACCACATCAGAAACCAGCTGTTCCTACTTTCACTTATATTAAATAAATTAATCCTTTGTATGTTTGTTTGTTTTTTTCAATAAAAGGTGGTCCTTGAGCTTTATGTATGTTTGTAGCGGCCTGTCTGTCAGCCAAGGAGCCAACTTCCAGATTGACCTGTGAACCTGCCGTCCAGTGAAGATATGAGCTGGCAGGCAATCGCCAATGTCAGTGTCCAGAGTGAACTCACTCATTCATTGGTTTTATGGCTCAATTTCTGTGCCACCTCCAATCTCCAGGCTCTGAATGACACTTAGAGGAGGAAGTGGGCTGACTAACCACCCCGTCTGCTTCCTCTCTCTCCTGCATAGCAACAGACTGAACGAGCCTTTCCTTCACAAAACAAACTACTTGTTTCCACGCTTTCGAACGTGTTGATGAAGATAATAGTTTTTCAACAGCAGCTTGTTGGTTCTTCTTTATTACAAACACACTGACGCAGCAACTGCGAGTTCAAGCCGTTTCGGTGTTCCCTAATTATTTGCAATATCTTGCACAATGCTTTTTTTTTAGTTTTTGTTTGTTTTTATCCTGTTCTTTCTATCTGATTTGACCTGTTGTGTAAACCCCTGCTTAATTGACCACTGTTCAAAAAGGGGTTAGGGTTGTTTCCCAGGATCCACTTGATATTACGCAACTCATCTTGACTGAGGATTGACACGACTGCATATGAGAATAGAACAACTAGAATAGAAATGTGGACAAAGAGAAGAGGAGGGATTCTGATAGAAGATTTAAACAATTAAAGTGTCAAAACACATTGTTATGAGGTTCTAAAGGCACTCAAAAGGCCCTGAGGATTTACACACTTTGTAGTGAGAAACGTCTGAAGTCCAGTAAACAAAACAGAGTCTGTTTAGATAGAACTTTCCCCAGAGTATAACCCTCGTCAAGTATGAACCGTTTAGATTTGATGTGTTCAATGCAGTGGGGGGGAAAAAAGATGTATCATAATTGATAAAAAAAAAAAACAACTACCATTTGGAGGCGAATGTCTTTATTATGGTGAATCGATCGTGAAATGTACTGTGATCGTTCATCACTGAGGATTTAATTAAGAGTTTGGATCGGAGTTTTAGAAATATTGGCTTTTGAATTTGCCAGATGAATTATCACTTCCGGACTTCGTCAGCGACGGAGCGACTGCGTGACAGATGTTTTGGCAAAAGCCGTACATGCAGACTCATAACAACTCGTGCTCCTTCCTCCACATCCTCTGTCGTTACATTCTGGTTTTAAGTTTAAGATCTGAGGTTAAACGATGTTTAACATTTCAGAGATAAGACACCTGTATCGGGCAAATGAAATACATTTAAATGGAACAGTATCTACAGTATTGTCTCTCTACAATAATACTTAGGGTCGTTTAAAGGTTGCTTTTAGTTACACTTTTAGTTTCAAACACTGTAAGTGCACCTTGATTTTTCCAGCACTTTGACATTGCTGCTATTTCACCTTGTGTGAGTTAATATTGTTTATTTTCTCACTGAGTAAAGTCATAGAACAGAAGCCGTTGGCCCTCAGCACTGGAACAATATTAGAGCTCCATCACAAACTGCTGGCCTCTGGGTGACTGTTTTACTCGCCCTGTGCTCAGTGGAGTTAATATCAGTTATGTGTTTCTCCGTGTATGTCTTTTGGAGACTGAAGGGCTTATTTGTTTTCCCCCCTCATTGCTCTTTGACTTGATTCCCCTCAAACGTGTCTGAAACATTGTTATCTTTTTTTTCACAAAGAATTATCGAATCACGTCGAGCTCGCCAATCCCTAGAGTTTCAAATGCGCACGCTGTAGAAAAATTAGCCATTGCTTCCGCATGACAAGTGGGATCTATTAGTGTTCTCTGGTCCCGCAAAGCACGAGGATCCAGCAGACCGCTGGGAACCACGTCTGGCTTGTGCGCCTGTGTCTGCATCAGACTCCTGGGGCATCGCACCAATGCTGCAGACGCAGGAGAAGCAGCCAGAGCAGGAGATGAAGTGGCTCATTTGATGAGTTGATGCCCAGAAGGGCAACGTTGAGCAGTGGCAGCATCAGCCAGGTCTGACTAACGCTGGTCAAATTGGCCACCGCTCTGCAGCTACTCACGTTTTTAGATTTAGATTTGTTATATCCGCACGCTCACCGCTCACTGATAGTGAGTTTTACTTATGCATTTACCCGTCCTTATTTCACAGTCATAGTGAATACACAAATTGAGCACAGGGGCAGTGGGCAGCACACACATATGCCCTCGAAAATTTCATCTAACCAAATGGACAACCCTGCACTTACAAGAGCACTGCCATACTTTTCTGTGCTCATATCACCATTACTTGTTTTGTTTTGTGTATTTTTTCCACAGTTTGGTATAAAATAATAGTATTTACATGCCCTTTGATAACCACTCAAAGATATACTGTAGTTTTGACACTCACACCCATTTACATGCACTTTTTATACAGCGCATACACACGGTACAGTTTCCACATCAGTCACACCCATTTACACACTGGTACAGACACCACGGAGCATCCTGCAGTAGCACTTTTAATTTTTTGCTCACGTTGCTTAAATACACGTCTGACTGGGCCCACGGGTGTGTTGGTGTTAATACGAGGTGCGCTCAGGTGCATTGTTGCTGCCGTGTTATTTGGTGGCAGTGGGAAAAGTGATTGCAAGAAAAAGAAAAACCTGGGGTGAATGCAGAATTTTGCTTCTTTTTTTAAGGGCACATTAACAAGGCTTTATATTATAGGTGCACAGTGCTGGTTGGGCTGCAGATCTTTTTTTAAATTAAACACCTGACCATCTTAGTCCAATATGTGTTATCGGGATTTTCATCTCCTGGTTTTATCGTCACTTCCATTTGTCTGAAGGCATTTATTTCCCCCCCTCCTAAAACTGAACTGCCCTCTGTTGTATTATCAAATAATACTTTCTCAATGTCTCCATGACGCTACCTGTTTAGAGTAAGCCCTTAATGAACATACAAAGAGGTCAAAAGTGCCTTTATTCTGCTCTGGGTCAGGCTTAGTCGTGTGCTCGGGCAGCTCAGAGAATTAGCATTCCAAATGCTGTTTGCCTGAGTATAAATTTTCATACATTGCCTGCAGAGAGTTTCAAACACCTTGTCATGGATGTTGATGTAGCATGGCTGTGGGTCAGACACCAGTCTACACACATAATTATCCTGGGCTTGCCCCTTTAGTGACCTTGGAAAGTGACAGTCTGTTGGACCACAGGGTCTCCTTCTTCATCGCGTATCATCACTAACAGTCAGCCATTAGCAGTGCTGCATGTAAATTATGTTTTTTTGTTTTTTGCTGAATATATTATGGCTGCTTTTTTTTTCTAAAGAATGGTATGTTTTCTCTTTGCAGGTATCTCGGTGACGAAGAAGACACACACCTGTGAGTACATACCTTTTTTTAATGTATTATAATATTCCACTTCTTATTTCTGTTTCCCTGATGTGTTAAAGCTTTAAAGGTCCCATATTATACCCTATTTCTCCAAGTTAAACTAGTTCCCTGGTGTCCTAATGAACATGTCTGTGACATGCTTTGGTCAAAATACCATAAGATTGAAGCGCCACAGCAGTTCAATCACCCTGCACAAACACCCATGTTCAGAACGCTCTGTTTAGTCGTATATCTTTTTAGGTCCACCCCAAAAAAAACTCCATGAGACAGCAATTCCAGTATTTTAGCATCTTGTGACATCACAAGGAGTGCGGAAGTCAACATCACGTGTTTTATCTCCTGTACTTAGACTGAGGAGGACCACAAAAACATGAGTGAGTCATCTTTTTTCACACTTTGGCGACTGATAGGACCTCCAGAGTCCCAAATATAAGGATTTAAATGAAGTTGATTTTGCATAATATGGCACCTTTAAAAAAGCAGGAAATAAGCCATTTATTTCCCAAAAAAATTGTATCCTTTCCTCTACTTCATATACAGTAATACATAGATGAAATACTGTTGTGTTACTTTTTCTGTCGTTGCACAACACATCGTTGTCGTAACATTGTTATAAATCAGGATTGTCGTTTTGATCCGTCACATCCGCTTTCACTTTATTCATATTTCTTTATCTCCATCCTGAAGAGACTCCTAATAACCACGGAGAGGAAATTAACATGCAATGCAGTCTTATGACTGCTCGATAACCACGCACAGTTGAAGCAGATCGTGTTTTTTGTTTTTTGTTTTTTGTTTTGCAAGACAGTGCAACTGAACAACACGGATGTGGTGTTGGATGGTGGTTTGTAACCTCTTAGGCTGCATTAGCAACCAGAGTTAGTGATCTTCGAGTACAAAACAGTTGAAAGATGCCGAGCGTCTCCGTGCACTACAACTTTAATCGATACCATCTCTACCCATTTGTTCTTCACTCTGTTTTGCTCGTGACGAATTGATGAACAGTCAAACCTGTAGAGATCAATGATTTCTCAGGGATCTCGACTGTATTTTGACACTCGTAAAGTGTAATTGAAAAGGCAAGTAAAATCACTTTTGGGTTAGTGTACTGCGGCATGTGTGTGTGTTCGTGTTCATACCCCGCTGTGTGAATGGAAGAAACTAGCCCTGAAGGCTATCCTTTTTTGCTCTGATCACTCTGATGAAACTTGTGGAGAGGGAAGGCCAGAGGGCTTTTCTATGAGAGAGCGATCGGCGCGGAGTGTTTCAGATTGTGAGAGGCTGCATGTTGCCCTGTTTAACACCCCGGCTCATTCTTACATCAGACGGCAGGGCAAAGGATAAGATCGTCTACACCAGACAGCTCTACCTTACTCAAACAGCCTCGTCAAAACAGCAGCATGATTGTGTGTTAAGCTATTTGCTTGTCTGGAGGGCGTAAAGTATTTTTTGATGTGTGTGTGTGTGTGTGTGTTAGAGAGAGAGAGAGAGAGAGAGAGAGAGGGGGGGGGGTTGTGTTTGTGTCAGGATGTCTTCAAGGTAAAACAGAAATGCTTTGACCCACAAACCCCTCACCCTGCTAACTTAATTAGTGTGGTGCTAAGCACCTCTACACCGGAAGAAATCAAAGAGCATGATTTAGGAGCGTTGGGTTCAAAGCCCTGGGCAGAAACCGGACTACGCCGTCTCATTTCAGTGAAAAAATATTTAAATCATCTCCGCGTGAGGAAATCAAAGTAAAGCTCCTAACAAGTAGTCGAAAAGGCTGTGCCCCACAGACAGGAACTGACTGCAGAATCTCGTCAGAGCTGTGTGCGCAAGTATAGCGCGAGGGCTAGTTAATGGTCACTGAGGATGTGGAGGGAGGGTCTTTTTTTTGCCTGGTGATTATATGACTGCTGGAGTAATAATGAGGGAGAGACCATGCGCCGCTTCAAATGGATACAGTCACGCTGGAGATACATTCCTGTTTCTCGGAGAGTGAAAGCATCCGCGTCCCCGCTGCACCGGTCCAGTCCACGCTGTGTGTGTGTGTGTGTGTGTGTGTGTCTGTGTGTGTGTGTTTAGGGAGGTCTTTCTAGTACAACCTAGACCACAGGGATGAGCTGTGTGTCTGACTAACCCCCCACTCTGCCTGAGTGATCAAACTGCTCAAAGCTCCCCGCCATGCCAGTCCCCTCATCAATATAAATTACAGGGGCAGCTGTTCACTGGCACTCTCCTCCTCTCCTCTCCTCTCCTCTCGTCTCGTCTCCTCCTTTCTCCTCTCCTCCTTTCTCCTCTCCTCCTCTCCTCGTCTCCCCTTTGTTGACAGCCCTCTTCCATCCACTCAACGAGACTAATAATCGTAGCGCCATCAGGTATCGCAGATGAAAACAAATACTTTTCTTTTTTTTTCATTGTGCCAATGACTTTGAACACCTCTTCCCGTTCGGGGGCATAATGTTGATTTACAAGAGCAACACCCTCCCCTCTCTCTCTCTCTCGCTTAGTCCCCCTTCGTTCTTTCATTCTCCAAAAGGGGCAGCCCCCTAAACCACCCCCCCACCCCCCCCCCCCACCGGCACTTTCTTTTCACGCAAGAGGAAGTTGCCTGTGGTTTAATGTAAGTTGTATGATGGACTTTCCGTGGCAAACTCTGCGTCAAAAAGACAGTGACAGAAAAAAATATTTTTTGTTGTTTCCTGTTTGTGCTGTCATTTTTTTTTCAGACCTCTGCCGCGGTCTGCGTCGTCCGTGAGATGAATTTCTGTTTGGACCTGTTGAGAGAGAGAGAGAGAGAGAGACAGAGAGATAGTGTGGAGTGGAGGATCAGATGCAGAAGCTGATTACACTGAGATTAGATGTCTCACCTCTAATCTGCCGTCAGCGTTCTGGGACTCCGTCGTCTCACAGCTCAAACAGTAGAAACGCGAGCTAACGCACACAAACACACACGTGCAGTGGTGTATTCAGGATGCTCTACGCAGAGCAGAGCAGAGATCAGAGATCTCCTGATTACCGCCAGCTAATCCTCTTTCTCGTAACTGACTGTACACAATACGATTCAAAGAAAGGGCTTGCGTATTGTGGTTTTTTTTTTTTTTACAGTCAAATTAAAAACACTTTACATTACATATGCACAATTAACAAAAAATATAATACAGAAACTATGTTTTCCAGTTTTCTCACTGCAAAACATTTTCTCAAGCAGTTGTTATTATATTTGATTTCACTGTATCCGTTGTTATCCTGTCAGTCCTCATCGTTGATGTGTAATTATTGTACGCTGTATGTAGTGTGTGTGTGTGTGTGTGTGTGTGAGAGTGAGAATGGCCAGAGGGAGGCAGCAGTATAGATGGAGAAAGGAAGAAAGGAGACAGACGGAGCTTCCTCTCATCACTCTTACAGATACGCTTTAGAGAGTCCCAGTTTTTTCCACGCTGAACTATTTATCTCCATTGTGCTGACAGACTCCTTACACTGATTGAGAAACATGGCCTTGCTCCTGCATCTTCATTTGTTTGCTTGCAAGCGCGCGCACTCTCGCAGTCTCTCATCGGCGCGGATCGGCGCTCGCCGAGCAATATCACGTGCGGCCAATCTGTTTTTCAAAGAGAGCGACGTGTTTCGGATTCTTCCGCGCAAGAAACGCAACGTGGAATCATTGCCGTCTTTGAGACTCGCTCAGTTCTAATTATGCACAGTTATAAAAGCCAGATGTTGAAGATTTCATGCCTTTGTGCATTCCCCCCCCCCCCCAACAAAAAAAAGATCCCCTCATAAAAGTCAGCTGGTGTGTGTTTAGACAGATAGGCTAACATTGTTAATCCAAACAATCCTCGCCGTGTTCACATGTGACGATTAAAACCTTTAACCCTCGGAAAAAAGCATCTGCTTTACCTCATAATGTCGTGGCAGATCCCGATCGGAGTCGAACAACGCTAATGCATTCGAGTTGGGCTATTTTGCAGTTAATCAAACATGAGATTTATGGTCCTTAATGGTGCTGTACATTGCCAATTTAGGAGAATAATATGTCCCAGTTGCTGTCTAATTTAGCTTGGCAACAGGCGCACTCCTGTGGAATCGCTCGGGGCAGCGCGAGTCGTCTCTACATGGCCCGGTGTTCCGCACTCGGTGGCTGTTTGAAGGTATTTCATCACATTGTTGCCTTGATTCAGCTCTTAAGGGATTTGTTAGTTGCACTCATGTGGGAAGTGCATCCAGTACATTGTTAAGCTTGGGCTGATAATGAAGATCAGCCAGCCAGAGTCCCCAGAGCTACGCACACACACACACACACACACACACACACACAGAGAGAGAGCTCGTCTGGTGAGACGCACACATAGTGGAGCAGGACGAACACACACACACACACAGCAATACACACAGAGGCGCAGAGGACGCAAATCAGCACAAAGCCTACAACAACTGAGCTGTGAGAGTCAAAGAAAAAAAAACAAAACAATGCAGCAGCACATTCAGTACATTAGATTATTATCCCCCCGAAAAAAATAGCACACTTTGTTGTTCTTTCCAAACTCTAATCCACATTTTGTAAACTTTGTTATGTTTAAACTGTAGTTAAGAAATATTGCAATCGTTTTAATGTTTATAGCCTTTTTGTTCGACTTGATATTGACAATACAAAGGTACAAAAAAAAAACACAGCTGCTCTTTCTGAGGAAAGTTATTTGATTCTCAGCAGGGTGCTCCAACTGGTTGTTTCCTCTTTTCCTGGCGCAATATTGAACACTTTAATTGACATGATCTTTTCCCTCCACTCTGCTGTAGGTTATATTTCATTTTTACTCTATTTGTTTGTTGCACGGAAAGAGTGTTTTTCTTTTCGGACATTTGGGTTTTTATCTATAAAAGATGGGTAGTTTTTTTGTTTTTTTTCTTTTTTTCCTGAAATAGGTCAGCGTAATCACAATGGTGAAGGATGGACAGTGTCTGTAAAAGGGAAATCAATAGAGCTATCTATTTGTTGTAAACCAGGCCAGCGTGATTTTTCTCCATTTTTGCTCTCCTGCCATACTTTTCCCTCTCCAACACAATATGGCAGGTCCTCATTTTTCTGTAAAAGCATTATGTCTGCCATTTTGTAAAATTGCAAATGGCCTTTGAAAGTGCACTTTCTTTGCATAAGTTTCTTGTGGGTTAGGACAGTCCTTTTTATCGCCTCCTAGGGGCCCACTGTGTTTTATAAGAAGGGGAATAGTGAGGGGGGGGGCTGTCGTTTTTGTGAAACGGGGGGGGGGGGGCGGGGGCTCGGTTTTTGTTGCCGCTTAATCTGGTTCTTCTCTTGGTGCCGTCTCTTTCAAAGAATTTGAGCCAGAGCAGAGAGGCCTCGTCAGCTTTTTCCCGAAACCCTTTCTCTTTTGTGTCTCTGAAAGGCTCTGTCTTGAAGTGTTGTCAGACCGGAAAACAAGAATAAGTGACATGTGACAAGGACACAATGCTCGGATGGGCCCGGCCAAGCATGTGGGAGCGATTTTTTTTTTTCTTTTCTGCCGGCTGTCTCCGCTAGCCTCAGGTGAGAGGGGCCAGGGAGTGCGCGGGGGCTGTGCCGCGACGGTAGCGTCTGCCAGACGAAGCAGTTGGCACGGCTGGGAGGGCACGGGCCCGCCTCACAATCGCTGCGGCACACAATTGGCCAGCCTTTGCACGAGCGCGGGCTATCCGTCACTCATCAGGTTTCCCGATGCCTCATCTCTCCCGCTCTCTCTCTCTCTCTCTCTCTGTCTCTCTCATGTTGTACACACTCTCTGTGAAGGGCAAGAGTGTCACCACATAATGAAAGGTTTGATTCATGGAGGGAGCGACAAAGGCAGAGGTCACAGAACTAGATATGATCCTGACTGATGCCTTCAAACGACGAGTATAATTAAATGTTTTTGTTTAATAGCCAAGCTCCTTTAGTTGTGGCCGTACACAGACTGGCCTCAGTTTATCGTCCTCACTGGCGTCGATCTGATATTGACGATCTTCACGTCTCACTTTCAGACAAAATACTAAAATATGCTAAACTCGGTGGTTGGAAAAGTTTGTCAGAAACATTCCGTTGTGATTTTTTTTTTTTTTTTTCAGGATCTAAAATCTGTGATGCAATATCATGCATGAATAAAAGCAGGCAAAATTAACATGTATAATTGAAATAGCTGAATTATTCAGATGAACGTTATTGAATAAACCATGCAACGACTAAGATGTCGCCAGTAATATTGTTTTTGAACGTCTGGTTTGAGCGCTGGTTTAAGATCAGTTGTAGTCAACCACCAGTTCTTGATAGAGAATATATGCATATATGTCGGGACAAAAGGGAACCAAACTAACAGCGAGCGTATGAAGCATGAAATGTTTATCGAAACTGAATTTTAGATACGATTAAATCAGGATTTTTTTTTCCGGGGAAAAAAAACATTCCGTGCAAATTCTCGAGTTGAATAAAGTTACATCTACAGAGGAGGAGGCAGAAGTGCTCACAAAAGCTTTCAGTGATATTATACATTGACATTTGTGCTGATCGCATTGTGCACATTTTGTTGAATCTGCTTTATTAGAGAAAAGCTGTTTTTTTCCCCGTTGCTATTAATTTGTGTTTCTGTGGGTGTGCGGCGCCGAGAACAGAGAGATGCAGTTAACCCATTGTGAAGTCGACCGTCATCATTAAGATTCTTACAGATAACAGGCGTGCATATTTGTACTGCTCAGCATTATAGGATCCCAGACATCAAAGGCAGGGTTTTATTCTACTGTGTCTGCGGCACGGTGAAGGGAAAAAGAAGAAGAAGAAGAAGAAGAAGAAGAAGAAAGAAAAAAACAGGAAACGAGTTATGGAGTCAGTGAAATAAGGCAGAGACTGCGAGATGAAAGGAGAGCACGTATACGTACCTGTGTGTGAATCAGGTGACACACACTGCTATTTAATGTGTTTGCTGCCACTGAGGTTTGCCTTCTGCGTAGTTAGCTCCTCGCTAAATTGGCGTCCGCTCTGATTAAGTGGCACGCTCCTTAATAACACCGTGGCTGACTATAGTTCACTTTAAAGATCAAGTTCATTTCTCACCGTGGTCATTAAAGTGCAGGTCTGTGTAATTCAAGTCAATTTACTTTCGTTTTTTTTTCCTACTGTCTCTTTTTCCCCCCCCACTCTTTCACCCGTAACAACAATGTCACTTTGATTTGTCTCCTTTTTAATGTATTTAATAAATAAAGTAAAGATTAGGGTGAATTCCAATTCCTTGCTTAACCCTCAATCTTAACCCTCAATCTTAACCCTCAATCTCAAAAATGCGCGCTCCCTCTAGTGCAAGTGCTGTCCCGATTCTCGGAAAAATTAAGTTGAGGGGCGAGTTTAAGGGCTGCATCGCCCTCAATATTGAGATTTTCCGAGACCACCCTTGGGAGCAAGGGCTACCCAGAATGCATTTCTCATAACAAAGATGGCGCAGAAAGCAGCGAAACGAGTGCGCTACAAATGAAGTATTTTCTTTGTTAATAGAGATATAAAAATGATGAAAACCATTGTATTATCTTAGTTTAGGCCCATATTATGGATTACTGACGTCATCGTTGCGTAACATTTATTTTTATTTTACGATATTTTGTCAATAGCCGGCCGGTGCGGACATCGTTTACCCTTCAATAAGTCCGTGGTGTGTGGTAACTGTCAGCTGAATATGTCCGTGGTTGCGGTATTTGTATGAGTATCATCTTATAACTAACTGACAACCTAATAACTTGACTGACAAACGGATCGTCACGTAAAATGTGTTCTTCTTCTTCTATTTTGGAGTTGACAGGGTTAGGTGGACGCAGCTTTCGCGTTATTCTGCCCCCCGCAGTCTGAAGACGTATCTGCATTTAAGGGGTGTCCCATTTCTAAGTGACAAAATAACCCTCAACACTTGGTTTTGAAGGCCAGTTAAGATTAAGGGTTGAGCTTGAGGGTAAAGATAGGAATTGGAATTGGGCCTTACTCTCACTGATATTTTAGCTTTTTTTTTTTTTTTTTGCAAATCTTGTAATACCATTCCCAGCTCTAATAAACACATGCTGTATAAACGTGTCTTAATTCAGATTATTTCGACATTCAGCGTGGTGCCATTATTATGCTTTTGCCATTACATCACCATGAGCTGTTTCTACAGTGAGAGTGTTAAATCTGTAAGAGAGAGAGAGAAATATGCTGTTCTCGAGTATTGTACTGGATTACAGAATCAAGGTCGACTCACAAGACACAGAGCAGCATTATCCCTTAATCCTGTGTTTTGGTTTCAAATAGCCTTTTTTCACACCTAATCTGCACGCGCAAAAATGACAAACACACAAATTCTCAGGTAGGTATTTAAATGTGCACTACCTGCGACGTCGAGGTCAAAAGCTTACGTGAACTCTGTGTCTCGTGAAAGAACAGACATGTCGTGCGTCCGCCCATGCTGCAGCTGTGTCGCGGAAGACATGGGATACTTGTCGTGAGAATTCCCTCAGGCGCTTTCGTTCAGATAAAGTGAGATTTGAGAACTTCTCATTCAAAAATTTGGGTTAGAGAAGATATTACTTACAGGGAGCATTCAGTCAACAGATACGGTGACTACATGTCACAATACCGAGGCAGTTTTTTTTTCCTCTTGACCAGGCTGCTCTAATGTCCATCAGGAAGAGCTGGAGGAAACTTAAAGGTGTTGTGAAAGACTAAAAGTGGGCCAGCCCGCCGCTGCCTCCTGTTGACCTACCTTGTTCAGAGGGTCCAGGTACAGACTGATGACAGGACTCCTCCTCAGCGGACCACATTACTAATGTGTGAGGGTGCAAGAGGAGTACACCCTGTGATGAATCACTCCCCTGCACCCATGGCATCCTCATAAGTCAAGAGTAAAAGTGTTGAGAGTGTGTACGCTCGGTGAAAGCGCTCCTTCGTCCTGTTCACCACAGAGTCCAGGGCCCGGTGGTGAAGACTGTAAGGGGCTAAGGCTAAGTGATGCACGTTGCACATAGCCTGAAGATCTCCCTCAATCTTGAGGAAAACATTAGTCCCTCTTGTGGGTCGCTTGTTTTTCTAAATCTCTGGAAACTCGTAGGGAAAGTTACTTTCCTGCTTTTCTTTTTTTTTTTAATAAATGAGAGTAATCAATGTTGATCTGAACTGCCTCACTGGACCATCTGCATTACCTGAAGTCACAGAGAGAACATTAAATATATGTTAGTTTAAGCTAAAAACCGTTTTCTTCTCAGGGTTTGTGTGCACCAATTACTCGCTGCACAGGGCCCGGCCTCATTATTCATTTTTGGTGTTTCAGGAGAGGGAGAATAATTGTTCAGCCTAAATTCAGAGAAAAGTAATACAATTTTTTTTGTTTTTGTTGAAAAACAACTTTATTGAAGCAACTCAGGGACATCAAGGGTTTGCTTCTCTGTTTTCTTCTCGCCTTAAGCCAGAAGGTTAACTATTTTAGTTTACACACCGACCCTCCCCCAGAGCTGATGCCGGGCTATATCGGTGATGTTGGGGGAGTGTGTAAGTTCGACGCTAGGTAATACATCACACACTCCAGGGGGTCTCCCTGGTATGCTCCTCAATAATGAAGTTCATTCGTTAACTTCTCCCTCAAAGGCCAAGTTCCCCTGCTGCCCTTTTCAATAGCCGTTGCGACTCTTACCAGAGTCACCCTACCTTACAGAAAAAAAAAAAACACATCATCATGCTTTTTCCCCTTGACAGACTCAGTGGTTGCCTTTGCAGGTCATGAAGAATAAGAAGGTCCATTACCAATCCCTCATGCCTGCTTATTGCCATAATTATCACTGGGAAAATGACCTGCTCTGTTTGGTTTGTAGTGGAGAAACGGCGCTTCCCCTAATCACCACCTCCTTCCCTCCTATCGCCCTCATGCCATGGAGATGGAGCTTGTTTTTGGGGGGGAGTCTTGCCAGTTCATTAGAATTCACAGGGTTCCACCTCCCTGCCTAGCCAGGCTAAGCCTCTCACACAGGCTGCCATGCCTGCGATAATCTCCCCTTCTCGTTCCCTCTCGCTTCTTCTTCTCTCTCTCACTCTATCCTCCCATTCCTTCCCTTTTCTGTCCCCAAGGGCAGGCCTCACACAAAAGAGATGCAGCACAATTCATTATTAAATCTGATTTCTATTGATCGATTTTAAAATTTGCTCCGAGAGTTACGCGATAGCTCTTCAGCGCGGCGGTGATGATCGCTCTTTACCTCGGCCTCTTCATGTGATAAAGCTAAATAAATAAACTGTATGTATTTTTCAAGGCTGTATCCGTCAGTTGTTCATCCACTTTCACTTCGCGGACACTTTTCTTGATGCTGAAGTGCCCAAACACAGAAATACACTTTTTTTTTTACCACTTTTAAAAAAAAAGAAGAAGTTATACCTGAAAGCAGTCGGTCGTAAATGGCGTGAGGCTCAGTCAGTCCTTGGTTTTGCAGCCATGTTGGCACAGTAGCTGTGTTTACATGCATGTAAAATTATATTCGTGTGATTGTGCTGTGCATACACATACATGAAGCGCTCATATGGAATGGTCTAACTTTCCGCAAGTAAAAGTAGAAGTAAAAATCACTTCTATACGTGACGTTTACGTGGAACAGCACTACCATCTGTTTCTGAATGGACCGTATCGCATCAGAGTTTTCTGATTGGCACGTTTAAAGGTGCCACATGTAAGAATGTGGCCAACAACGGTTACTACACTCAAATTCAAAGTCTTTTAGGTTTCGTTTTCTCTCCGCCATTGTAGAGTCAGACGTAACTGGCAACCCGTGGTTGCTCGGCAGCTGAGACTCTATTGACTGCGATGATTGGTAGGCGGTGGTAGGTGGCGCCACATGATTTCAAAACATAAACCTGATTTGCAGTCTGCAAAAGTTTTTTTTTTTATGTGAATATCTTGGCTGTACTGTTGTTGTTGATGAGTTCAGTTTGTTATATGAACATTATTCTGAGTCTCTGTGACATTAGGAGGATTTTATGGCCAGTTGGTTTATATTTATTACATAATGCACCTTTAAATTAAATATTTTTATTCTGATCGGGTTTTTATTTTGTTGACTTAAACCGCCGGTTTGTTTCCATTTGTTGGAGAAAGTATTTATATTGAGCTCTATAAATAACCACAGCCTTGTCAGCCATTCACTATAAGCACTGTGTTGTTGATGGTGATAACAGATAACATGACAGTTGTGCACTTCACCTATGTAAGTATGAAATCCTTTCATACCTCTTCCTTTTGACCCCGCTGTTCTATAAATACTGTGTTTGTGTGTGTGTATGTGCATTGAGTGACAGTTAAAAAAAAAAAGAGGAGAAAATAATGCTGAGTTGCTAAGTTTATAAATAATGAAGGGCAGTGGAAATAAGAGTCTAATCACATTGTAGCTTAATAAGAAGTGGTACAGCTGCACTGTGCTGTTCTAATGACCATAATGAGGTAACTGTTTCCTACAGCCACACATTAGACCGTAATACAACATTATAGCACAGCACAGCATTGGCATGCAGTTATTTTAAACTCTCCCTGCCCCATTCAAACTTGTCTTTTAATGCAACCCACCACAGTCCTCTGGACATAACCCAATAGTGTCTTCTATTTTCACTGAAATAGATATTCCCTTTGTTGTCTGTGTGATTTATTGAAGTCTTCCCACAAGTGGAAGCCCCCAGGAAATTGCCTGGAATGGCCCTAAATTGGTTTATGATTGTGTGATGTGGGCCAGTGCTGTTATGGTTCTAATATTATGCCCTCCACTCCTTGGCATTTATATTAAATTGATCTGTATTGTTTTCATGGAGTGTCTGTTGGAGCTTGTTAATTCTGCCGCCGCTGCTGCGGGGCAGGCCGTGCACTTCCAAAACACCTAGGTGGCTCTGAAGTTGAATATAAGGCTCGACAATAAGACTGGGACGCAAAAAAATGTAGAAGTCCATATCTGTTTATCCTGCGTGGTCTAACGGCCGCATGGTGCGTTATGGGCGGTCTGGGAGGTCAGTCCAAAGTTGTAATAGTAAAATGGAACATGGATGTGGTGCATGGTGAGTGTGTGTGTGCGTGGAATCGCTCCTGACAGACACTTAATGAGGCCATTATCAGCTTTGGTCCTTTCCTGTCCTCCAGGGGCACCAGGAGATGCCCAGCTCCTTATCGCCATTGAGTTTGATTCCAGAGAACTTGTTAACAGTTATAAAAAAAAAAAGTTATGAATGAATCTGTGTGTTAGTGTGAGACACATGACTGGTCTAAATACAGACACAAGTATTGTGTTGTGTCTGGTTCAACAGTGTCTCTCCCAGTAGCGTGATTCCCCGTAGCATTTTCGCACCTAAGGGCATAAAGTCATGACTAAAAAATCTATTGATGGCTTCACATAAACCACATTAGCACCATCAGTGCCTCTGTGGCCTTAATCAATCAACTAACGAACAAGTATCAGCAGCATATCGGAATGCTGTCACCGCTAATGTGGAGCGGTCAAAGGAGTGTGAAGAAGAACGGATGAAGCAGTTTTTCCGACAAAACAGCTGTCCTTTTAGGCCAGGGATTTGAATCCATGTTGTATAAAGTTGGAGGAAGTATATACATGGATACAAAGGATAGGGGAGTGTACCCACTGACATGGTGGAAAACACTGTGTACTTGGCAGAGATGTGGTGATCTGCGATTTATTTCTTATTCTTAACAAAAAATACATTATCGAAACCGTATTATATATATATATATATATATAAAAAAAGAACAAGCAGGGTCAATATTAATTCTAAACGTCCCTAAATGGACATTAACAGGATTGCATCTGTCCCCCAATACACTGGCTGCTCTCTGTCAGGCCGGAGTTGTTGAAGTGGATCATCACGCGCCTGTAACCAATCCTGCTTTAGACCGAGTCCCAGAGCCTCCTACATCATTAGCATATGACACAGAAATACCGAAAAATAAATAAATACATGAATGAATGAATAAATAAATAAATAAATGTTGAAATGAATACATAAATAAAATAATATTTTTTTATTCATATGATTTGTTTATTTGTCTGTGGAAAAAAAATATAGAAATAATTATTGTCTTAATGCATTTCTGTAATCATTATTTTATTTATTTATTTATTTATTCATTCAGCCCTTTATTGATTGATTTCTGTATTTATTTACCTATTTATAAATTTGTCATTTTCCGTCCTCCACAGTCACCTTCACTGACTTTGCCATTCAGAGAGTGTGTGTGTGACAGTGTGAGTCTCAGCTGGTGCTCTAGGACTGATATTGTTTGCCTGTCTCTGAGAGACGACCACAGATAGTGGCAGTTAAACATGTTCCTGTGTGGGGCCTCGGCCTTGACTCATCTGGTGAACTTTTTTTTTTTTTTTGCGGAGAGACGACAGCGTCGAAATGAAAACGACTGCGCTGTCTCTGACATCACAATCGTTTCGAGTAGTTCGCCGTGCTCCTCCTGCGGTTTGTATCCCAGACACGCTTCATTTGATGCTATCAGTGTCGTCGCGTTTTGGTCGTTAGATGGTGTTGCAGTAAAAGTCCGGCGTTGTGTTGACACGACGTGAATTAATGTGTTTAGCGGATCTAATGAAACCCGGAGGACCTCATGAAACATTGTCATGGGAAGATTTATGCTGCGAAGAGTCCTCATTTCCATTTTTTATAGGGTTAGCAGTACCTTTATTCAATTAACAGAACACAACACACAAGACATCAAATGAATATGGATACTGAGAGTGTAAAACAGGAAAAGTAGCATTGTTAATATTAAATTATTGCCCTGTGACAGCAAGAGGTTTCATTGTTATTATCATTATTATCATCTGTCCTGTATCAACTGTTTTTAATGTGAAATTAGCCTCTAAAATCTGGAATTTTTTCGATTTCAAATATTAGAGCATCTACATTTAGAGCTGCATCATTTTTGTCTTGAGGTTGGGGGGAGGGGGGGGGGGGGGTGATATGAGCACCAGCTTATTCATGAGATGCCAAATGCAATGTAGTTATTGGCCAGGGCTGGATTGTACTAAAACCAGAATATTGTATCAGAGAGAGGCAGCTGGTTAGGAGTCAGAACAGATTATCATACGGGAGAGAGGATGAGCGAGGAGAGGGAGGGGGGGGGGAGAGAGAAAAAAGAGAGACTGGAATGGGAAAGCAGGGGGCGAAAGTGAGGGGAGGCATGGGAGGGAGAGCGGGAGAAAATGATAGCAAGAAACTCATCACCAGGTCGCTGTGGGGTGGAGAGGATCATCCAAAACCTTCCGTCACTATCTCCCCTTCTTCACCTGTCAAAAAGAGTGTGTGAGAGCTGTCGGAGTGTGTGAGAGCGAGGGGGAGGAAATGCAGGTCCTCTGAGAGGTCAGGGGAAGAAGCTGTGGACTCCACTCATCTTCTCTCTGTGTCGGGCCCACCGCTGCTCGCCGACATCTGGCCTCACACTGATCACTCATATCTACAGACAGGGAGGAGAAAGAGAAGAAGAAGAGAGTGCAGTGCTTCGATCTTTGAGGCACCCCAACAAAAAAAATTACACATCGCCTCTCGTCCATCCTGTCCACTCTTCTGTGCATCTTTTTTTTTGTTTTCTGCCTTCTTATGTTTCTTCGCCTAAATGTCGAGCCTTTTATCCCCCTCTTTGACTTTGTTCTTATTCTTGACATTGCACCATTTTTAAAGGCAAAAAAAAAAAAACAGGAAGAAGGGGGAGAAAAAAGCAACTAGAAGGGGGCAGAACAAGATGGTGAAAAACCGGTGTCTGGCTCGAACAGGCTTGGACTTTATCCTTGTACTAAAAAGATAAGCCACTGAAGATAGGGAGAGTATGCTGTGTCTCGCAAGCCAGTATACAAGGCTCTGACTGCAATCAGTGGGAAGACGGCCAGCTTCCCTGCCTGAGCTCTCAGCGCCCCTACTGGCTGCATGCTGTGCCAATCAAAGGCTAGTGGGTGGGGAGCAGTCAGACATGAACACTGATGTCACAGTCACATGGATTCTGGTGTGGTCATGCTCGGAGGCTGAGAGACAGAGCTGTGCTGGCCAGCTGCTGCTGAGACAGCAGTGGAGGGCTTTTTGCGCTGGTGATAGTTTTTTCTCTTATGGACTCGAAGCTTAATGATGTATTTTGTGATTTCAGCTATGAAAGGTAAGAGCAAATATGCATGCATGATCCTGCAACCAGAGTAACAAGTAGGGAAGTATGGCTCCGCTATTCATAGCCTGCCAACTCTTTGCATTTCATTTGCAAGGCATGAGTGTGACAGAGAGAGAGAGAGAGAGAGAGAGAGAGAGAGAGATGGGGAAGGAGGCAGAGAGAGAACTATACAGTAATACGGGTGCTCTTAAATGCAAGTGAATTAAGCTTTTATCATGTGTGTGTGTGTTTGTTATGCTTTGCAGAGTATTTCACATTTCTGAATTGAAATCTAAACGAAAGAAAATCTCAACTCATTAAAATACATTGAGGTGTTTAAGTATTTAGTTCTCCTTTAAAAAAAAAAAAAAAAAAAAAAAAATCATTGTTGTGTTTTCTTCCTCCTTCTGTTGTGTGGGCTGCTGAGGAAACCACAGCCGACAGAGTGTAATCTCTGTACCTCTCTGACAATAACAGCTCCCCAAGCCTCAGTACAAAAGTTTCTTTTCTTTTTTTCTTTTCTTTTCCTTGATATGAGGTAGCGTGCGAGGGGGGGGGGGGGGGGGGCGGGGGGACGGGGGTGAGGGGTGAAGGTCCTGTCGCTATTCCTTTCTGTCCCATTCCTAATCCTGTTGTTCCAGTTCAAAGGACGTGTCTGTTCCGCGGGAAGATGTGCGTGGCAGTGTTGAACATGGGTCGCAGACGGGCGACAAGGCAGTCGTGCATGTGTGTTTGTATATGTGTGCGTGTGCGTGTGTGTGAGAGAGAGAGACAGAGTGTATTGCGTTCCACTGACCTGTTTTTTTTAGGGTAGTGGGGTTTACATAATGTGGACATGAGTGCAGGACTGGGTCCTCTCAGTGGCTGTGATGTTGATCTAGAATGCTTAATCCCAGCTCTTCCAACCCCCTCCATCATACAGGGAAACATGCGCACACACACACACACACACACACACACACACACACGCACACACACGCTTGCACGTAGACAGTTACTGAAAGTGCAGGCAGACGGAGCAATGTTCACTTTTGTCATGCTTGGTTGCACGTGCGTGCGTTCATAGTACACACATGCACACAATCGTGTTTTTCACGTACATGACTTCACTCTCATTCTTCCATATAGACAAATGTGAGCAATCACATCCTAACATATGTGCTCACATGTGCCCTACGATACAGTCAAATACGATAACCACAATGGGGCAACGAGGAAGCCGTGTCACTGTGTGTGTGAAACAGAAAAAAAATCAGTGATGATTATTTGAGTTGATAGATGCTGCTTCTCTTTTTCCACCTGTCCCAAAAAAAAAAAAAATTCACAGTTGTGCTTTTAGTAATATTTTTTTGCTTATAAAGATAAAGTGTGGAATAAAAATAATAATAATAATATTGATTGTAGCCCTTTAGGCATATATTTACATTTAAAATGTTAGTTTATGTTCCATATGCAGTGTACGACTGGAAAATATGACCATTGCTTTTTTTTTTTTCTCTGTGTATTTGCATATATGTTTTGTCATATTTCTGTGTAATCTTACAGCTCACAGTCTTTGTGGAACATTAAATAATAAACGTGCTGCACTGTATCTTAGTCCATTTATGAAAAATGGCCTTTGACCTATTGTTCTTTGTGGTAAAATTAAATCTAACATTTTATTTTACTTCTTTAAGAGGTGTTTACAAAACATCTGATTGCATTTTGAAGTTTTTCTTCCTCCGTTGACGCAAGAGCAGAATATAATTTTTTTTCCCGAAATATGACCTTGTTGAATTAATACATTCCAAATTCATTTGATCAGGATTAAATGTTTTATTTAACTTTCGTTTATGTAGCCAGTTTTCATCTGTCCCTTTTTTTCATTTTTATTAGTCTCAGTGTGATAGGAGCTGCTGGTGTCATCATTGGGCTACTCTGAGAGTCTCAGAAATTAAATTAAAATGTGAACAGGCTGTATAATTGGAAACTAATTTAAACAGAAGCAGTAATTTCTTCTTGGAAAAGGTCGGTGAAAGGGACGAACTGCACAATGTCTCGCTGCCTTGGCACGCACTTCCTTATTATGTTAATATTTTACATGATTATACTGCATGTGGCTTTGTGTGTGTGTGTGTGTGTGTGTGTGTGTGTGTGTTCTTGCAGTGTTTTTCATATTGTACACCACCACCACCACCACCACCACCTCTCTCCTCTGTGTTCAGCCTCTCTACCACACCACTGCCTCTCAAGTACCTAATTACCTGTAATGGAAACATCCCTCTCATTACCCCATGCAAATTAGCCAGCCTACTCAGCACAATTAAGATGAAAATTCCAATTACATAATTAAAGAAAGTTCTTTGATGTGTGGATAGACAGCAAAAGTAAAAAAAAAAAAAGTGGACCTCACAGTACATATAATTAACCCCTAAAAAGGGCATTATTGTGGTGAGGTTATAGTCGAAAGCAAGGCCCAGTGAGCCACTAGAGTGTATTCAGGCGCCACATAAATATGTGAATTAACACATAAGTGTACTAGACTGTGGAAATGTTGCCGGACGGTAGAGGAGGTAAAGCCAAATATCTTCTGATAGGTGCTTTGAGGCAACGTGAGCAATTAAGGCTGTAAATATTTGCGGTAGATTTAGTGCTCTTTGTCTCTTTCCATCATGTTGTTGATTGAAACGCTCACTGCACAGTGCTGCAGGCTCTCACACATTAAAGCAGAGGTTAACAAGATTGGCTATTATCCAGTTAGGGACTTAGGACATGGAGAGGCACAGGAAACAGAAAAAAAAATTACCACAGATTAAGGTGAAGGCAATATAAGTCACCCACGAGGATTTAAAATAAATAAATAAACAATGACAATTTAAGAAGAGCTATTCTCACGTTATGTGGTGTTTAAATTTTTTTTTTATTATTCAATTATGAAAAAAAAAATGTAATCCCTGTTACATTTTAAATAGATTCAAATAAACATTTTTGTACAACCTCAAAATTGCATATATCTCATTAAAGTAGCTTTATGAAAGGGAAGAAGAAAAAAAGGTGATTTAATTTCCCCTATACTGTAAGGCAGAATTTACATGTGACTGTGAAAATGAAAAGATGATATCTGAGCAGAAGGAAGACAAAACAAACAAGAGTTCCTCAGATGAATGGTGTGTGTTTGTGCGCATGCACACATCTCTCTCTCTCTCTCTCTCTCGTGTCTCTCTGCTGGTTGAGGAAGTGGAATGGCGTCCCCACAGGTTATTAAAGTGTGTGAGAGGTGTGTGCCAGTCTGTGTTGTGCACACTGAGACGAACATCCTGGCTTCTCGAAGTGTGTGTGTGGGGACTGCTTAATGAGATATTGACTGCCCATTGATAGCATGGATTTTTGATTTGGCTCCACAGAAGAGGAAAGGTGAGGAGACAGAGAACCAGTTTTTTTTTAAATTCAACACTGTCTGAATAAAAATGAATATACCATGAAAATAGAATTTTCATTCTGCCTTTTACACCTAAAAAAAAAAACATTTAATTATTATCCTACTTTCAAAACATATGAATACCAAAGTATTCTTTTTACAGCCATATATCAATATGGTTTTGACTCTGCCCACACACTAATCTACAGCTCTGTCCAAGTCATTGCCAGGGTGTCAGACGGCTCTGTCAGTCATCTTGTCCTGTCTCTCACCTTGTGGTTTTGACCGATTATTAGACCAATCACAGACGAGGGTTAAATGGGGTCTGTTCTCCCATGCCCAATTAAACTGTGGGATGCAACTAACAGCAGCAACACAAGATAACCACATATATATATATATATTAATATAAGCCAGTATCTGAGACACTTTCTGCTCATTCTGAAACATTCACACCATAGTTCAGTCAGACTTGGCTCTCCAGTCAGGTAAAGCACCTGGCTGGACTTATATTCAAACACCTCCAACTTAAGGGTAATTCCCTGCTGTATATTTCACCTGCTTTTTTACAGATTTCGCTGAAATAGATCCTTTGAAGTATCTCCCTGTCATGCAGCATTTAGCTCCTGATAGAATAATTCCTCTGTCGGCACTGCTCGGATAATCATGTACCGCAGTCCATAAAGTTACATATTTTGACTTTGAATTTGCCCCCGCCGTTTTGTTCCCGTCACCTCTCTGTTGGAAGGATAATGTAAAGACAGTAGAGGACATTTTGTTATCTTTGGTTATTGAAAATACTGACACGCATGCCCTTTGGCTAACATTGATCTTCTTTAGGAAAAGACTGCCCTTATATGCTGTGCCACCCGGGGCCCAGAAGTTAACAAGAGAGTGATGGGTGAAGTTTTTTTTTTTTTTTTCTTTTCTTTTCTTTTTTCTTCCTCCTGTGCTCCTGTACTTTCATTCTGAGCATGTCTCATACCATTGGCTTTTTTTTTTTCACCGTGAGCCTCTGGAGGACTGTCCATTGGCTTTTTGAAGTTGCATCAAAGAGGAAATGGGAGAGAAAAAGCATTATTGATTTTGCGTTTTGTCTGACTCAAACACTGAGGACAGAAAAACACATAAAGAGTTAGGTGTTGGCAGTGGGGCAACTGTGAGCCAGAGGGAGACGGGGGGGAAAACCAGAAGAGGTAGAAGGTGAGCAAAGGACCAGACAACATAAATGCATCTCTCCCTAAAGTCGTGTGCGCAGTCCTCTCATTTCCATCATTTCTCTTTTTCCTCTCTTTCCGTAATGGCAAAGTAAATAACGGCAGGCACTGTGCGGCGGGAGACAAAACCTCCTTCTCTCCCTTTCTCGCCATGTCGGATAGTTTTCCCTCCTCCATCAGGCCGGTGATTCCCGAGCTCTGACGGCGCTCTTCAGTTGACCTGCTTTTCCATGAAACACCGAGCTGCTCTCTTCTTGGTCGTAATCAGATCTCTCCGCTCGGCGAGCAGAGTGGCGGCAGCAAGAAGAGGAGTATTGTTTGTGTAGTTTTATCGCCTTTATCCTTCTCCTGTGTCAGTCCAGCAGAGGTGAGACAAGAGAGGAGTACTTATCTCGGTGCTAATGTGACCCAGGCAGCCTGAAAAGGGAGCTCTCGTCGGCAACTGTTGATAAAAAGCTGTGGTTTATGTGGTTTTCTCACTAGTTATGCAAAAAACATCTAGGTGTGATATGTTGTGATTTTGTGTTTAGGCTATCAAAGGAAACAGCTAAAAGTTGTAGTTAATGTTGTTTTAAAAGCTGACATTTGTGCTGTCTCCTCTGTCTTATTGTGTTCCAACATTTTGTTGTGCTAGCACCCAAAAAACACCCAAAAATCCAACACCCATTCAGTGGTGATACAAAATCATGACAAAAAAAACCATGTAATTCCAGCTCCATAAACTACAGTATAGCTTTGTCCGTTAATGTCTTATGTGTCACTCATGGGCGTCTGTGGAATTTTGGGCTAAGACAACAACTGCGCGTGCTGATGCATTACCAGAATTACAGAAAAAGCATGCCGTAGAGTCGGGGGGGAATGAAGAAGAGGTCAGAGGTCACAGCATGCTAAGTTGCGCTCCCCTCCTGCTCCACGGAGAGAGCGACTGCGGCGCCTAGAGACGCCAGCGGGGAACAAAGGATGAAAAATGAGAGATGCGTGGAATTTTGATGAGATGAGGGAGCAACCGGCTTTATAACAAAGATCGTCACAACATGCACTCTGCCTCTTGATTACAAAAAAAAAAAAAGGGGAGAGAAGTATGCGAGGCGTTTGATTACACGTCCCAGCAGAGGCCATTAGGGGTTCTATGTGTAGGGATGGCACCACTGAAAGTCAACTGATCTATTGTCTACACTGATAAACAAGATTCCCCCGAGCACTAGGAGTTGCGCTATAAAATAGATGAATGATATTGGCTTTACGGAGGTTTTAAAAGATTACATTTTCCAAACTTTACCACTTTTCCACCAAAATATTTGACTATTATGTGACACACAACACAATCCAACACCCGCCTGTGCACGCAGGTACACACACACATATACGCACAAACATGATAACAGATGCTTGTGTGTTGTGCATCTGCTGACTCTGTCAGAAACAGAAATTCTTCCACACGCCACTGTCACGGCAAAGCGACATAATTATATCACCGATCTACATCGTCTTCCTCGGATGAGTGAAGAGGACATGGACGAGCTGCGCTCACAGCACCCTCTGCTGGACAACTCTGTGATCTCTAAGTCTAATGCACTTCTAGGCTGTATGTTTTGAACTCGAATGGGTTTTTAAGACACAAGTTTGAACTTTCGCTGAAGTCTGAACCGATATCTTAATTTCAGACAACCCGATGCACCGTCAGTGCCAGTGATACATTTCACCGCCATAAATCAGATTGTAACGAAACATGTTTGAATTTCCCCAGAGGAACCTGCGCAGGCCAGATAGAAAACTAATTCTCAAGGTTGGTTTGCATTTCCACTATCCTCTCCCCAACTAAGATGCATGAAAGCAATTTTATCATCATAAATAACAAAGAAAAACAGCCTTGCCAGAACCTCTCTGCTTAAGATTGATTTTTTATGCACATTTGAAATAAAAGAAATGCTGCTTCAGAGCTAATTACAAAGATGAAAGGAGGGGAAATGTGCAAGGCAGTGAACTTTGTTTAAAGACGCAGCTCATGGCTTGTTCAGGGACATGGTAATGAAATCCAACCTCATTTATGAACTCCAAAGTCTTTTTCAAAATGAAACTGCATTTGCACAGGTGATATACAAGGGAGACAGAAAGTGCCCTCGTATGTGTCAATC
Source organism: Microchirus variegatus (assembly GCF_963457635.1). NCBI lineage: Eukaryota > Metazoa > Chordata > Actinopteri > Pleuronectiformes > Soleidae > Microchirus > Microchirus variegatus. The sequence continues at coordinate 4,491,842 of NC_139809.1, read as the reverse complement.
TCGTGCACCTAATGAGACAAGTCAGCAATTTAACAATAGGTGTCCAAGACACTGAGTTGTGTGTGGATGTTTCCCAGCTGGAGGAAAGGGGTTAACTGACTGTGGAGAGATCCTTGACCTATCTGGGATGAGCTCCCTGCCCCCTCCAGCAATGAGGGAATATATGATTGCTGATTATGAGTTTATTCCCTCCATCGTGCTGAGCCTTTTGCATGTCAGGATCCATCCCTCCTCAGCCGAACTGATTAAGGAGCTGGAGATGATGCTACAGCTCTCAGCAATTGCTGAAAGACTCTCAAAGAGCCTGATAATCTGGAGTGCAGCTGGCAATCACCCACCACTGACTCCTTTGGAGGCTTTTTGGGTTGTTTTGCTGTTTTCAAGTATGTGCATCCCCCCCCCCCCCCTTCTTTTGGTATATTGTTGTCTTTGTTCCCCTGGGCTTCTTGTTTCTGGATGAGAGCTTCCCTAGTGCTGAGCACAGGTCCTTGTCAACGTGGCTGCTCAGCTCAGCCGATAGTCCAGCGCCAACAACAGCGGTGTCAGCAAAGACCCTCGCTCAACGTCTCACAATGTGCTTATGATCTCCTAATTTGGGCGAAGAAAGTATCCTTGTGCCGAAAATGCTATTTTATTGCAACGGTCCAATATATAGGACAAAGGCATCACGTAAATTGAAAGAAATAGCTTCTCGGAAAAAAAAAAAAAAAATGTATCCCCACATAAACTTTAGGTGTTTATGTGAGATTCAATGGATTTCTGTCACAGGGAAACGAGTAGAGTTTTCCAGCGAAAAAAGACTCGCACAACTGTTTTATTAGCTCGCAGGGATCTGTCGCTTAGTTACAAATCAGCAGCTGTCGTCTCTGAGTTTTGTTTTTTTGTCGATAATTTCGGGACAGAGGACGATCGTCTTTTTCCTACTGTGCTCATGGCTGTTTTAATGCCTTTAATGTGTGACCTGGGGCAACCGTGTCGGAATCTGCCCCAACGGAGCATTCTCAGTTACTGTACGGCCCATCGCTAATAACATCCCACTGTCAAACACATCACCCACAGTTTAACTGCTTATTCCTTAAACGCTTTAACATTTGGTTACCCGGTGACAAGACAAAAATATTACCAACAGCACTCTTTGGCGTATACACAGACCTAATGACAGATCCACACAGTCCAATACAGTGAAGTAGAAAACTCTAATTTTCTCTCATGTGTTTGTTTTTGATGGGACGACTTAAAGCGAACGTGGTCGTGTGTGTGTGTGTGTGTGTGTGTGTGTCTCTGTAGTCAACAGTAAAGCTCATACAGTTACAGATGTGACACCGTCAGTCCCAGTAAACAAATGGCTTTTGTCTGCGCTCCGCTTCCTTGTGTAAATGAAACGCTTTAAGGTTTTTTACGCCGGTTTGATGAAAGACGACAAACGCGCGTCTCACGGTTGCTGTCTGAGAAGTGATGGGTGGGAAGCTTCTCCCAAGACTCTGTCCACACACGTGTATCTGAAGAGGATGTGTAAAGTAAATTATTTCGTTTGACTAAATAACGTGAATAATTACGCATTTTCAAACGCACATTCTTAGGGGATAAATAGCGTTCGGTTGTCTCATCAAAACCGATGATATCCAGCGACGTTTCTTCTCTTGTTTCGTAAACAACAGGCGAAACTCCAATTTCTCCTCATCGTGTATCGACCTCATTGTTGCGGGGCACATAAGCTGTCACTGTGGATAAAGTAGAAAGAAACAAGGCGGGACGAGGGATAGGTTCCTGATCCTGAAGATGATCAGAGTACAAATCCTGTATGTTTGACATACCTTTGCCCGTTTGAGTGGGTTAAGGAAGTTATGTTTTGATCTTTTGACACGTGATTACACTCGGCCTTTCTGCTTTGATCTCAGCGTGGATTTTTTTTTTTTTCTCTCGCTCTCTCTTGATGAGGGATTAATATAATTTATACATAAGGGGATTTTGTTTTTTTTTGTCTTGGGCCTCAGCCTCCAACTTGAGTAAACATTGTATACGTAGTAGATTAACATTGTATTAATTTACACATCTCTCATTAGCGAGTCCTAAGGTAATTAACCAGACGCCATGGTATATAAGAAGATAGACACCGTTCAAATAATTTATTCCTTTCTACTTGTACTTGGTGTGAGAAAAAAAAGTCACTGATCAATTCTCCCTTAGATGTATCTCTTTGAAGACATTCAGTGTCTTATGAGAGCACCACCACCGTATTTTTTTTTCTGTAGAAACCGCAGCCTGCCGACCTCGCATATTCTATACAAACATTGCAGAGGACTCTGTTGCCTGAATCATCCTAATAGCCACCAATTTACTTAAATACAGGGACTGGATAACCCCAATTAAAAGCAGGCAGGTGTAGAACAGTGTTTGCAGGATGCCTGCAAACAGAGAGTTTCCAGGTTAGTGTGAGGTAAATCCACCCAAAACTAAAAAAATAATTGTGAGTATAACTCTGTGAGTATATTAGTTTATTTCTCTTTTTTTTTAAGCTCATAAAAAAGGATAGGATCACTTAAACCTGTGGGCGATTCATTGTGTTATAAAAAAATCTGTTTTTCAAATCGCAGGAGGTGCAATATATCTTTAAGCCAAAATGTGTGTGAAAAATGACCATTTCAGATTAAATTAAGATCATTTTAAATATGTTATTCAAATGAAATTGAGAATAACTATGTAAGAAAAGTACCGTTCCTTCACATATCGCGAATGTTAATGCAATTTCAGTCAAAATAATTGCAATTTTTGATATTTATTCAAAATTGTACAGGAAAATCTGCACACACATACACATAACACGGTGAATAAACTGCAAAACATAATGCTGCCTTGTTTTCATGTTTTCATAAGTTGAATATGCAGAAATATTTGAAGAAGATTTTAAAACCCAAAACAGTATCTTACAAACCTATACGTGAAAACTGTTAAACAGTCTTGTCACCTATAACCTATAAATACCTAGCCTATATTGTGAATATATATAACATATGTGTTTTTGTTGGTCTGCAAGTTTAAAGGAGCCCAGTATGTGGAAACCATTTACACTTCTACGTACACTCACATTAACATAGACAACTTTGCATTTGTTTCTCTCGCATCATTTCTCTCCCGCACGAAAACAGAAAAGCAGAGGTGGCTGATTTTCTGCAGCTCTGAGGCGTTCCACAGATTTACCGTGATGTATTGTCTCCTGAATGTTATCCATGTAGGCACGCACGCATATGGCTTTATAATGGCTATTACTGACGTACGGGTTTGTTTGTGAGATAGATTCCATGTCTCAATAGTGCATTCCTTGAGCAAACGCGTAAGCCTCCAACGAAGAAGGGTTTATTTTTAAAACTACAGGAAAGGCTTTCCGCAGATTTAATTCTGGTGTATGTCTCTGACTGTGAGACAAATCAGTTTGGGCTTTGTGGAATTAGAATTTGCCGCAAAAAATCTCAAATCTGTTCCTGAAACAGACAATTGTCTTTCATGTGATTGGACACAAAAAAAAAAAAGAGGAAGGAGGGAGGGGAAAAGAGGAAGCAAACCTTTATGACATGGAGAGAGCTATAAGTACAGTAATGATGGCTTGGTGTTTCTCAGCTGACCCAGGTGTGTTGACTGAATACAATATGGATGTGTCTGGCTGTCTGTGTACTCCAGTGCTGGGAGACTATTTGCTGAAGGTCATTTGGGATCATAGCGTGCCATTAATAATTCCTGAAAGCATCCAACATTTCCATCTGTTCTGCTGCAACCATCGCTCCACTTCAAAGACAAAGGCAGCATTTGCAGGTTAGCATTAAACCTGCCTGCAGGCTACGATGTTGTAGGTGGGATTCTTTGTTGGGTAGAACATATCTCTGGTCTCCGGGTCATAATGTTTGCTGCTCTCAACGGCTTCAGTGTACGAACGCCAGTGCACATTTGTGGTAAAAACTGGTACAGTTTTGCAGGCTACCAGTCTCTTCCATAGTCTCTATAAACATTTGGACATTATTATCCTGATTGCAAAACAATGTTGCGTGAAACTTTTGAGTTCACAGACATCACCTGCAACCATTGCACCTATTGGATAATGATCCGGAGAAAAATCCACACAAACGCAGCAAAGAAACATGCGAACTTGACACAAAAATGACCTTGGATGAACCAGGGTCTGAACCCAGGACCTTCTCACTGTGAGGCAAAAATGCGAACCACTGGTCCACTGTGCTGAAAACCCTGCAATTGAGACCATTAACTCCTCTGGAAAATATCTGACCGCATTATTAATCAAGTTGGAAGAAGAGCTGAATTCAAATGGAGTTCTTTTTTGCTACCAATGGAGTCAGCCCCCCCCCCGGTGATATTTCCATCTTACTTCTTGGGATTCACAATCCCGCATTACTCTCCACAGGTAGAGAGAACGCAATTATCACCCTCCAACCAGTCTTGTTGGGCGGCTAGATATGATATTTTTCAGAGAAATTATAACAAAGCATTGTGTGCATTTGTGTGTAAATAGATCACAATTCACTACACTCTAAACTGGACAAAATGATAGCGCCACTGCAGATTCACCAGGAGGCCTGCTGGGAGTAAATGGATGTTTGGAAGTGACATCCACTGCCCGGGTGCCTGGTGGGCACAGTGGGCAAGGAGGCAAGTACCTGGCGGAGTGAAAGATGGCAGTCGGCAAGCAGAGTGTGTGTGCACACACTGAGGCTGTGACAGAAAAAACAGTGTGAGTTCTGCTCCTGCTGCTCCATCTTCCCCCTTGCCAATGATAGACCATCACCTTAATTTGGTTAATAGCACGGTACAAATGTATATTCCAGCCACTCTTTGCTCAGGTGTAGCTTGCCATGAAGGTGCATTTGGTTTACTTAGGGGAAAAAAAAAGGGGCTGGGAATGTTAGCTTCCGTGAAGGCATTTTCAGGATTTGATGAAGCAGTTGTTACTATTCCATTCCTCACTGCTGATAAAGCATCCCTGCCCCATGAAGTAACTCCACCCTCTTTCAGCCCCGGGCTCTCGTACGTTGCTGTAGGGCTGACCACTGAGTCCACTCAAATCACCATCAGCTCCAAACTGCTTAGCCTGGCCTATTTGAATTTTACATCTCTGCTGACTCATAATCCTGTCAGGACCTTTCTTCTTTATCGCGTCTTTGCCTCCGGTAGACGTTGATCACGAGCACTCCAGAAAAATGTATTCATTTCTGTGTAGAAATGGAAACACGGTTGGTGATGTTTGCTTTGTTTTGGCTTCATTCCAGATGACATCTGATCAAGATTATATTCCGCATAGAGTTTAGATTCTCTTTGAAGGTGATTATTTTCACTGCATTATTTGTTAATTCATGGCATTTCAGTTGAAGCCATTGACTGTGTCAAAACATGCAGGAAAAGTGAGCAGGAAATGATTTTTTGGCTGATGGCACACTCTCTCAAAGTAGTCAGGTTTAGAGCGTCTGCTGTGCCGTGTTCCGGCCGCTACGCAGGACAACGGTTCAGATCGACATGATAAAGAGGGACTGATTGAGCTCTGTACAGCCACGGGAAGCTGAGCCTTGGGGTTCAAGGTTATCTGGACAAATCAGACTCCTGTTTCTATTCATCCCCTCCTCAGCCACCAGCCAGACCTTCCCGGGCAAACCAGCAAATTAGCAATTCTGATATCTGCAAGCAGGTCTGGCAAGGGAATGTCTGTGAATCCTAATGCCATGATTAAACTTTCATATCCGTCCGGGGGAAGTGCTGCATGTACAAAATAAGCAGTCTCTTTTTATTTTTCAGCACTTTAAGCATGCTTGTCGAGATGAGCAAACATAAACCTTTCAATTGGGTTAAATGGACTGGGTGTGCAGGAGTCAGTCAAATAACTCAAGTCTTTGGTATCTTCAGACTATGTAAGTGTATCAATATACTTAACATAATGTTAAAGTATACAGTCATCTGCCATTATTTCTTTGAAGTATTTGCATCAGGCCCAGTCCACAGTATGTACGATTTGTTGTGAAATAATATACTAAATGTTAATAATCAGGCAAAATGGAATACCCTTGATATTGTGTGTTCCCTGGCTGGCTATTCTGAGTTAATGGAAGAGAAGCAGAGGTAAAGGGAGCCTCAGTCCAGACCGTGAGCCAGGCCTGGATGTGGCCATTATGTAAGATGGTCTTATCTGGCTCTACCTCCTGCTGAGCCTGAGCCTAGCTTCCCTCTGCTCTCTCTTCCTGGTGCTTCCAAAACATGGGCCTTCATTAGCAGGGCTAAATATCCCCGTTCTCTGCAATCTCTATCATTTCTTGCCTTGAGGCAATCCGATAATTACCTGTTCTCATTTCCCCTCCTCCTGGCCAGCAGCAAAGTGTTCTGACTTGCATTAGTTTGCATGAAATATTATCAGAATATTGCACACTTTTTCCTTTTTTTTTTCCATCCCGCAGCCTTTGACATGGGGAATATGGAGTCACAGTGGCAGTGATTGACAGGTGCCTGTCTTTCATGCTCTTCTGAGAATAACTCTTTTGTTCTGAAGTTACAGCGAGAATTTTTGTTGGAAGGAGGAATGAGTGTGTAATGTGTATAAAGGCTTTGTTGCTTTGTTTAACATCTGTCTTCCATTATTTCTAGGCAGCATTGTTATGTGTTACGTCTCTGTCTGTTACCTACAGAGTCGGTAGAACTCTTTTTTTTTTTTCAGATTTTCTGAATTTAAACTTACCGGTGAACTTTACCCTTAGAGAAACTAACTCTAGCAGTAATATCTCTAGGTCTAGAGTAGCATCTCTCTCTCTCTCTCTGAGTTTTCAGGGTTTGGGATGGAGACGAATTCTGTGCTCATTCTCATGCTATTCTTTCCTATCAGTAATAACGTCCAGTGGCGTTGCATCAGGAGATGGACAAGGTTTGCACCATTGCAGACAAAACATATGAGAAGAAATGACATATGATAGCTTGTCAAAGCAAAATATTGTGTCTGGTGTTTGATATAATGCAGTTTACCCTCATGAAAATCTCTGCCACAGAAGTGTAAATATCCCAACTTCAAATATGACTGTTTTTAGAAGATAATTTCATGCATTTCATTTGCCAACATGCATCTCTCTTTATGTCAACAAAGATGTGAACATGACATTTTTTTTTCTTTTCCGCCAGTGCTTATTTTAGCCAATTTAAAAATATGTCTTTAAATGTCATTCATGAATGTGCATGGACATTTTAAAGGGAACTTGTGTGCTGAGCAAAAGGATTGGACTGATATGAGGATAAGTTGTTGATGCATGCATGCATGCAGTAAGCCAATTCAGTGTCTCCCCCTTGCTTTGCTGTGGGAAGCAGTGATGATTTTGGACTTTGTGATGGTCACTTTAATCTCTAATGAAGGCTCGTCCCTGGCTCTGCTCAGCGCTCTGATAGCAGAGCAGTCATAAACAGGCCTGTCAGGGGGATTGCAGCGCTAGCAGAGCAAATGGCAAAGAAAACCCCAGGGACCGAGCCATGCATGCTAGCATTATGGTCTAATTCAGATATAGCCCGGAAAAAAAACAGACTTTCATATGAGGAAAAAAAAAAAAAATTCTGCTCTGCCTTGCAAGTTTACTCCGTGGCAGAATCAATGTATATCTACGCTCTTGCGTTTTAATCATAAACGGTACACCGTATTACTCTAAGTGACTACGTTGTCAGGTCATCATCTTTAAGAATATGCTGATTGGAAACTAAAATACCATCAACCCCGTTCCAGCTGCACATAAACACTGTCACCGCGGCGCAAATTGACCATAAAATCTGTGTTTCTAAATTCTGTCACGCCGCGTTAGAGCACATGCTCCTTTTAGTTCTCCGACATTATCATACAAATTCATGTTTAACGTTCATTGCGAGATGTAAATGTGTGCTCAAATGATTCTTGTGAAACTGATTACTGGTTTGCTCCATGTTCTGACACATCCTGTATTCATGCAGCATGTGCGACAGCTGGTTAGTAATTAGAATAATCTTCTCCACTGGTAGTGATTTAGCTTTCATGACTGCAGCTTACCTCAAATTGAAAATAAATTTATAGATTAATGCCTATGCCAAATTGAAAATAAATTTATAGATAAATGCCTATGCTGTTGCAGCAAATTACACTGCTGTAACTCAAAGGGGAGCCGAGTTGTTTATTTTGGTGGCAAAGGCGTAATCAGAGGAAACAAACAAAGCACCTATGAGCGCTGTCAGATTAATAGCGATGCTACCCAGAAGTAATGATAAACGATCATTTTTAGCACACTCTACTCCACCTCTTCTTGGTTATCATAGATTCTATATCATCATTGCATTCGCTCCAGATTATGAAAAAAAATTGAAGATTGCTCCTGCACTGCCAATAAACAGTAGAGAAATGTGTTGCCCACATAATGCATGGATTGGTATGTTTATTTTTTGTATGTATGTATGTATGTATGCACATGGACACGCAGAGACACATACTTACATGAGTTGACTGTGTTATGACGAGGCTATACATTGTCTCACTCCCGGGGCTTTTGTTCTGGTGTATCTGGGCAAATCCCATGGTGATGAGGCGTAGAAGCTGTCATGGAGAAGGCATAAGCCTTTCATATGCATAGCGGAGATAAGAGGCAGCCATTTTATCAGCCGAGCTGTCGCTCCGACATGCTCGCCGCCGCCGCGTGTTACGTGTCCCCGGGAGCGCCTCCAGAAACATGTCCCTTTAATGACACGGCCTGTGCTCGCCCGAGAGGACACCCGGTTTGTTCTGTGTTTAACCTGACTATTATGCCAATTACGCCGGGCAGCAGCAATGTTGACAAACACACACACGAGGAGAATTGCAGCGCTCGATTGGTAGCTGTGTTTCCCGTGTCCCCCTGCTGCGACATCTTCCGTGACATCAACTTAACTAGCGTCGACCAGAATTTCAACAGGGGGCCTCTGGAAAACTCCACGGGGTAACGTTTGTGCCAACTGAGCATCTAGTGAGATCCAGGGAGTCAAACAAAGCAAGGGGGGGAGAAATCCTTCTTCCCACTGGTTCGTTGCTATTCATAAAGAGCATTGTGTTTCCCACCTACGCTGAGGCAACATGTAGAAAGTCGTTGTGGTGTGTATCTTATTGCCGCTGAGGGTTAGATCCCAAATACTGACCCAGAACAATTAGCTTCTACTTACGTAACCCTGAAAGGGCGCTACTCTTGAAATGAGCTGTGAGACACTGCCAGTGTGGAAGCATAATATGAAAGCACAGTGGCAGCTCGCTTGCTACAGTCGGAAGTGTGGGCACAGTGTGGTCAGAATGCACAAAAGCTTTTTCAGCAAAAAAAAAAAATTTTGAGCAAGAGCAGCATTGTACTGCATCAGCTGATTTGCAAAAAAATCTGTTTTGATAAGCATGCATCTTTTGAAAGAAAAGCATGGTCCCCCTTTTACTTTTGAGCACATGAACTGATTGATTTGTTCCAAGCACAGCGCATTTTTTTTTCTTTTTTCTACAAACATAGACACATGATAGACGCTGATAACCTGTTTCAAGGTATATTAAAAGGTCAAGATAGAAAAAAACAATAAGATTTCTAAGGTATGGTCTGTTTTAATGCAGGAATCATCCAACCCCAACCCTTGAAATCTCACACCATCAATTTTATATCTTACTTTTTTGCCGTATTACAGACTACCATTTTTTTTTCTTTAACATTCAGTCTTTTTTTTTTTTTTTTTTTGGTTGAATGCCAGAATTTATTTTCCCTCATACTGTGTCACAGGTTCAAGTTGTGTTACAACACCTTTGCATGGAGATTTAAAAGGCAATAACAACCACAGATTACAGTTTAACACTGAGGTCAGGAGCTGTTCCTGTAACAGGTCACTTGAGCTCCGCTCTGTTCATGTAAGCATTGTGCTGGGATCACCACCGCACATGAACACCGTTTGTATCTCCATTTATACCCTCTAGCTGAAGTCGGACCTGGTCAAGAAGCGTCTTTGCTTATTGAGAACGAGCTCTGCTTTGTATTTTATATTATTGTAAGAGCACTGATGCAGACAGGGAAGCAAGGCAGCCCAGCTGCCTCTGCTGTCCTGGTCAACGGGGAAAACAGCTCAGTCCCAGCATGCCCTTCTCCATTCTCTTACGTAACACGCTGTAAAGCTGCGGTTAGCAAACGTTAGAGGTCAGCTGGTTATTGGGACAGGGGAAATGTAGTCATTCAGTGGAGCACTATTTACAGTAGAATATTGCTGTGGGAAGCAAACAAGGGTCTGTCCTCCCACTATTTAATATGAGATCAAAAAATAAATACTTTAAGGGTGCATGACTGATTTGTTATATATGAAGTTAATTTTCCATGCAGCGCCTCAAAACTCTTCAAAGAGGGCGTGTTGGATTTATGTAAAGCCTGTATTCCGTCAATATCTTTGTGCCATTGTGCGCATCCAGTTCTTTGTTATGTTCTTGAATCTTTCCGTGCCTTGAGGTCATAACATTTTCCCGTTCACCGTGTTAGTGCGGTCGAACCAGTGCGGCGTGTACGGAATATTACTTTGCAGGGTAGGTGCTGTGATTTAACACCTAAGTGCAAGAAAGGGAGGCTGGGAAAACCAATTTATGTCCATTTAAATTCAGACAAACCAGTGATACCAGTGTTCGGTCCACAGCCAGCTGGTTGATAAAGGCAGCTTCTGATGCCCCTAATGTACCTGGCCCTGTAGTCCTCCTGCAAATGGGCAAAATGGACCATTGTTTAATCGAGTCAAGACTTTTTTTTTGTCAGAGTAAAAATGTCCAAATGAAATAAAAGCAGACAGAATTAAACACCACATTTTAAAGAGTTAGCCCATATGCACTTCATTTTCCTCTCGCACGCTGCACAAAAGGACTTGATCATGCAGGAGAGTCATAAAAACACATTTCATTGTCCAATTAAAACCCGCGAAAACAGACTTCACTTTCTGACATGTTTCCGAGGCTCCGCCATGTATTGACAACGCACATGAAGACCAAATTTTATTTTGCCCTTGGAAGTCTACATCTCATTTCAGACAACTCTTTTTTAAACCCCCCTTTGGTTTTGATAAAAAGAAAAAGCATTGTCAATCAGGGTCTCTAATGAGAGAGTGCATTTTGTAATTCACTCAAAGGGAATAGTAAATTGAAAAGAGTTGCAACCTTTTAACACGCTCACATACACCGGCACTGACAGTCAAGCTCCATTATCTGACAGCTGGAGCGGTTAAAAATAACTGTGCTTGCAGCAAATTAGACGTATCATTTGGCTTCTAAGTGAGAGATGAATCTTTGTGTGGATGCTCCTGCCATGCCGTGACACTGGGGCAATATATCAGGCTGTGTTTGCCTGTCTCTCTCACAAACTCCAAATGGAATTGTAAACAGATGAAGCAATTTTTACACCGAACGTATTCTCTCCGAGTGGCTCGTATGCTGTACTGAGAAACTTAGCTATCCTATACACATATACTGTACATAACTGCCCCATGCACTCTCAAGCCAAAGTACATAAATCATCATTTGGCTTCCTGTAGGGTTATTGCTATTGCTCAAAGCCAACCCTTGGTGTGTTTTATATGTTTTTTTTAATCTAATGATAAATCTGATGTTATTGCATATAGGTTATTAGGTCTTTTGAAGACCTTTTCTTAGCTTGCACGTTAGGGCAGATTCACATATCTAGACAATGCACAAACAAATGCACGCACGCAGTTGAGCTGGACATATCTCCGTCCCGCTTGTCACAGTCAACTTTTCCATGTCATCCAATAGCGCCCTTGCCCACTTATGCATGCGCTTTATGTCAGGTGTCAGAAGGTGTGGTGTCAGTTCCCATGTAAGATGGTAAAAGAGATGTAACTGTGGGATTCGTGTTACAATAAGGTAAGTAAAGAGATTTCCACGGGAGGCTTATGTGACACCCGAGGTGTAGCATTCCCTCTAAATACCTAACAACATCATTGTTAATTCATAGCTATATAATCACTTACTACAGTAAGTGCAGGAAGGATGATCTTTGTTTCATAGTGTCGCGCAAGGTAATCTAATGTATTTCCCTGCTTAAGACGTATTTTTGCAACTGCGTTCACCGCTGATTTTTTTTTTTTTTTTTTTTTTTTTTTTTTTAGCCTGCATATTTACTGGGCTCAGATTGGCCCTGACTCAGTCTGCTTGGAATGATTTATCTCATCCAGTTTAACTGACAGGTATTGATGTGATACAGGGATAAATGTGGTAGATTGATGGGATTAAAGCCCACCCTATTGTTCCCATGCTGTGCATCACTGACACATGTGAGACTCATGTCTCTCATTAAAGAAAATAAATGCTTCAGGCATCCTCTCTGCAAAAGCATCAAGTTTGTGTGTGTGTGTGTGTGTGTGTGTGTGTGTGTGGGAAGCTTTCTCGGTTGCTTTCCCTCTCTATAATCTCTCCCTTCTTGCACAATGGATTTAGCCTGGCCTTGAATGGAGGAGGGAATAAATTGCAGCTGACTCTAAATACCAGAGCATTAGTCCTGTTGACAAAGCCCTGGACATTTGATTATATTAAACAAAGGGGAAAGACCAATGATATTTAATTAATTATCAAAAGCAAAAATGATAGCTGGCTTCTTAGATAAGGCATCGAAAGCTGCCAAACGAAATCTAATCTTAACGTTGCAAAAAATAAAACAAATGGTATAAAACGGTGCACGAGAGCAATTGCTTTCTCCACTTTTTGTGCACGGCAGGCGCTCGGCTGTGTATCTAAATTTCAGGGAGCTCGTGTTAACTATATTTGGGTTCCACTGGAGTGGATTAAGGATTCTTTACTGCAAACCCACGGGATTCGCAGAGACATAAAAGAGGAGACTGTTTGCATCCATGCTATACAAATAATTGCAGGTTTCAAACTGAGTGTAATTTCAAGCACCAGTTATATTGGAGAGAGTGGGCTTTGATGTACAAATCCACAATTCATGGGGGATTAGCACCCCAAAGGTTAGCAGTTGCTAATTACAGGAGATTGGTTATACATATCTAACAAGGCAAGAAGACAGCCTTAATAAATGTGAGGATTCATCAGGAACAAGGATAAGCGGCTGTGATAAGTGTATGTATATTTGAATCACCGTGGATTGATTCTCTGTAATATACGCTTCGTATCACTGAAAGGAACGAGGCGCTGTCTCCTCTGTTGTCTTTACAGACAACATTTCTTTTGCGGTATGAGATTTTTAAGATGTATTTGTGAATGCAGATTTGTGCAATCTTATAAAATTTAACCTCTCAGATATTCTTCCGGCGATGTGTTTCTCACAGCGGCGGTTTCTCCTTTCCTGTATTTAGCTAGCAGCACTCAAGCAGTGCTATATTACCATAATCCTTGGTTCCCTTTCCACAAACCACTACTCGCTAAATAAATCTATTATTTTTGCCCGGAGTCAAAAAGATGCAACAAAATGCAACGCATTAAAGGGAAACGAAAACACCGTGATAAGCCTCACATTTTCTCGATAATAGCCCGTCGACAACCCACAATTAGAAGTGTCAGCCCACTTGACCTCTGATAATGTGAATGTTAATATTTAATATCAAAAGGTGGCATCAAAGCTCCACCAGCCCTGTGTTGTTCTTGATTCCCTTGACCATAGCAGACCTGGCCAGAGTGGCCTTGTGTGTTTTCACATGGCCCACGAATTAAACACGTCCGAGCCACGGCAGGCACTATCTCTGCTATAGGAAACACGTTTTCATCTCCTAATGAATGTGCCTGAGGGGGTCCCACAGGGTGCTCCACTTCACCCCTCATTAGGCGGTGTTCTATGTCTGTCTTCATGTTGAGGGAGCAACCTCCTGGAGAGGGGCTCCCCACTTCATCTGAGCGTCCCACGCTCCCCTGCCCCGGACCAATGGACTACACTGCACTGAGCTTCCCCGTCTCTCTTTCTCTGATACTCACCACAGCCCAGCTTGTCTTATAGGCACAGACCAGGAATAACAGGGATGAGAGGACGGTCCGTGCTCCTAATGTCATTTTAATGGCCTTTTTTTGGTCTGTCGTGGTCGTGATTTATCGCTGTACACACTTCTAATGTGCCCTTAGATGTCTGTTTTACTGTCTTTTTTCACATGTCAAATATGTATGTGTATCTCCATGCTTTCATCATTATAACCCATGGCGGGTGTGTTATATAGAACTTCCCATTCTCTAGTGCAGCCCTGCAAATATACCCTGTACTGTGGAAAATATTGACGGATGCATGTTGTTAATGAAACTCAAAAGCATTGACAGACCATTCCTGGCTATTGTGAGGCAGCAGAAAGGAAAGACCGTCACCTGACTCCAAGAGCATGGTATGCATGCGTGGTAGGAGAACAGTTTGAGGAGCTGATTGTTATTCCAGGGCTTTTGGGATGTGTTTATGCAATCATTAATCTTGGCACTTGTTTATTTGCTTGGGATTAGAACACCGCGGCACATTCACCGTCAGCAGGGAAGCTGGTTCACCAAAAGGTAGCAGCCAGATCTCAGGCCTTCCCTCTCTGTAAGCAAAGCACCCAAGGAGGGATACATGCTTTGTGCATGGCTGCTTAATCCTGCCATGTCAAACAAAAGCAGGCCAGTGTTTGTAGGACTATGAAAACAGCAGTGCAAAAGGGAATGTGCCTCACACACTGTCAGCTGTCTGTGAACTCTGCATGGCAGTAGACACTCCTCGTGCACTTCTGTCATCTAGGAGTGCATTTCATACGGTCTGCTACAACTACAGGAAGTAGAATGACAACAGTGGAGTTGCTCAGCATCTTATCCAGAGTGAAGTCGGGGATTACTGAAATGACTCAACAATAATCAATAGGGATATGGGTAGAAATAGGATCAGTTGGTCTTAGATAAGGATTAGGTTAAGGGTCATGCATTTAGTTGTGATGATTAAGGTTAGGATAAGTTGGCTAGGGGATGCATTTTTTTCTATGCAACTGATAAACACTATACCAGTGCACTGAGACATGCCGCAAATCAAGTTCATTCTTTGTGTCAACTTATCATGGGCTTAACATCAGATTCTTAAGTGTTTCCCAGGCTGTTCGCTGCTCTGTGCAAAGCATCACTGATTTGAAAATCTGTATTTCCACAAGTGTAGCGCACTTGTCCGACTTGAGTTCGATTCAAATCTCTGACATATACCGATGATCTAAATTATAAAATTAAAATGTGCTTATTTCCAGAGGGAGAAACGGCAGGGTAAAAAAAAAAAAAAAAAAAAAAAAATCATGATGGAAGTGTTTGCAGTCACTTATTACAGCACTAATAGCCAAAGGCACTTTATATGGATTAGATAATGGCTCTGTCTCATTTTAATTTGCTCTCGGCATCTGTAGAGAGGACCAGAACATTTTTGAAGGCCATGGCAGTGCGAGTGTTCATGCACATAAAAAGGGACCCATACAGTATAAAAGTAATATATGCAGAAGAAAAAAAAAAAAAAACTACTGAGAAAGCTCTTCTTTTTGGGGCCCTTTGACTCCAGTGATCTGTGGAAAGGTTGGGTGCCTCTAGTTTCAGCTCTTATCAAGCTCTGGATCTTTGAGCAGCAGGATTCAGTATCCCAGCTAATGTAACAAGGCTCATTTGTCTCAATCACATGTCCCTGGAAGTATCGGCTGGCCATTGATGTCATTCATCTTCCCTGTCCTTGCCTGCTCTTTTACAGCTGATGAATACCAAAGACCTTCAAGCAGAATGGCAGAGGTGTGGTAAAAAACTGCTCATCAGCCTGGCTGTAAAAATATATGTTGAGTAAGAGAGTCGGGGTGTTTCGATGGAGGCGTCGTTGCTGAGGCTTGGAGAAAATATTTTATATATTTTCATTAGACTTGCTTTGTTTTTGTGTGTTCAGAAATGACTCGGTCAATATGGCATGTTTTTCCTCATTTGCTGGTTGCAACACTGTGCCTGGATCATTTGAATTCATTTTTCCTCTCATCAATCTACCTTTAATACCCAATGATGATAAAGAGAAAACAGAATGTTAGTCCTTAACACTTTAGTATCACCATTTTTAAAGAATATTTGTTCACTAGGGGCCACATGGCAGTATAGTGGTTAGCGCTGGTCCATGACCCGGTCAGAACAAGGGCCTCTCTCCGCATGGAGTTTGCATATTCTCCCAGTGTGTGCGTGGGTTTTCTCTGGCTTTCCTCCCATAGTCCAAAAACATTCAGAGGTTAATTGAACACTCTAAATTGCCCCGTAGGTGTGAATGTGAGAGTGAATGGTTATTCATCTCATGTGTGTTGGCTTTGCGATGGACTGGCGACCTGTCCAGGGTGTACCCCGCCTTTTGCCCTGTGTCCGCTGGGATTGGCTCCAGTGACCTGGGACCCAAATGTGGAGGATAACGAGGTGGACAATGAATGGATGGATGGATGGATTTGTTCACTAGCATTCTTTTCTTTTACTCTGTTGATCTTTGTTACCTGTTTTACTCAGATATTACACAATTTCAGTCTACCATGCCAATTTTTTTTTTTAATGCTTGGGAGTAAAACTCATAATTTGATTTATAAACCCGTGTGCTTGTTCAGAGTTGGCTTCAGCTGATGTCAGTGCAAGTGGAAATAGTGACTTGCACTCTAACTGGAGGCCAATGCGGAGCTTCCCTCTTCGATAGAGCAAATGAAGATCATGATTACTACCTGGCCCCATGCAGCCAGGCTACATTGTCTGGAAACATGTTTTCCTAAAGAGACCACAGAGGGACAATTACTGTCAGCTGAACTATTCGGTCTGCTCTCCATGTGTGTTCTGGCTGCATGCCTCTGACCCACTGACCCTTAGAAGCAGCATGAGCTGGGACCTCCAGTCTCCCTCCCCCCCCCCCTCTTTTCCCCACTAACACCCTCCCCAGTATCCACCATAGCTGTAGCACCTGAATATGCACTTGGTCTGAAATATGCACATAAAAATGCTAGTATGCTCTGTCACCCCTTTGGCAAAATAAAGACAATGCAGCAGCAGGAAGTTGTATGGATGTAAGTTTTTTTTGTGTGTGAAACAGTAGAAAGATCCTATTCAAAAACCCACAGCTGAATCCTGGTTGTCTTACAGAAATGCATACTAATACAGCAATTATAGGAGGAAGGAAGTCATACAGTGTGGCAAATTCCCCCGGTGCAATAGAACAAGGGTTTTTTGTTGTTGTGTAAAGGTTTCTGCGTGTAATTGCAGTGGAGGTTTTGAAGGATTTATTATTTATATGTCCTTGTTTTTTTTCTAAAGGTGCCCACCAGGCTGCCGTCCCCGCAGGGAGATGGGAGGCAGAGAGGTGCTTAACTAAGGCTTTAACGACTGCCTGCTTAGTTTAAGTGGTCAGATTTAAGTTTCAGACACATTCGGCTAAATCTTAGAATTCAAACTCCTGCACCAGTCAACCAGGTGGTCCTGTGTGATTTCAGCCTCAAGTGATTTTTAAAGTTTTGCTGCATCTCAGTGCGTGAGTAAAGCAAACAATCCAGGAGCAACTGCAATGTGAAACATTTGTATTTCCAGTCAAAAGTGCATTTTAATAGGAAACAGAAATGTTTGATTTTTATATATACGGCACAAACCAAAACGACGTAAGTAGACAAAGTATGTAAATATTTGCAGCACAGATTATATATATTTTCTATTTTTATTATTCTGGATTTCTATGACTAACTAGAGGCTGGTAAAAAAGCACAAGTGAGAGCTGTCTGCAGATTGTATTTTGCCATCAACAGTATGAGCCTTTCTCCCTCCTGGCACACATGCACATCTCACACATAAGGAAGAGGTTTGCCCTGCGGTCCCCAGCACCTGGGCACAACTGCGCTTGTCATCGCAGTTACTGATGAGGAGGGGATATGTGGGGGAAGATGGATAGAGGGAAGTAAGGAGTGCGTAAAGATTTGAGCTCAGGTGAGGCAGACAGGGAAGGGGAGCCGAGCGCCGCACACATGCTACCCTTCACGGTGCTCGTCTGCTCGGTAAACCAGGGCTTTTGTTGTTTCCCCAAGAGTGCAGGCACGCAGACTCCCAGCCAGGAAGCTCGTCAATCTATGCCACAACAACACATAAATTAGTGCCCAAATTACTGTTACACTGGTGGAGAAAGAGAGATGTCTTGTGTATGCGGTGTGGAAGTACATCTTCCGCTCTCTCCCCTCATAGAGGGTGTCAGAATGCACTTCAATAAAACAGTCAAGTAAATACAGGGGAAGACATGAAGAGAGAAGCACTACTGTGCTGTACGGGCATCTTGAGTTGGGCTGTGTTGAAATATTAATAGACCTCACACACAAACAAATACAGAGATGCACGCATGAGTTCATCCTAAAAGCAGCCCAGGGCAATGGTCCAGACCTGAGCTTAGCAAAGTCACTGCACAGCTATGAAGAAATAATAGGAAAGGCTTAAAGAGCCCATTTTTTGAAACAGAAATATCTCTTCAAATACACAGTCTCCAGTGAAGGGGATCACAGCTTAGGCAGCTAAATGATTGGGGGGAATTACAGTATAGACATCGAAATGTGTCAATTATGTCTTTCTGTGGTCTAATCCCTCTGGTCAGAATATTTTTTCTGATGACTTCAGCTTGTTTACGGGGGTTGAATGGAAGCTGTTAAAGTGATGATATAGAGTTTTGGTCGGCAGGTGAATTTTCTGCACAAACGCCGTGTGCTCCTTGCGCTGCAAACCTGCGAATGCAAGTCGACCAGTACTGCGGAGATACGCCAACAGCCAACTCGCAGACACATTCATGCTATTCAAGCCTGTGTTTCGTGCCACGGCTGTCCTTTGCTGCTGACATTCAAATAACCTTTCTTCTGCTGCATAAATGGGAATTTTAAAAAAGCATTGTGTTGTGTGCGACTTCACATGACAGCTGAGCCCTGGCAGATGAAAAGAGGCAGAATTCTGATAGTTGTTGTTAGACTGTAGCTGCGTCGCTCCGCAGCTAGATCTGACTGTCATTGGTATCTGTTTAGAGAAGACTCTGTTTATCAACCAACAGCTGATTTTCAGCGCAAAAATGGGAAAACCATGTAGCAAAATAAATTTGCTGTATGTAATGATAGAGGAACATTGCTTGACGTGTGTTTTTCAGTCCAAGAGCAAATGAGCTCTGCTCAGTCCTGGGAGCAGACGTATGATCCCGACAAGCTTTTGTACGTTTTTTGTTGCAAAATATTGTAAAGCGGAGGGTGTACTAACACAGTCTGTCTGATTATGAGAGACAAATTGTTAATCTGCTCGTAATGCCGTTCCTTTTCCAAGTTCCTTACATAATCTCATGACATGAGCTGATGGACTTCCTTCACTCTGTCACTGACAGCTGTCAACACAGTGCATGTGACACACACGCACACACACACATACACAGTGACTGACACAGAGAAAACATATGTAATTTTCCTCCTTCATACCTCTACCGTGAATCGTTGGGCTATCAGGAAATTATTTAATGGTCCAATCGAGTAATGGGTTAAGCTCTCAGCATTATGAAGGCAGCCATGGTATGGGTCTCTAATGTAAGGGATAATCATAATCCTTCAGTGTTATGTCAGTAGTCCAAGGGTTGAGTGGGAACAGCAAGGAGGTTTTGACTTGTGATTTTCCACCTTTGCACAGACCTGAAGATTTGCATCTTTCGTTCATTTTGTCTATGTTGCCATTATGTTATAGTGTATGTTTAAAAATATAAAGAAAGCAGACTATAGTCTACTCTTGCAGGTCATTTGTAGTAATTGTTTATATAGTAGCGCTATAGTACACATTCTCTTCGTGACACATCATCCCCTCGAAGGGTCTGCTAGTGTGGTGAATCAGTGTCCTTGAACTGCTCAGACAGACAAAGAGCAAGCTATAACATTTGGCTCAACTGTCTCTGCTCTATGCCATGCCCATTGTCCACGATAACCATGCCAGGCTGCAAAGCTGCATACAGGAAATCAGCCTTGAACTGCTGTCCAGCTCTCGTGGTTATGCACACGGTGCGATTGTGCAGGTGTCTTTGAAGTGGCCTGCGTTGCAGAGGCCATCTCACAGCGCTGTGAGGAGCAGCAGGCTGCTGGGATGGGCTTAAGCATTTCTACCCATCTAACTGAGCCTGGCTTTGATGTCGTAGACTGAGCAGGCAGGGCTGGCTGGCAGGGAAGCAGGCAGGGAGGGAGGAGGACAAGGCGGCAGGCAGGCAGGCAGGCAGGCATGCGCGATGAATGGGATCAGTGGCCTGTGCTGGTCAAGCTCAAGTGCAGCAGCAGCAGCTGTCTGTTTCACACCAAAAAAGCCGTTGACATCACAGCTCATGTCGATACATATTGACTGACAGTTATGAGCAAAGACATTTCAGTTTGAAATTGGTTATAATCATCTTTATTGATTGAATTGTAGCTTAAGGACCATTGATCAGTCAACTAACCTTTTGACTTCAAGATGACTTGATTGTGCATTTTGATCACAGCGAGTCTCCGCTCAGAACACGCTCACTCTACTCAATTCTGTCTCACCTCACTTTTAAAAGCAGCTTATTCCAGTGTGGAAATAAGTATATGTTCAGAGTAAGGTCTTTTCTCATTCAAGGTACTACAGAGCCTACCTCAGCTGGTCCAGAGACAAACTATTTTTACTGTTGAGTGCACTGAGCATTCAGGGTTCTTGTGCAGCAGTGGAGTGAGAAGGTGTTGACTGGCGAGGCTGTGTGCACAGAGGACCTTCTTGTCGTAGATAGGGCTTTGAGAGGCACGGTTGTGAGTGCGCCCTCCCTGGCCTGCACTCCCACTGCTTTCACCTGATGTGGCACAGCCTCAGTCAGGCCTCAGCGAGCGCCTAGCCAGCTTTGCTTCTTCAGGAAAGATGAAGGCATCTCACAGCTATGCTGTGGGGGTGGGGGAAGCTAGCAGCAGCCTAAGCCCGGAGCTATCAGAGGCTGGAGCTCAGAGCCAAAAGCCTGTGGGCTGGAAATAGTGGGTGGAAGCTTGGCTTAACTTGGCAAGACAACTATAGCCACAGCCCTGCACTGCCACCCAATGGCTGGGGCCTAACACTACAACCTTTAGTTCAACATAGCCAGAGCCTGTCATAAGTATAACATGCTCCAGTGGCTCTGAGTGCATGTCAGAACAAATTATATAAGTAATGAGGCTGAAAATGCTAAAGGAGTCAAAACACACTGCGCTGCTAATGCTCGTGCAGGGAGAACACAAAAACAAACAGTAGAGTGCATTCATACAGCGATAGACCGAACCAAAATAACAAGCAACCGTGCACAGTAAGAAAAAAGATTAATTATAAATTAACCCTCAGTTCAGTTGTCACAGCCCGCCTCCTGCCTGGATTTCACTCTAATCCGGGCCGACGAGGTGCGCTGCCCTCTATTGTATGTGAGAATCGCAAATCACAGGAGGTGTTGTCTGTAAGTGAATTAATTGTGCATGTTCCACCACTCCTTTTGGTTCATTTTTACTCAAATGTAGGCTAATTCCATGTAAACACGGCCAGTCTTGTTGACTCCAGCAGTGCGAGGAGAACAGACACAGATTCCTGAATGAATAGAGTGTGGCTCCGCGTTTGTGGATTAGAGGCTCTGTGTTGAGGGCCTCTCCAGGGCATGCCTCTGGGACAAGGACATTATCCACATGACACATTACAGGCTTTTAGGCAGCTGATTAAAGTGGGCCCGGGATCTTTGGTTTGAACCTTATATCAAATGAATGTTTGATGTTATCAAAGTATTTTAAAGAGGTTGGAAGTTAAGGTGTATAAAATGATGTGGGGTATATGAAGCTGCTAGTCCTGGGAAGACACAAAAGGCTTTAAAGTAGACACTTAGGCTTGGTTAGAGGGGAGAGGCTGATGTAACATTGTGACATAGTGAACGTCCCACCACGCTTTAACGATTGTCGCGTTTTATTGCATCTTAACTGGGTTAAAATCATATTATTCCCACCTAATTGGTTCAAACTCGTGTTGCAATAGCTCTCTCTTCACTGTGATCGGTTTGTTTACGTGGCCGGTTGGAGTAAAACCGTCACATTGTGAGAAAATATCCCGCAGTGATCTTTCCTCGATTTAGATCAGATAGCGGAGTTCATCTGGTGCTGCGCGGCACTGTTGGGATGGAGGGACTGAGATGCTGAAGATGTGGAGGAGGGCTGTGAGATAGAGATCTCTGGAGGGAGAGGGGGGGGGGGGGGGGGGGTAGGGATACAGCGTCAGTGGCTGCAGTGATAAAGCTGAGAGCAGTGGAACAAGCTGGGAGTTCTGTGCCTCTGATGTCTGTGTGTTCTGTCTGTTCTGTTGTGTTGCCCTGTGGTCTTCTCCTGAAGAGAAGGCCAAGGATGGATGAGGCCTGTCCCCTTTGTGTTTTGTCCTCTATGGTGGGTGAATCACAAGCCTGTCAGCAGCGTAGCACCACAGCTCAACTCCCATTGAACCTTCTTCTATAGTGTACACAGACACACTCTCTGCCACCACTCCATCCAGCGCATTGGGCATGTTGTGATTTTTTTTTTTTTTTTTTTTTTTTTGCCACAGTGGATTTACGCCCGAGGTTTTTGTGGTTTTGAAGATTAAGAGGCTTCGTGAAGTCTAGTTTTCGAAGAGGGAATAAATCTCCTCATGTGCCCAAAATGAGCCTTTCTCATTACATGAGGCTAGTATTAGTATGACTGTGATACATTAGGGTTTTTGGGTTGTTGGGGTTTTCCTCATAAGTTGTGTTTAGAATGCAAATTGGCTGCTTGTGAGGACTTAAGACGACATCCCTGCCACACACACACACTTATATTTAGGTAATGTTGTGTGGAAGGGTGGATACAAAAAAAAAAAAAAATACACCCGATGACATGTTTTTAGAAGCACAGTGCTCTTTAATGTTAGCAACATGGAGCCATGGTGAAGGTGATATACAGTGACAGCAAAATGTTGTTGTTTTTTTGGGGGGGGATATATATTTATATTCATTTTCTTGTCTTCTCTGCAGCTCAAATCGAAATAATTCCCTGCAAGATCTGTGGAGACAAATCGTCAGGCATCCATTACGGCGTGATAACATGTGAAGGCTGTAAGGTAAGCATCATGAGACTAAACCTGTCTCGTCACTATTTTGCATGCGTGGATGAGACGGGAGAGCTACGAAGGGGGGAAGAGAACCGGAGAAACTGAGCTAGTACACAAAGTTGCTTGCGAGGGAAAACATTTGAAAATCGACGCTGAAGTTTTTCTTTCGAACATTTGGAGACCGTCCGCAAAAGTGTAAACACCAAAAACATGATCATTAAAGTGGTCAAGCACCACAGAGGACATCACAGAAAACCACAGTTAATGGTACAAAGTCATTCTTCTGCCTTCTCCCTCCCAGGGACGTGTCTTTTCACTGTGTTCTCTGCCTCTTGCTGCAGCCTGCTCGTCTTGAAATAAAATGATCAAAAGGAGAATGCTTTGAATTATAGCAGATTGTTGGCTGTTTGCTACAGTGTGTTGCTTCCATTGAAGCTGCCTTTTGTACTGTTACAAATGCACCAGCCAGTCATAGTGAGGGGAATTTTGTGCTTAGAGTGTATTCTTGTCCCTGTGCTTGTCACCAGGCACATCATTAGCATTCCTCAGCCAGGCTGCACCTTTGCTGTTTGCTCCTGTGTGTGTGGAGAGAGAGAGAGAGAGAGAGAGAGAGAGAGAGAGAGAGGGGAAGAGGAGGAGGAGGAGAGGGAGAGAAGTTCCTTTCAGCTGTCCCAGCGCTCCTCTCCCTCACACAGGAGCTGGAAGGAACAAAACACTAAAGAATAAACTGCTGAAATCTATCTTTAATGATTGCTAATTAGTCCAGGCAGAGAGGCCTTTAATGATATGTGCGAGTACAAAAGTTTGGACCATAAATCATAGCATTATTAAAGAGTGCTGCTTGTCACTGGCAGTTATAGCCTGTTTCCATAATGGCTTCCATTATAAAGCAACTTGGCAGCTGTCAGCTGTTTTCTTGTAATTAAACAGCCAATGAGCAGCTAATTAAGACATATGTGAATGGAGCAGTAGAGTGGGGCATGTTAATGATGTGCTGGAATCAATTCATTAAGTCAAAGGATGAGGAATCCAGTCGCCGTGCATTCTCAATCCTTTAGCACCGCTCATACCAGTGTTGTGTTAATCAACACTAATAACCCCCTCTGAAGGAAAATACCATTCACAGTTATCATTCCTACCCAAACACACCACCCCTGGTGCCGCACACGTCATTGAAATGCTGCACTCTCTAAATGCCTGATATTCCAGATTAACAGGCAGGACAAAAACCAACACAGTGGTGTTAATATCTAATCTGTTTGGCAGCAGTGAAGTGATTATTGTGAAATTAACTGAGTTAGCACTGAAAGACTTGGAAGACATGATTTGTCGCCGCCCACAGTGGTTCATCTGAGGTGTTTCTTCTTCTTCTTCTTCTCCCGCGCAGGGCTTCTTCAGGAGGAGTCAGCAGAGCAATGCAGCCTACTCTTGCCCCCGTCAGAAGAACTGCCTGATTGACCGCACCAGCCGCAACCGCTGCCAGCACTGCCGGCTGCAGAAGTGCTTGGCGGTGGGCATGTCACGAGATGGTAAGGGCGTTAACTTAAAAGGAGATATACGGGTGGGTGCCTCCCACAGGGTGAGAAGACAGAGGCAGAGAAACTCAGGTCAAGCCCCTGCATGTGTGGGCAGCGCTCTGCTTTTGCTGAAGTACCTTTGATTCTGACCTCCCTTTGAAGGCAAACAACAAGGTTAAGGAATATCAAACAACAAGGTTAAGGAATATTGTCTTAGAGACACAACATTGAAGTAGCCCTTGTTGTAAAATAGCGATAGTGGATAGTTTTGGGCTTCTTTATTAAATTGTCTATTAATTTTTAAGGAAAGAGGGATCAGGGAAGAATATGTTTTAACTAATATTACACTGTTGGTTTATATAGTCACTTATATACACCACACTCAAAATAGTACCTTTTTTTAATCACCATTTTGTTACAAAGTACTTATTGTTTGAGGTGGTATGGTGGATCTGCACGAATTTACTGCAGGAATCAGGCGATTGGTATGTCAAGACGAAACAAATCAAAGCAAAAATCTGTTTATTTCTAGATTAACTTGAATTGATATATACAAAAGATAGCAATACGTTAAGGTTGATATTATATGGTAATTGGAAAAGTTGATGGGTTGTTTATTTGTGGCCCTAATGTTCTGTATATAGATGTACATAGTGAAGAGACAAACACACACACACACACACACACGCACACCCACACACACACACACACACACACACACACACACACACACACACACACACACACACACACACACACACACACACACACACACACACTCTGACTTTGTGTTTTGCAGGTGAGCGCTTTGTCTGCAGGTCTAATTTGTTGCTTTGATGGAGAGTAGGTTTGATGAAATAGGAGGTTGTTAAAGGTTGTCATTAGCGCTGCTGTAATGGGAGCGCACAGGTGGAGATGTGTGCTGCAGGGCTCCTGCTGTGCCGTGCTGGTCTAGACTGGGCTGGGGCGGAGGAGATTCTATCTGAAACGCACACAGGAAAGCACACAGACAAGTGAAAACCTGCACAGAGGCTGGCACATCATCGTGCACCCCGCTTTGCTGTAATTCAGTTCCACACATACGGCATTAAACATAATCATGAAACATGAATGGACGGAAAAACATGCATTAACAGAGCTACCGTTAACCACACACACACACACACTCTCACCTGCATTCACACACACACACGTATGTGCCTCGACTAACAAAGCCAGGAGAGACAAAGGTGACTCTTGCTCTTCACTCAGCACACCAGAGCCTATCTGTCCTGCACTCTCCTCTACTGTGTGTAGACAAACACACACATACTGTGAACGCCTGACATAGCCAGGTCCCCAGAACTCTGCCCAAGGAGTCTCATTCTTAATAGCAGGTGTCACGTACGGCTTCACGATTGGTTGTGTCAGAGGTTGCATTATATGAAAATAAACATAATTTAACCATAATCATAATTTGCAGCCAGTATGGAATTAATGTCCCCTGGGGGGTAAAAGCCCTAATTCAATCCTTTTCCACTTTTGTCATTTTGTCGCAGACTCCATGGTTTATTTTGTCATCAAAGGACATAGTTTATTCCCAAAACTCCAATGCAAAATCCCTTTTATGTTTTAAAATCTACTAAGCAATAAAAACGGATTCTGATTCTAATAGGAATTTATTCTTATTTATATCCTCCTCATACAAACTACATTGAGTCTCATCCATTACCCTAGTGGTGAGATTATATCACATGTCTGATATCGTTCATGAAAGGACTTTGCTTTTATTTTAGCTTATGTTACTTTGGGCAGAGAAGCCCCTTGATGCCACATATGGAACTACTAACTACTCAACTAACACATGATGTCACTGGTGTCTCTTGCTTTTGTCCCGCAAATCACAGCGGTGAAGTTCGGCCGCATGTCCAAGAAGCAGCGAGACAGCCTGTATGCTGAGGTCCAGAAGCACCGGCTGCAGCAGCAACAGCGTGAACACCAACAACAGCCAGGGGAGGCAGAGCCGCTCACACCTAGCTACGGCCTCTCAGCCAACGGCCTCACGGAGCTCCACGATGACCTCAGTGGCTACATGGACGGTCACACCCCCGATGGCAGCAAACCGGACTCTGCCGTCAGCAGCTTCTACCTGGACATCCAGCCATCTCCCGACCAGTCAGGCCTGGACATCAACGGCATCAAGCCGGAGCCCATCTGCGACTTTGCTCCCAGCTCCGGCTTCTTCCCTTACTGCTCCTTCACCAATGGCGAAACCTCACCCACCGTGTCCATGGCTGAACTAGGTAAGGAGTGGGACAGAGAGACGGGGGAGACAAGAGTAGAGACGGCAAAGTGGAGGAGGGGGGGAGAACAACTCAACCGTGGGGCAAACGACACAAAGGTTGCTTAAAATAGCAGGAGGTTGGAGACTCATCTCCAACACTCATTAAAAGAGCCTCTCTTTTGTAATTAGTTTCCATTAATTAGGGCCAATCAGGATCCAGCAGGGCAGGCGTCTGGGGAAATCATTTTTTTAGGCTCCCCTGTGCCCAGGAACTCCTTTTAACAGATGTGTTTTCAAAACCATTTAAATTCTATACTCAATATTTCTCTCAGAGAAAAATGTGACCTTTGTTTCAGTGAGTAACGTGGGACCCCCTCCTCCTTCTCTCCATGCATTTGTGTCATAACTAGATTGGCTTTGCCTCCAACCTTAAGCTATGAGCTTCCTGCAGGCAGTAAAAGGAAATGTCAACAAGCCTTTTCCCAGTTAAAAAAAAGCCCACGCGTGTCTGTCTTTCCTCCTTCTTGAAAGCTCAGTAAATAAACCTTCCTTTCCTGTGGCATATTTCATCAGTGAGGTCTTCACTTTCACACAGTAACATCCACATCTCAACTGTGATCTTCCGGGTTTGTGACAATGCTTGTGTTTCAGAGCACCTGGCCCAGAACATCTCCAAGTCACACATGGAGACATGTCAGTACCTGAGAGAGGAGCTGCAGCAGATGACCTGGCAGGCCTTTCTGCAGGAGGAGGTGGAGAGCTACCAGAGCAAGGTAATCTCTCGGGCACAGCCGCAGCCCCGCGCCGGCGTCCGCAGAAGTTTGCAATAATGAAATACTTTGTTTTATAGAAGATAACCCCATTCTCTTTCCTATCTGTTCTTAGCCACGGGAAGTCATGTGGCAGCTGTGTGCTATCAAAATAACAGAGGCCATTCAGTATGTGGTGGAGTTCGCCAAGCGCATCGACGGCTTCATGGAGCTGTGTCAGAACGATCAGATAGTGCTGCTGAAAGCAGGTATGACAGCCTGTCAACATGGCCCTGCTGCTGTCAAACTTGCCCACCACCACCACCATCACCACCCCCCTCCCGTATTGTCACAAGGGCATAGCTGACCTGACTGCACAAAAGCCCTGTTCTTCACATGCACCGACAGTGTCACAGAGAGGAGACCCTGCCCTGCCTGTTTCCTCCCTGTGACTCTGTCACTCTCTGTTCTCCTCCTGTTTATTACACACATAGCTAAGATGGACACGGCATTAGATAAGCAATGTGTTCCTCGGCCCAGATAATACCTATCATGTCAGCTGCCATTTCCCCCCCTCTCTTTTTCCAGGCAGCAATGATATCATCTGCCGTTTCAACCTGCCCTCATGTCGACACACAGAATGTTAAGCACATATATATGGCATGTATGGGGCTGTGCACAGTGTCACCTACTGTATATTTATGTATAAACAGAGAAGGGCATACACACACAGATATATACATACTGAAAACAAACACTTGTCCCGGGTATTTACATTAGCACTGTCAATATGAATAATAAAATAAAGACAGAGATCCCTTGTCAGACGTGGCATTTTAAAACAGTAGCGTCTTCCATAATAGCAGTAATACATTCTGTTACATGTTCTTGATCCTCTTATCCACTCCCACAGAGTGGTACAAAATTACAGGATGGAATAATGTCCCTACTTTTCTTATAATTATAATAATTTCCCAGCTAAATTAAGGCAGAATGAATAAGCACTGTAACTTTTATCTGGCATGTCATAATGAAAGAATAGCCTTCTGTTATGATATTATCTTCTGCGGAGGTGATTTTTTTTCCTTCCCCCTTTGATGGCGGTTGTCTCCGTTTCAAAGCAGTTGTGTTGCTCATATCGCTGAAGAATAGCACAAAGCATGATCATGTGTTTTTTGCATCGCTGACTGATGTGCAACTCTTAGAGGGGGAGAAACAAAGCTGAGATTCAGCATCTTGTCTCTGTGTGTGTGTCTCCACAGGCTCTTTGGAAGTCGTATTTGTCAGAATGTGCCGTGCCTTTGACTCGCAAAACAACACAGTCTATTTTGATGGGAAATATGCTGGACCTGATGTGTTCAAGTCATTAGGTAAGTGGAGACGGTGCAGGTATATGTGGTTGTCTGCATGTGTGCAGGTTTGAGTGGGCGTGTGTGTGTCTGTGTCTGTGTATTTGTGGGTCTGTGTGTGTCTTACTCATTTCCTTGGTGTAATAGCCAAAATTAGAGCCTGCTGTTGTGTTCTACACCATGCTGAAGGCCTGGAAACAAACACTGAGCACTCATCCCTGCCTCACCTGGCATTGCTGTCTCTGCAGCAGTTATTTATGGTAGAACAGAGATGTTAGTGAGGCTCTGCTGCATATGGCTCCTGTAACTGTGGAAACAAATAAAGGCAGACATTTGGGAGATAGCTATCACGACTATCATTGATACTTTGACGTCTTCAGCAAAAGTAAATAGCATTTGTGTTTGACTACAGTGAGTCTTGCGCTTTCAGCTACCTTTTGACAATGAAAAACATCCAAATGTGTCCCATAGTGGCAATAAAAATGCTCCATTCTGTCTCCAAGTGTGAGTTTACCAATGCCTCAAACCATGCCATTGTTTGCCCACTGTAGAGGAATGTGTTTTTATGTAAGCGAATGGTATGTGGCCTGGTGTCCTGTGTGTCACGTGCAAAGGGAAAGGCAGAGTGATGTGCTTCCCCAAACCACGGTGGCATCAGTCTGTTTCTCTCTATCCCTGTTAATTGATTTAACTAAAAGCCTTAATAGCGACCTCATTTTGGCTTGCATAACGCCACCCAACTGCCAAAAGTGGCTCATCTGGAAGGCAAAACTCTGTAAAAGCATTGCCTGTTCTGCTTAAGACGCTCTCGTGTGCTGTCAGCCATATTTTTTTTTTTTTTATTCCTTCCCCTTCCTCTTTCCTCCCTATGTGCCTCTCTCCCAATAAAGATCAAGAGTGAATGTTGTTCTTTGGTCTTCCTCATCCTAAGCCCTCTCTCTCTGTCCTTTGCTGTGGCAGGCTGTGACGACTTGATCAGCTCCGTCTTCGAGTTTGGGAAAAACTTGTGTTCTATGCACCTGTCTGAGGATGAGATCGCCCTGTTCTCCGCCTTTGTGTTGATGTCTGCTGGTAGGTGTCACTCACAGTGCAAAGGGGAAAAAACATATTCTCTGTGACACAGAGCGCTGTTTCCGTCCTGTTTTTCTCTATCAATTAAGATGTTAAGGTTTTTTCGTGGCACTGCCTCGTTTCTTACCGTTAAGTGACCTACTTTCCAGACCGGTCTTGGCTCCAGGAGAAGTTGAAGGTGGAGAAACTCCAGCAGAAGATCCAACTGGCCCTCCAGCATGTCCTGCAGAAGAACCACAGAGAGGACGGTATACTTACAAAGGTAAAGCACAATGCAGGATCACACTCACACATCCATTATCCCTGAAAGTAGCTGTCTGCTAAGCATTATTCTACCCTTGTAGCGCTGTAATCTCCCGCTGCTTGGGATAGTCATCCACATGTTACCAACATTTTTCACTGCAGTAGATTAAGCTAACAGATTCCAGGGAAAGCATTTATTCTGTTACCTGGCTTCTTTTTTTTTTTTAATATCAACAGAAAAGTGACAATTTATCAATTGTACCAGCTCCATAATAATACGAAATGTCAACCATTTCTTATGTCTGAGCACTTGTCTCAATATTTACAAGTCTGTTTGCCGGTGTGTGAGACAGAATACACTGTAGGGAGTAATGTTTTTCACTACTTTTGCTCCATGTCCTTGCCTCCCTGTGAATCTAAACAGCCTGTCTCCTCTCTCTCCACAGTTGATATGCAAAGTGTCGACACTGCGAGCACTGTGCAGTAGGCATACAGAGAAGCTTACAGCTTTCAAAGCAATATACCCAGACATTGTGCGTGCCCACTTCCCTCCCTTATACAAGGAGTTGTTTGGATCAGACTTTGAGCAGTCCATGCCCGTTGAAGGGTAGCAGCCCTGCCAGGTGCCAGTGTGCCCACCGTAGGGGAATGTGGAGGAGGAATCTGAGACACTTTATTGGTGCCCTGCACAAACCAGAGTGGACAGACGGCATGTTGTTCAACTTCTTCTTTTACATTGGAGGGGAGGGGCTTAGGGAGTTGATTCTCAAGGTTTACTTTATTGAATTTGGTTTTCTCTGGAAGACGATAGTTGGACCGACACCCCATGGGACACGAAGAGGAGATAGGCACAAATAATTTTCTGTCTGGTTGAATTTGACCTTTTTATGCGCATTTCCCTCAAGGAACTTAAGAATTATTGTGACAATTCATGGATTTTTACCAATATTTATTGCGTCACTATTACGACGATTTGTGTCAATCTGATTTGTGATCATTTAAACAATTAACAGTTGAAGACCTCTTCAGTAGAAGATGAAGATGAATCAACATCAGTATTATTTCTCAGACAATACTACCAAAACTGTATTTTTGTATTCAACACTTCAACCAGGCATATTCCTGCCTCCTTCATACACAATATCCTGCAATAAACACTTAATAAATGCGCACACTTTGGTCAAGTTCAGCCATTTTTCTTCTTGTGTTGAGTATCTTTTGGATGCAGTGCTTGGAATGAAACTCACAGCAACTTTAGGGGAGGCTCCGTCAGCATTGGTGATGCAATCGGCAACTCTCTATGGACAATCGTTTTAAAAAAGATAATAGAATTCTGGTAATTCTAATGAAACCGCAATGATTTTAGCTGTCAAAGACTCCATCCACCATTGTTGCATAGTGAAATCATGTAAGGCCATCTGCTATTAATCCTTCTCTGGACAGGTGCCCTGGAAAAGGCACAGGGCACCAACACAACGAAAAGGGTCCATTCCACCTGTTTTATAATGTACTACAGGGTATACGGTCATAAGTACTTACTATACAGAAAAAAATGTTTATAGAATCTATTTTAAATAACATGTATGATATTAGTAGTTAGACCATTCTTAATTGTTGAATTGATAAGGCACTTTTATTTCCACCTTCCTTTAATTTAAGACGTGTATATTTACCTAGTGATGTGTTGCATGTGCACAAGAAATACAAGTTGAACCATGGTCACAGAGGCTAGTCCTGGGAGCAACAGTCGATACTGGTCTGGAAGTGTTAGGGATGGCTGCGGTGGCTGCTCGCTGGCAAACAAAGAGGCATATATATATATTTATATATATATATGTATGAGAAGGCAGGTTAGAGACACATTTATCACCTGCTAACGTCAGAGCCCTTCTCTTACCACACACGCAATAACAGTCGACAACATTATGGTCTCACAGCTCTCCTGTCCGTGGTCGTGTATGCACAGATGTGGACTGAACTGCATTCGTTCAAATACAGTAATGCAGAAATTTGCATCACCATTTATTTTTTATTTTTTTCTTATTTAAAAAAAAAAAAAATAATAATAATATTATTTAATTATTATTTTTGAGATGCTTTATTATACGAAAGAAACCACAATATTAGCTGCATCTCTATGTAGTTGGACTGGAGCGCTCACACGTTGACTATAAACCAATTGTTCCATCTAGTGGAAGGTAAAGATACAGCAGGCCAGTGAACCAGCCAAAAGAGAAGGTGCGCTGTCTAAACAGAAAAGCACATGTATGAGCCTTTTGTTTTGTTTTCTTTAATATTATTGTTATTTTTCCTTATTCTTTCTTTAATCTGCCTTCTCACCTCAGCCTCGGCCCGGGCGACGCCACAACAGGAAAATGGAAAAAAAAAAAAACAGAGAAGGGAGAGTGAATATTCAAAGCCTTGTCTGGTAGTAAAGCTTCTATTTTTGTAACATGTTTTGGTTTTTAAATTCATGAAAAAAGAACGAGGGAGAGCGAAATAAGTCAGGTAGCACTTAACTATATTCCTGCAATAATTAGACTAGCTGTTGTTTGTACGATTAGGAGAGAAACATAAAAACGTTAGGACAAGTGCTATTTTCAGAATGCTTTGTTGTCGTGCTTCTGTTTTGTCGAGTGTGTCTTTCTTGTCAATGTGGTAGTAAAGTGGTAGAGAAAAAAAAAAAAAAACCCTGGATGTGCCAAACAGTAGTCGTTGCTTCTGCTTTCCAGTCTACACGTCTGTAATAGTAGAATGGATTCCTAAGACATTCCAGCAATCTCAGTAGCGCCTTTGTGAAGTATGTTTTTACAAAAAAAAAAAAAACGGGTGGGGGGGAGAGAAAAAAGGATCTTTTAAAAAAAAAATATATCCCTTTAGAAATTCAACAAAGCATGTTCACACATCTGTCACCGACCGTAATACAGGATCCAGTTGTTGTGTCTTTTGTTTTTCTGTTTGCACACACTATCATTCCTCTGCCGTGCAATTTGTACAAGGTGTTAATGCCTTGTGCTGTCACCCCTCAGGGAAGAGTTTCTTTTGTGTTTTTCTGTGTGAGAGGACATTTGTTTGTATTCATTATTAGGTTTTTTTTTTGCATTTCATCTCATTTGTTTAAAAAAAAAAAAAAAAAAAAAAAAAAAAAACACTTCACCAACCATGCTTTTTATCAGTACACAGCATATTTGTAAAAAACAAAACTCAGATTTGGTTTCAAATGGTGTCATCAGGGTCTTTAAAAAAATAAAATCATAATAATAATAATAATAACCCTCTTTGTTAGAAAAACCAAATATTGTTATGCAATACTAAATCTTTTTTGTGTTTGGATTGTAGTAGATATGCTGTACCGAAGTAATAATCTCTGTTTTTTGATCCAATTCTGTTTGGATAATGCACAAGCCCTCTATGACTAGTAAACCTCAGTCTCCTAGAAAAAGACAATCCAGGTTAAAGAGGCCCAGTGGCCCCGCGAACGCAGCAGCAGCAGCAGCAGCAGCGAGGATGAGGTGTGAATGCTCAGGGAGGTAACAGGTAGACTGAAGAAGCAGCTCGCGTTCCTCTGGACTGTTGCGGAGCATTTCGTTAGCTCTTTTGTGAATTTTTTGTGAACACTCGACCGATCAGAGGAGGCGTAGTTGAACAGTTCGGCATAGCACACTGAACGAGCACTTAGCTGTTCATGAAATAATGAAGAGTTGGACATTTGGCTCATTTCCTGTTATTTATTTTCACACACACACACACACAAAAAAAATTGTTTTCTACCTTTTTTTCTTGAAAATTATTTCACTTTCTTCTGCTGTTGGAGTCTTTGTAAAAAATTGTCACATTAAAAAAATAATAATAATAATAGTAATTCAGTGCAATCAGTTATAAGGTCCACCACCAGAAGAGTTCCTCCTTCATAAAGTGAAGTCATTTTATTTAAATCGTCGAGTGGCTTGTAGTTTGTTCTACAATATTAAAAAAAAAAAAAAAACATAATATGCCTTGTGTTACAATTACGGGTCTCTACAGTGCAGTCATTATCCTTTTGAATTGATTGACCTTATACATACAGCTGACTCAGTCTCCGAAACAAAAAGTAATAAAGCCCCATTATTCTGTCTCCCATCTTGTGATTGTACCGATGTGGTCGCGATAACGGCAGGACACACGAATACTTTGTGTCTAAAGTAACCAAACTGCACCTTCACACAGGCCTGTAACATGATGTCCTTCTGTGTTGTTATTCTCAGTTGAGAAATCCCAGCTTTTTAAATGAGGAATTATTTGTGCTACTCAATCAGTGTATAGAATACAGTAAAAAAAAAAAGAAAAAATATGTGCTGGTCCTTCTGTCTCTGCTCTGTTGTCTTTGTAACAAAAAACAAACAACAACAACAACAACAACAAAAAAAAGCAATAGTGTGTTTGCGTGTGTGTATGTGTGTGTGCACGCGTGTGTATGTATGTATTTGTTCTCACAGTGTGTGAATAAAATAAAACCCCAGACAAGGCTTTAATAATTACAGAGGAACAGGGTTATGTGGGTGAGGAGGTATTGATTTTATATTTTTTTGTCTTTTTTTTTTTTTTTTTTCAAACTAAGGTTTTGGTAAATGTTGAGCTTGATCCGTCATCATAGGTGTAGGCTTCAAAAGCATGACCTAATGCCTTCAACGCTGTGAAGAAACACTGACCAGCTTCACAGTCACACAAAAAAAGAAATTAAAAAAAAAGAAGTATTTGTTCAGATGGTGAAAGTCGCAGCCCGAGCTGAAATGAATCCCGCACTATAAATTGTTTAAGATGAGTCCTTGTGACCATAAATTGTGAAGATAAGCGCTATGTCACGCTTGGAGTCGTGCCGGAGCTGTCGCGCCCACAATTATGAGTCAGTCATCGCATTCTAACAGAATTGATTTTCCAAAGCACAGCTTATAAGGATTTATGATTAAAAAAAAAAATACATTTTAAGAATATAGTTTTTAAAACAAAAAGTGAAAAGCAACTTTTAGCCATAATCGAATGTCGAGCAATAATATATGTCTGTGTATTATTATTATTATTATTATTGTTGTTTTTGATTCTTTTGTGAATAATAGTCTTTGAACATCTGCATGTAAATACACCTCTTATTTATCACTTTTTGTTTTGTTTTGTGTTGATCTTATGTTTTCATGTGTATATTTGACCAGTTCTGTTCCCAGGTGGAGAACTTAGAACTTGACATGGCCTGTATGCTGTATATCTTATGTTCTCCCTCTCTTTCTCTCTCTCTCTCTCTCTCTCTCCCTCATTCTCGGCTGTTTCTTCGTCCTATTTAATGTTATTATTGACCACGTGTATAAAGGTAGCATTGTAACTTCTGTCTGTATAGGTAAGAGGAAAATACTGCTACTAAGGCCTACCCAATGAAAAACTATTTATCTGTTTTTATCAATGACACCATATTGTATGATAACTCTGTTTCTAGTTTGCTTCCCTCCTATAGGATTAGTTTGATAGAGACAGGGTGTGCTGACCTTTATTTTGTGTTTGCCCTGATGTGTGGTGCTAGGTAAGTTAATTTTGTGAACAAAGTATTGATTCCTGAGCCTGGCTGCCCAATTAGTTTGTTCATTTCTTTACATTATTAATGTATTATTGATATTAGGACTCAATAAATGGTAAGAATAATGAAAACGATAGTGGTTAAAAAAATAAATAATAATAATAATAATAATAATAATAATAGTACCCGGCCAGTACCTGTATCAGTGTGCTCGTCCTGGGGTAAGGCACTTATTTCCTTCTGACTTATAGCAAAGCTAGTATCTGCTAATTAACAAGCTATTTAAGGTTGCTTCTCTGGTTTGTGGAAAAATGATAATATTCAAAAAGGTAACGGCAGTATTGTGTTTTATTTCCTTTGATTGTAAAAAAAAAAGAAAACCACTCACTGAGGCTATAGTTTGTCAGGTTTTAAGATAATATTTACCTCTCTTGTGTCTGCATAGTCCTTCACCTAATGCAGGGAAGCGGTGCTTGGATTTCATTTAAACAGCCTCAGTCTGCTTTTGTTATTCCCCATTTTAGACGATACTGAAACGACCTTTTTACGCCACATAAAGTACACACAAGTGTTGCAAATGTAAATGACAGGACTGCCATTGACCCTTTTCTCTGCACTCTGTAGCAAATATCAGTTAAAATCAAATCAAATAAAAAACGCTTGCAATAATACACGACGTTATCACACTGAGTGCCTCTCGGTGTAACAAGATGCATACATGGTTTTCGATTGTCTCTTCTTTGTGTTTTTTTTTTTTTTTTTCAAAACGTGTACTGAAGTGACGATGTATTTTGTACGATAAGATGAATTCTCGCTCTCGCATTGCTTTCAAAAACGTCTTTTCGGACGATTTCTTTGTGTTGATGCATTAAAGAGTCCCCCCCCCCTCCCTCACCTTGTTTGAAAAACATAAATGGGGAAGATTTTGTTTCATTTTGATCTGGAATGGTCAAATAAATGCTTGCAAAAATATGACGGAAAAAGTTCACCTGCACATTGTTTGATTATTAATTAGGAAATCCACATTTCTTCATTCTGTATTTTTTATTTTTTTAACCAACCTTTGTTTTGTCTGAGAACAGAACAGTTACTATTGCATTGTGTTTCAAGAAGTTGTATCTGTTTGTAACACACCACATCTGATTTATTTTTTATCTTTTTTTAAATGTCTTGTGTTCAATGTGCGCTCAGTCAGTTGGGGTCACTTTACATGAAGGGTGGGTGGAACAAGGGTCGATTAGAATTCTTTTTCCGTGCAACAGTCGAACAAATCATGGGAAAGTGGAAAGTCGCGTGTGGTTGTCGCAAAATTTCTAAGTCACTCGTTTGCTACTGATGTTAAAATGGGGACAGATGATCATGTACCTTTTTATCCAGCTCTTTTGAACTCTCTTTAGCAGGTAGTCTATTCACAAACGTAGTTTTGCTCCTTCTTGTCTGATTCTTAAATATGAAAATAAGTATTTTGATTCATTTTGTAAATACAGCTGTAAAGAAAAATAAGAAATTTAATGTTGTCTTTTAAATACTTTTCATTCTAATATGAATGTTGTTATATTGTACTTAGAAACTGTACCTTTAATATTACCTTTATTAAAAGTGCATTGGAC
This sequence comes from Microchirus variegatus, assembly GCF_963457635.1. Classification (NCBI taxonomy): domain Eukaryota; kingdom Metazoa; phylum Chordata; class Actinopteri; order Pleuronectiformes; family Soleidae; genus Microchirus; species Microchirus variegatus. The sequence continues at coordinate 4,454,418 of NC_139809.1, read as the reverse complement.
ACATCGATTTTAGATGTGCTTTATGTGCTGTTATCCCATAATAAAATTTACCGCTTGTAATGGGCTTTTATTTCCTGACTGTTTAACTCTCTCTCTTTCTGTCTCTCTCAACTCTTTGTTCTTAACAGAGATAATAATCTGAATATATTTGATGAGTCACAACAATTTAATGATTTTCCAAATTCTGTGAACACACACACACACACAATGTCAAAATTGTCCGTACACCAAGGAGTCGATGAGAAAAGACGTCAGTTCAATTTCATCTCTTTATTTATCTAAGATATATAACGGCACAAATTTCATTATGGCCATAAACACATTAAGCTGATGAACCACTGAGCAACATGATTACCCAGTTGTAGTGCTCAAGATATACATATATATTTTAGTCATAAACAGTAGTTAGATGGTGGGAAAAAAATCAATTTCTGCCCATTCAAAGAATTATGAGCAAAACCTTAGATAACTCTCAGTATTTTCACAATTAAACAAACATATACCTGGCAAACACATTGATTGTAAGTTGTTTTTGTTTGTTTTGTTTAAGGTGTATATATATATATATATATATATATATATATAATATAATATATAATAAGTCACACAGACCAATTACACTTGAGGGAAATTTCCATTTTTGCTATGAATGCGATTTTCTACAGCATTATAAGAGGAGTATTGCTTTTACCACTGCTTTAATGCATAAATATACAGTATATAAAAAAGAAAAAAAAAGTATTAAGATTGTGTTTGTGTTTTTATTTATTTTAAAACACACAACAATACTGAGTAATATTATTAGCCTCTCTTTCAGTGGAAGGGCAGATACTTGGGCACGGCAAGTCTGGTTAATGTCCGGAAGGGGGCAGCAATGTCCACAAGGCTTTGATGTCGACGTACATTTTCCAGAAGAAGAATGTCTCTCGTCAAATACGTCCGTCAGATGGCTCGTGCTAACTCACGTCACAATATCTCGTGCGGGTAAAGTTCCTGTGGACCGCTAAGGCAGTCACAGTAATGGAGCTAGAATGGTAAGTTATATTTAGAACTATGTATTTGTGTAGGGTGTATTTGTTTTGTGACAATTTAGACAACTTAAATAAGCTGTCACCATGTGGTATGACTACTGTTTGCTAACTTGCTAGTTAGCATTCTTAGCTAACCGCCTGAGCGTCTGAACGCTAACTACGTACCAACGTGCGTTGAACTGGACAGTGATCGTCATTATTCTGCTGTTTGGAGCAAATGATATTAAACAAATCAATGTAACTGTCCTCGGCTGACAAGTCATTAGTTATCACTTTTAGCCAAACAATATACATGAAACAAATTAACAGTAGCGTGTCTTTTATTGTCTACGATTTTATTTATAAACCTATGATATGTATAAGTATTTTATTTGACCTGATTCTGTGTCGCACCGCACAAATAACTAAGTTATATGCCAGTGAATGCACCGAGGACTGATTCAGGGGAATTTGGGGAAATCTAATTACGATTTGATTTGCAATGTTATGTTTTAATGTCAGTCTAAGGTTCTATATTCACGTTGTACTAATTTAAGTTCTGAGTTGGGAAGATGTCATAAAATATAGGAACATCTGTCTGGTCTTTAAAATCCCGCATGGTTTAGCTCCCCCTCCACTGAATTCACTCATAAACCAACGCAGCACTGTTCAGATCACAAGAAGCACTAGAATCAGTCCCACTCAAGAAAAGTACATTTGGCCAGTTATCATTCTCTGTTAATGCAATACATAATTGGAACTCAGTTCCCACCTATATCAAAGATACACGTACATACTCCACTTTTACAGCCAAGTTAAAAACATTGCTTACCGACAATTACACCTGTACACACTAACATATAATGGCTGTGTTATTTGGGTCATGATCATGGATGCTGCCTGTCTATACAGTACGCGATGCTTGTCTGCACTCCTGAATGTGATTGTATGTGCTGATGTGTGATTATATTTTATGTGCTGCTTTTGTATGTTTTGACTATATGTGTTGTCTCTGCATGATTGTACTGATGTTTCACTGTTATCGTCATTGGTCTATCTTGTTTACTAGCTGTCATAACGCTCTCCTTTTAATCATTGTGCTGTAATATATTGTTTTGTTTTTGTTTCTTGTTTTTTTTTTTTTTTACTTTTACTGATACAGTTGATTAATTGGGATTGTCCTCGAGATAATAAACTAAACTAAATGTGATTAGCCGTTACCACATGACACTATTCAAATGTATGAATAGTTTCCAACATGTACATGTGTTTTTAAAATTGGCCAAGTTCATGGAATAGTCTGTAGGAGAATAATTCGGTTGCATTCTTGTCTTTGCAATTCCCCAATTGCACTGTTTTCCATTTGCAAGTTCAATTTGAAAAAAAAGCCTAAGTATGTACTGTTATGTTTAAGTTGCAAGAGTTTCACTAGGTTATGAAAACATGCTGTAACTTTTAAATTAGAAATAGTAAAAAAAAAAAAAAAACTTCTTAAAAATAAAATAATTATATATAGTATAGGTTATGTGATAGTATATTGTTAGTCAAGGTATAGTGGTTTTGCTGGTCAACACGTATAGCAATCATTACAATTTTATTTGGAACCTGCATATGTGTTGCTAACTGTAAAGTCCACAACTTTTATCCAGTATAAGTGGTATACATTAAGTAATTAAGATTAAGAACCCGAAGTAATCGAAGTACTAGTTATAATAACAGGACTGCAGTGATATTTTGTAATGTAACAATCACATGGCATAATTGCTTAAATGGTGTGATGTCATACATTGCAGGTGAGATCATGAGTCTGCTTGTGATTGTTAAAGCTGTAAGAGTTTATTCTTTGGGAGATGACCCTTTTGAGGTGCTCTTCCTACTTATGATGTAATTTCCCAAAAGACTCCAAAGTTATTTTGTCTTGTCTCATCGTGAATGCAATTAATAATTATTGATTTAGAAATGACAGATCTTTTATCTTTTGCTTTTTACTTGTCTTTCTTTGTCTTTTTTTAATTGACTGGCTTCTGAGAAATACTTTCATATGCATCGAGTAACTCTGCCAGTACAATGTAGAATTGTATGCAATGAATGTCACGTAACACTGGCCCTTTTTAATATCATTTACTGTCTGTTTTTAATTTAAGGGCAGATCCTCCTATTCCTGATGCTCCTTTCTTTACCAGAGATGTTTATGACAAATTTTCCCTGGCTCCGACTACCAGAGAACTGTGGTTCAATCTCCAAAGGTACGTTTATAAACTAGCATATTAAATATCCCTCCAGATAAACTTAATTGTTGTTTTAAAAGCAAATTAGAGATGCTACATTTTAATTTTTCTCTCCCCATTTGTTCTCTGAAGGCCTGTGGAGAATGCCAATATAAAACAGGGCTGTGGCTTTGGTGTTGCAAAAAATTCCTTCTCTGATTCTCCTAAAGACGATGCACAGCTACAAGACAACAGTGGTGTCAGTATAGGTTTGGCCAGCTGTGATAGTGATGAACCAAAGGCTAGTGCAGCAGAAGCATGCAAGGCTACCAAAAAAGTGAAGCCCAATGCGGCCAACACTCCTTTTCCTGACCCCAGAATGCCCTACCCGTGTCTGTCCACTCTGTCCAGCAAAGAGCAGAAGATGTACCTTGGTTCTTTGATGAGCAAGACGGATCCGCCGCAGGTGCCAGCATTATGTTGTCGGTAATCATTTTTGATTTTGACAGTTCCTGTTGAATTGTTTTACTCACTATCGCGCAACCTTATATTTCAGGGTTTAAAGGCTCAAGTAGACAATGAAGTAATGCAGTTCATGAGGTACTTGCAAGATGTGGGCAGAATGTGTGCTGCTGACTACAATTTCATATCACCGGGAGCAATGCAGTATTCAGAGGTACGAACACACTGAGGCAACAATAAATGTATTGTGTCCACAACTTTTAAAGTAAAGACACCAACATTTGTTTTTCAGGAGTTTTTCAGGGCATGTTTGGAGTGCATAAAGACAATTCCTCAGCTCTATCAAATCCATGAGATGACTAGTTTGACGGGGGGAACATTCAACCCAGGGCTGATGCTGAACTTTGAAAAACAGCTGTTGATATTGGTAATGTCCTTGGAAGTACACAATATTACACAAGATGTGTTCTAATTTCAGGCATATGGAATTACAATTTTGCAGATGTGCATTGACAAATGTCATTGTCATGTCCATGTTAACATTCAGCCTTTCAAGTCAAAGTATTATACTGCCGCGTCAGTCTTTTGTGTTGTGTTGATTCACTTCCTCCTTTTTCTCATTGGCACTCTTCATCTCTTCAGGGCAATGTGGATTTTTCAGACCACCAGCTAGTGCCTGCTGATGCACAGCTTGCATCGGATTATCAGGGTGTTTCATCAGAGAATCCTCCAGCAAAAAAAGCTAAGGACATGCACGCTGTAAGCAATTGTCTTACTTTTTTTTAATTACTCCAATAAAGTTACAAAGATGTTTTACTGCTAGAATGGGATTCATAACCGCAGGTCTATTGTAACTCCATTTTAGCTCTTGCAGTTTTTTACAAAAGACACCAGAGGGTGTTCATGTCTTGCTCAGCAAAACCAGTCCTAATTGTGTCTCTGAATGGTGCTATGCTTAGACCCAGTGCAGTCTTAAGTCCAGTTAAATTTAGATGCTGTGTTCAGTTTTTAAAAATACCATGGTTGTTTTTCTTTTTTTCTTTTATAGACGGTAAGCAGTGATGGCAATGCAGAAAAGCTGAGTGCCCGTTATGAGCCTCATGTGTGCATGACTCGTGATGCCCTGGTCAAACTACTTGACAACTATGGTCCTGACTTCAAGGAGCTGTGGGAACTGCCTGTTTGGATCAAATTAAATCCAAGCAAAGGTGCAGTATCATCATGAAGTCACTCGCGCTGTCATTGTAGATATCCGTTAATTAGGGTCTAGCTTCCAGTGGGTAAAAATGCCCAAGAACATTTTATGCCTGTATCCCCTTCCTACTTTTCCTCTTCTCCTCTCAATTCATAGAAAATAACAGTCCAATTTTATCACTGAAATCTGAATTATTTTTTACTTAAAGGTCCAGTGTGTAGATTCTTGGTTAAATTATTTTCCCTTGGCAAAAATGGAATATAAAATTATAATACTGGTGGGTCTTGCCCTGAATGTATGAATTGTTGTTAGAGCTGCAACTAACGATTATTTTCTTTATTAATCGTTAGGCGCATAAAATGTAAAAACAACGTTGATCAGTGTTTGTCAAACCTGGAAATGAGGATGTTCTCCAATGTCTTGTTTTGTCCACAAACCAAGACCAGTTTTAATGATTTCTTTATGTAGAGCAAAGAAACGAAGAAAACATTCACATTTAAGAAGCTAAAACAATCACAAATCCTGTTTTAATAATGAAAAAAAGCTTCAAACCGATTAATCAATATCAAAATAGTTGACGATTAGTTTAGCCATCGATTGTTTCAGCTCTAATTGATTTCATACATTCTTTGTTTTCTGAACCCTTTATATTTGCATCGATTGGATCTTTTCTACGGAGGCTTTTGAGTTGAAGGCTACCGTAGTTTCTCTTACATGTTTGGAGGGGAAGGGCAAGGTGAGAGATTCAGCTGCAACATTACATTTTAACAATAGATCTAAGGTTCTACGCACTGTACTTTCACGTTTGAATAACGTATCTATGGCACACTGTGCCTTGCATGTTTGAAAAAAAACTCATTCATATGGAAGCATTAATATCAAAGAATAAAAGACAATGGACAATGAAACTTGTCAAACTGAAACATGTTTTTCTTCCAATTGTATAGTCATAAATGAATGAGTACTTGGCTACTGATATTTGAAATCTGGTTTGCTCACCATGTTGGAGTTGCTGTGTGTATTGACAACGAATGGCCTCATGATGGCACTGTTTCACATAGTCTTTTTTTAATATTATTTAACATCATGTGTTATTTACAGGCAGTAGCCAGAAAAAGACCGTCTACATAGACTCGCCACTTCTGAAGACTGAAATGACCATGAGAGAGAGGAATCATTTCTACCACGAGGAGAGTTTTAAGCTCTCCATCCAGAAGAAAGGAATTAGACATGTTTTCAATTTAATGACGGAGCTTCCTGTAAATGAGCAGCCACTCTCTCCAGTACGTTTACTTTCAAGTATATGTGGGACTTCATGTCATAAGTTTTTATACTCTCAGTGCAGTAATTATCCGTTTTCTGTTCCCTAAACCAGGAGAGCTTGCGAAGAAATTTAACATCTCTTGAAAACAAAGGTCTTGACTTTGATGTGGACCTTACTGACCTAGAGACATTTGGAGAGACGACATCCAACAAGGCTCCCAAAGCACAGATTGATCAACAAGCATGTGTTCAAAATAAAAAGGCTGCAAGTGTCCCACCAAGTAAGAATACAACGTCCGGTGAGGATCTTGCAAACACCAGCAGCAATTTGCAAGGAGAGACGAACAGCTCATTAATGGATATGGATAATCCCACGACAACAGCGACACCTCAGTCATTTTCAACTGTGCCAAAGACTGAATGGGTGAGGCAGGACTCTAGTAATACAGACCTGGCTTCTGATGATGAGAAGCTGGTCATTGACGATTCTTTGTCTCCTGCTGCCACACCTGTAAAACCGTGCTCTCCTGTCCCCCCCGTCTCCGAGACTGTGCCTGTAATCGCAGACTCGTCTTCCCCTCAAAAAGTTACAAGGCAGACTCGTCAGTCCAAAAAATCAAAGGCTGGTGACCAACTGGGAGAGATCCTGCGCATGCAGACAAAAATGTTTAATTCTGCTAGCAGCGCAAGCAAAGGCTCCGGCTTGTCCCAGGAGACCAGCTCACCATCACGATGCTTGGGAACCCCAGTTCACTCCCATCCGACGTCTTTAGTTAAACCCTGTGTTACTTCATATCTGGAGAGAAACCAGAATCAGGATGGAGAAACTTGCACTCCTTCCCTCAAATGTGCACCAGTGGTCAACACTACAGAGCATAAAAGTAAGGAAATGTGTTACCTCTGACAATGAGATAATGTTTTTGGCAGGATTTGTCTTTCTGTCCATTTGTGAGCAGCATAATTGAACATTTTGGATTTGGATGAAATTTACGGGGATTGAGCAGTGTGTGTATTGACATTGTGTTAAATAGAGCTGCAACTAAACATTATTTTCTTAATCAATTGATCAGTCAATTATTTTCTCAATTAATCGTTTGGTCCATAAATTGTTTAAAAAATGTTGAGCATTGTTTTTCAAACCTGGAAATGACGATGTTCTTGAATGTCTTGTTTTGTCCACAAACCAAAATGATTCAGTTTGAATGGTTTCTTTGTTAATAATGAAAAATCTTCAAATCGATCATCAAAATAGTTATAAGCGATTGATTGTTTCAGCTCTATTGTTAAACCAAGTGCCCTTGATGGAGGTTTGCAGAGTGCAATCTCTTGTTTTGTGGTTGTGTTGTTGTCTCTGTGTGTTTAATTAACTCAGTACACGATTGCTCCCATGCAGAAATCCTGTCACAAGACCTGCAGGATGGTGCAGAAGACGAACAGGATTACGAGGCTCCTGAGGGGGGCAACCTGCTGTACAAGCTCTACAGTCTGCAGGATTTGCTGGTCATGGTGCGCAGCTCTGTCTCACTGTCAATCACAAGGAAAATAGGCAGCCATTACCAGGTATGCGAGTTCATACACATCCCCCCAGAATTTCATAGTTTATCTATTTGTCTAAAATCCCCTGTGTTGTTTTTTTCTGCTCCTGTAGGTTGTTCCAGCGCTTGTCTTGCCCAAGCTGGAATACCAGTTAAGTTATGGTACCGAGTGTCTAACCAGCAGTGAGGCTTGCCAACTGTGGACAGAGAACTTGCTCCACTCCAGCAACGTTTCATACACGGGTAAAACTTCTTTAATTCTGTCCAAAATTGCTTGAAATTGAGGCAAAAGTGTTTCCTGATCTTTTTACTAGTATAATACACATCAGTTAACGTTGACGTTGCTCTTTAAAAAAAAGAATGTCTTTTCCTTCCCTCCCCAAGTTCATTCGAGGCCCACAAGAAGGAATATCCTCCCACAAACCAATGGAATATTCTTGTCATGACTCACTGTCCTCTTGCCACTGTGTAGTGCTTAAGTTTACTTTGTTGCCATAACAACAGCCACATTGGATTGTGAGGACTTACAAAAAGTGTACCAAGCTCAGTTAAATGATGTTTTTAGGTATGATAAAATCACATAATTGATGCTGTTGCCTTTCATGTGCTTTGCTTGCCCATTGCACGAGATTAAGAGCAAGGCGCCACTCTCCTTTCTGGATTCATTGTCTTGTTGACTCTGTGTCTAAATTGTACCTCCTTGACACACAGTTCTTATTAGCAGATTCTGCTGCCCTTTAATTTTTCATCTCACCAGATTATTTTTCTGACGGGTTGAAAAATATCAGATCTTCTCAAAATGTAAGAAAAGCCAACATTCAATCTCCCATCAAATATAGACTGAAAAGTCTATGTAATGTTTGAAAAGTCACTCCTGAAAGAAGAATTCCTCCTTTTGCTCAGTGACTGTTGACTCATGTGGTTGATCATGTGGCTCACCCACTGTTTATTTATAGCGGAGCAGGCTTACAGGCTTTAAAACAGTCCTAATTGAAGGAAATTGTTGAAATGAGAAGGCATTAAAAGCTGAAGAGGGAGAAGAAAGCAGACGCGACCAAACGAGCATTTCTCAGCCCACTCGAGCTTGTAACAACGCTGGCGAATCATCAGACTAATTACTTCGTAAGCTCTAGGAATGACTGATGAGGAGGTGAAGCTCCTGATGTGCACGCTCATTAGCTCTTCTCTCTGTACGTCTCTCATCCTCTCCGTCTGTAGCTCACATCGATGCGTTCTCATCAAAACTAGTTCAGTTGAGGAAGCTGCCCGTTGACTGGAAACAGAACCTCTCCTGCGGGTTCAAGTAAGTGTCGTCGGCGCAGATGATTAGGATTGACCTAATCGTGGCTTTATCATTGTAACTTAAAACGTGACAGTTGAAATTTCAGAATGTTTATCAGGAATGCATGTCTTTTCATCAGCTGTGTCTATGATCCTCATCATTGCTTTTGTCAGCGTTATCTGAATCGGTGTTGAAATCTTTTTCCCTCACCTCTGTAGACAGATAGTGACTTGGTTAGATGTGTTTTCCATCCACAGGCCTTCCAACTCACTGAATATACTGCACCACCTACTGAAAAAGCTAACTCGGTAAGTAGTTGAAGATGCGTCGTCTTAGTTTTGTTAAGCCATTTTTTAGTGCTGAGCTGTTCTGTTAGATTTGACTCTACAATGAAATCATTCCTGCACTATTTTAATGCAACATAAGCACATTGATGGATTATTTGATTAAACGTTCAGTCCAAAACCAGACGTGGTTTTTGGTTGGTCTTTATCTTTTCTTAAATGAATTGTCAAGACACGTTTTGTTCCATTTAAGATGATGAAATTTTTTGTACAGTCAGGTCTGCCAGCCTCTGGCTAAATTAATGACGTTATTGTATCCTTGTGTTTGTGTTGGACGGTTACGCAATCCATTACTCATGCAACCCTCAAACTGTGTGTCACCTTTTGCCGTCTTCAGGCTGTGTTCACCTACATTTGCAGGAAGCCAGAGATTACTCGGCGGTACGTGTTTGAATACGAATGTTTTGATTTGAACACGTCCTCTGTGACTTCCTTTGATTTCGTAGGTTGGATGAAGGGCGCTACCTGGTTACGCACAAAGCAGGGGAACCGTTTGTGACGTTGTTAAAAGCAGCTACTGGGAAAGTGAGTCGGGGGGCGTACGACCTTCAGCAGGTCCACGGCTCTGTCCCACAGCCTCCAGCATCTGGCTTTGTGCCTTGGATACCCGTCAATCCAGCCATGTACCTACCCTTTCACAGAGTACACGGCCGCGTTCCCTGCACTTTCCCCCCAAAGGTCTGTGCTTGTTTTTTTTTTTTGGTGTAGACACGGTATTATGAAAAGTTATAAAATCATCTAAGAAATGTCACGTAGATAAAAGGTGTTTATTGGTTCATGTCTAGAAACTTTTTACACCCCTTTCTTGAGTATACAGAGGAAATCTCTAAGAGCCGTGATAAATGAAGTGGCACTTGGCCATTTTCTTATCAGACAGGCTGAACCGGCACACCACTGCATAGCTTAACTGCACAAGTCCAAAACCAACAAGAGCAAAGCATAACTATCAGCAACGGCACTGTGTAAATTGTAGGTGAAGACACTGACTCATTCGTAGAATGCCTGTCTAAAATTCCTCACAGTGGAAACAGCACGAGTAAACAACTGGCAATGGAACAAGATTTCAACATATGGATATGGTCAAAACTTTACATTAGCTTGTGAGATTGGCAAATTGAGTGTTGTTGCATGTTTTGGATTACATTGCACTTTTGCCTTCATTTATCCAACCAGACGGTGAGAGACGAGTCATTCCAGGCCAACAACCGTGGAGCTGGGCAGTTGACGAACAAGAACAATGCAGGGGCAAAGAGGAAGAAGAAGAAGAAAAATCAAACAAAACGCCCGGCAAAGCGTAACAATTATTCATATTAAAAGGTAGAAAATGGACACTATACTTATTTGTGTATTGTTCAGAGATACTTTTTATATTTCCTTGAAAATATTTTGTAATAAAGTTTTTATATTTCAGTATTCATGTGGTGTGTGTGTGTGATTAATGTGACATTAAGGATGGTCTGGACAGAAGAATGAACTAGGATAAAACCTCCTAAATCACAGAGCTTTGAAAATCTCTGAGATCCAACTTTAACAAAACTTTGAAAAACTTCTTTGCTTGTGCTCACAGTGGAACTGGGTGGAGTCATGAGTGGGTGGAGAGGGGAGGCAACGTGAGTCAGGGTCAGAGAAGGAGGAAAGGCTTTTTGTAGGTCTGGAAAGTTAACGCTCCACACCCATTCCTCTTACACATCGTCAAGACAAATTCAACACTTCATCTTGAAAACTTAGGTAAGTTCAGTGTGATTTATACTTAATTTAATCTGGAATGACTGTATTTTTAATTGAAAATATCATTTTATGGATGTTTGCGTTGTTTTTGTTGCCTTGTATTGTTTTTCCTCTAAAGAAAACCTGAATTCCTGCCCTGCAGTGTGTGAATGTACTGTTTATATCAGACAGGCATGTGGTAGCACTTCTTCCAGGGTGTGTCTCCTGGAGTGGGGTTGCTGTTATAGATACCAGACTGAACAAGAATTTCAAAATGAGTAACTTTGTGAATACTTTCCAGTGTTACTGTGAACTACTCCCGAAAGCAGCGGAAGCGTGGAAATAACTTTGAACAAAATGGATGTTTCATAGAATTGTGTGCCTTGAAGGAATGTGCCTCTGTTTAGAAGGCGCAGCCTTAGTGGCTCGAGTGATTATGTCATCATACTAAGCAAACACATGATTACAATGTGATTATAATAACATTGAGATGTTGATGATCCTTTTCCAGAAAAGTCACAATGGCACTGGTATCAGAGTTTCTTGGACAGTTGTCTCTCCACCCTGGGGTAAAGCCATACTTTCCCCCCCCTTTTTTTTTTTTTTTCAATCTTGTATATTATTAATTCACCCTGGATGATGTGCATGTTGTTTGTTGAATAATATTCTGTGTCTCCCTCAGTCCCTAGAGCCCAAATTTCCAACTGTGGTACCTGCTGCGGACTTTAACCCTGACAAAGATGCTGCCAGAATAGAGACGGCTATCAAATCCAAAGGCAAGATGCAACACTGAGTCGGTCTCTCCCTCAAAAACAAATTCAGTGCTTCGTTTTGCAGCTTTTCTCTTTTCAATAGTTGCTATTTGTGAGTCAGCTTCCTGGCTTAAAGTCTCTTGACCAATGCCGGGCGCACTTCCAAATCTGTGCCTCTGCCAGCGTTGGCAGCAGTCGACAACAGTATGACTGCTCCACTCTCCAGTAGCAGCCCTCCATTTTTTTTTTATTGTCATAACAAATGGGTTCTGTGTAGAGATTTTGCTTTTCGATTTTAGTTCCAGGCCATTTTACAGTCTTATGTCCTTCTTCTTATGGAAAAGCAGCCAGTGTAATGCCAACCTAAACACAGATTCCACCTACTGTGTGCCATGTGTTAGAACTAATTTAAAACTTCATCTAAACGTAGTATGTGTTCATATTGATTTGTTTTGGCTCTATGAAGTATATGAAACTAGATCACAAACGGCTCTCTGTTGAAAGTTTAGTTCAGTTTTCTTTGTCTTTTAATTAATTTTTTTAAGCATTAGACCAAATGCCATTACACAATGTCGTCCAACAGTAATGTCATATTCCACCTGACTCATTCCTTCGTTCGTCCATTTTTCATGTGGGTTTGTTCTTGTATAAACATTAGGAGTGGATGAGCAGACCATTATTGATGTCCTAACAAAGAGGACGTACTCCCAAAGGAGAGACATTGCTTTTGCTTATGAAAGGAGGGCAAAGAAGGTACAGTGGAGCAACTCTGATGATTACGTGGGAAACATTCATAGAAATCAGGCTTCAATTTTCCACTTTTTTTGTTGTTGTAAGGACATGATCTCAGCCCTGAAGGGGGCGCTGTCTGGTTCTCTGGAAACAGTGGTCCTGGGACTGATGAGGAGCACAGCCCAGTACGATGCCTCAGAAATCAGAGGCTCAATCAAGGTAATGGAGGGGGATTCTTTCAGTGGGTTACTTCTAAGGCTTGCACTGCCCTCTACTGGAGAAATGCTAAAATAAGCATATTTATTGTAAGGTGGATCTGAAGTTAGTTTTGTGTCAAAATCATATACGTATAAATTGTAACGTAGATGTCGTTTTCCTCAGGGCTTGGGAACAGACGAAGAGACGCTGACTGAGATTTTGTGCTCACGCAGCAACGATGAGCTGGTGGAGATCAAGAAAGTCTACAAGGAGCGTAAGTTCAAAACGTCCTGGTCATATGGTGTTCAGATATTTAATGAAAAGGATATGGAAATCAACTTATCTGTGATGAAAATATAAATGACAGTACACATGCAGCATGTTTGTTCCACAGAGACAAACGCATACAGCGACTGGAACCTTTTCTCTCACTGTATCCGTTTCACCTGCACATCGTTATACTGTTCACTTTGACTTAAATCTTCTCATCTTCTCATCAACTCATTTTCACCGAGGGCCACATCAGCATAATGGTTACCCTCAAAGGGCCAGATAACTGTCGTACAGAATAAATGTAACCAAGTATAATGTAAAATAAAGGTAACTACTCTGTAATATATTGCTAAATAACTTTCTGTATTTATTACTTATTCAAGTTACAAATATGATGCATTATAGATGTAACCCGCGATGGTATTTCTTGACAAAAGTCTATATCTGGTCAGAGCAGACCTGCTCACACACCTTCAGCATGCACCGTCACTTTGCCGGTAATGCAATCGCCATGCATTGTGGGAAATGTAGTTTATGGTCGACGCACTCCTTAAAGCAGCATAGATCTATTTTAACACAGATTTTTAAGACCAATTAATCACTCGCGAGCCACATAAAATGACGTGGCGGGGCCACATCTGGCCCCCGGGCCTTCAGTTGACACGTGAGCTAAAGTTTTTCTGCTCAGAAGGCTTTTGAGGAAGACATTAAAAAGACAGGGTGACGTGGAAGACGATGTTTTAGAATTATGAGGATAATGTGTTGACTTATCAACACCTGAATATTGCATCTCAATGAAAACATTTGATAAGCCACCCAGGTCTTAATTATTGCAGAGATGAATAACAACATGGTGTTTAATGTTTTTTTTGATCTTGCTCGTATTCTAATTCTCTGACTTTTATTCAAGTCTTTGAGTTTGGCTGTTTTTGTAAGTCTCAAAAAGGTGTTAAGTTGGTGTGTTAAGCTAAAATTCCAAATTGGTTTTATATTTCACTGAAGTGTCAAAAACATGTAATGGTTAAATATGTAGACATACTTTGGTACATAATGAATCATATTATTATTATTATTATTTTCTTTAAAAACGAGTGCACCAGATCTATTTTGTAATAATCACCACACTATGTAATAACTTCTTACAAATTTTAATACATATTGCGTTTTTATTCCCAAATGTGGTGTTATTCCACGTTTTCCACGTTGTACTTCTAACAGGGTTAGAAATACATTGTCATGTCTGATTTCCTCACACTGTCAGACAATTGCATAAACGTCTCTTGCCACTTTGTCTATCAAAAGTCTTGAATGTCATTGAACTGGAATGTCTCATCAGTGGTGTGAATGCTGTGGTTAAGCAGAGCGAGCAATTATCTAAAATCGAAATGTGACTTCCAACAGTGTTTAAGAAGGACCTGGATAAAGACGTCGCAGGTGACACCTCTGGGAATTTTGCCAAGCTCCTCTTGGCTCTAGTGCAGGTGAGATCAGGCAGCGTCTGTCTTTATTTATTTATTCATTTTTTAATACCGTATATGAAACAACAATGGTGAAACTGACACGAATCATGTCTCATTCCTGTGCAGACCAAGAGAGATGAATCGTCCGCTATGGTCGACTATGAAAAGATTGATCAGGACGCCAGGGTAATTTGCTCTTTTCCTTTTGTCTGGAAATATATATATATATATATGTGTGTATATATGTATATGTGTATATGTATATGTGTATATGTATAAGTGTGTATATGTATATGTGTGTGTGTGTGTGTGTGTGTATATATATATATATATATGTATAGATATAGATATAGATATATCTATATCTATATATCTATATGTATATGTGTGTGTATATATATATGTGTATGTGTATATATGTATACTGTATGTGTGTATATATATGTGTATATATCTATGTGTGTGTGTATATATATGTATATATGTATATGTATATATATATGTATATATATATATATATATGTACGTGTATGTGTATATATATGTATATATAAGCAAAATTTATTTTAAAAAGTCAAACGTGAAAAAAAGTTCCATTATTTTTGATTGTCACTGTAAATAAAACCCTTGTCATCCTTTATTATTGTTTTTGAACATTAAGCGTGTGTTTCAGCTCTCCATAATCTATCCTAAGATGTGAATGCATGAAGTTATTATTCGCCATTAGGTGGCATTTCAAATATAAAACATAGAAGTTTTTGCATTTAACCAAAAGGCAGAGTCACAAAATTGTTCCCCGTTTTAATGTGTGTTTTGCCGACTCATCTCAGGCCCTCTATGAGGCTGGCATAGGAGTCAAAGGAACAGATGTGGCGACCTGGATCTCCATTATGTCTGAGAGAAGTGTACCACACCTGCAAAGAGGTACTACACCCCGTTATCTTGCATCTTGATGTTTTTGCTTCGTCTTAATGGTTTGAAAAAATGACCCGGTTACTGATCGAGACGTTGATAATTGTTCTTTTCTTGTCAGTGTTTCAGAGGTACAAGAACTACAGCCCCTATGACATGGAGGAGAGTATAAAGAAGGAAGTGAAAGGAGACTTGCAGAAGTCCTTCACGGTGCTAGGTACAATTTTATCTTTTATCAGTAAATTAAATTGGTAAAAAAGTAACTTAGAATTGACAATGACGCGATTCATTATCTGAATGAAATACTTACAGTTCAGGTTTCGTTACATTAATCACTGTCGTATCAAAAATCACAATGCAATAACAATTACATTGACACACATTAATGTGCATTCTCTTTCTCCTCTTTCAGTTAAGTGCTTTGAAAACAAACAACTATTCTTTGCCGACCGACTGCATGAAGCCATGAAGGTAGTGACACGTACACAGTTACACCTAAAGCTACACCTGTACTCAAGGTTTCCATTGATATTTATCACCGTTTTTTTTTTTTTTTTTAATCAAATCTTGTACATTTATGTTCACACATTCCTCCTCTCACCTGCTTTATTTGCCGTATCTGCCTCATGATTTCCAAACTTTCTCTTTTATTCGGTCAAAACGGTTTCCATCACATTCATTCGCATCAATACACCAACTTCCCCACCTCCCCCACCACAAGCGGAAACTTCAATGCAACATTTCATGCCTGTGTTTTCATTCAGGTGTTTTTATGGTAACACAAGTACACACTATTAGCATGCGTTACGCATTAATAAATATTGAATTCATCATTTATAACGGATTAATACTCATTAGTATGTAGTTTATAAACGCTGTTAAATAAATGTTTTACTGTGTCCAAATAGCTGCTGTACTCAAGCAGCCAATCAGCATCCACCTCCAACAAAAGCTCTATTTGATCGACTTACAAAGGACTGCTCTCTCACCTCTCTGTGTCCAGCAGTCGCTCAGTACATGCCAACACTTCAGCACATGAGTAAAAATGTGTTTATAAACTACATACTAATGAGTATTCATGCGTTATAATTGATGAATTACATTTTTATTTGTGCTTTATTATTATTATTTAATTGTGTCTTCTTATTTTAAAGTGTTACCGTTTTTTATGAGCAAATCAAAAATGTGCAGAAAACACGCATCTCTCTCTCTCTCTCGCTCTCTCTTCTTGTAAAAGTGCAATTTTGCTTCAGAGGCAAAGACGCCAAAGTTGGCACAAGTTGTCTTACAGCAACGTTGCATCAGCTGCTGTAGTTAAGTATAGAGACGTGTCTTAACTTTAATGAGTGCTGTATCCGCTCAGAGTAAAGGAGCCAAAGAGAAGGTCGTGACCAGAATTATTGTGTCGCGCTGCGAGGTGGACCTGAAGAGGATCTGCTCTGAATACAAGGCCAAATGTGGACAGTCCCTGCAAAAGACTATCTTGGTAAGTCATTATTAAAAATAATAATAATAATAATAATAATCAGACCTTGGCACGTTTCTGATTTACAGCCAGGTATTTTGTATCGTGCACGTCTCCTAACCTGCTCTGTCTCTGCAGGAGCACACCAAGGGAGACTACCAGAAGGCTTTGCTCGGTCTGTGTGGACCTGAGCACTAGAAATGAATCATCATACCACCAAAATGTCTCAATTTCCACGACTGAAGCTGTGGGCCCATTATCATCTGTCTTAGTGGCAAAACCCCTTTTTTTTGCTTTTACTGCACACACACATTTAAATGCAACATTCAAGGTGATAATATGAAGAATCTGTATTACAATTTGCTTTTGTTTTTAACCAAACTGGCAATAAAGTTGTACTCTGGACTATTGTAAATGACTTCCTGTGTATCCCACTTAAATGTTACTTGATATTTCCACAGATATCCACTAGATGGCGTTATAGTAGCATTAAAAACAGCTGCAAAAATATATCCTGTGTGTTAGGGCCTGGTA